>NW_012117710.1:5183323-5189851 GCF_000951035.1 Colobus angolensis palliatus | reverse complement strand
AAAAAAAAAAAAAAACAAAAAGAAAACACAGTGGTTATGCAAATTCTCTTATTTAGGTAGCTGACCTCGGCGGCTGCACCATGGTCTAATTCTCTCTCTACCTTCGTTTTTTCCGCGACACCAAGCCCAGTGCAGCGGGAATCCCAGCCTGCCCCAAACCCAGAGCCTAGCTTGGGGCCTGGCACAGAGCACTGTTACGATCAGTATAGAAAAGAAATAATTTTTCGACTACTTTAAAATTACACAATGGGCTGTGACCAGAGCTATGAACTTTGTTGACTATTTCAAAATGTAAGTAACTGGCAAATGAATAGGGCAGGAAAAGAATTCTTTTTTCAAGCCACAAATGTACTTGGATTAAATGACCTGAACCAAAGTTACCTGACTATGAGCTCCAGATGTGGAGTTATCGGCCTAAGGGGGCCAGGAAGGAGGCGTGCCCCCTTTGCTGGTATTGGTCATTATCCCCCCTCTTACTGTATTTTAAAAATGAAATCTCGTTTGGAGTTCTGCAGAAGTCACAGAGCTCTGAGCACAATTTAAAAATAAATGTCACCTCTTGTCAACTGGAAATAAACAGAAGAGAGAGCAATGATTCATCCCCTACCACTCCGTCCCGTCACACCGCTGTGTGTCAATAAACCCTGCCCCGGCTGTTTGAGCAGTGTTTAATCATAAACGGATTTGAACGCACTCTGCAGCATAAACAGAACCAAGTATCTCCTATCTGTAAGAGCAATAGATGAGCGAGGTAAGAGGATCAGAAACCCTTGAGGTGTAAAATGAGAAGCCTGATCGCTGGTACACTTCAACACAAACATGACCAGGCTTTTCGAGACTGCAATAATACACCCAGAATTCAGAGAGTGGCGGTTTGATTCTAACAACTCTCCATGTGCCTTCTCAAGTAAGTGCACTGGGCAGGACAAATGGGTTCAGCTGCCTCTGTAAGTGTTTATGCCCTGATGGTAAATAATCAAACTGAAACTAACACATCTCCTTTCCCTTCTCAATGATGATGATGTAAGTCGAAAGGCGTCTGAATGCGGAGCCTTCACTCCAAGGAACGGTCAATCCTCAGTTCGGATTCTTCAAGACCACCGGCAATCAATACCAATTTACAGCCCTTTTTACATTCCCTTTAAAGCAGCCGTATTTATGGAGACAGGAACCAAGTGCCGGAGTAAATCGTTTCCAAGTCCATTACTGCACCGAGGCGGGAGATGCTCTGGGTGAAGTCTGACACATCAAACGTCTCACCCCAGGGAGGCGACCGTCGGGGAAGGGAAACGCTGCTTGGATTTCATCTCGATCCTCCTCCCCATTGCATGGAATAAAGGCAAATAAGCTGTCACGATTAGATGGTGGATAAAAAACGACAGACTGATAAAAAAAAAAATAATAAGCACAGATGATCCACCTCTGAATATCAAAGAATCTGACCTTCCAGCTTTGGACTTGGTGGGCTCTGCGACCTGCCGCGTCCTCCCTCCTGCTCGGCGGCACCTGCCCTCTGCCCCTCCCTCCGGAGTCCCTGCCCCATCCCAACCTTGAGTCATACATAGTCCACCAAGTTCAGCCTCAGCTCCAGGCCCAGCTCACGGGACCCCCCGACACCGGCCAGCTGTGATCTTTTCTGTCTGACCTTGTGTTGCTTCTCCACGGTCCAAGACATCTGCCCTGGAGGCGCTACGTTGCCGACCTGTGGCTGAGCCCAGCCTGGTGGGTGACGCAGAGCTGGCCTCCTGACAAGACACAGCAGCACCACTGCCCACCCCTTATGGGTGATGCAGATACGAGAGGGTATGACGCCCATCCGCATGGTGCCGAGGACTTGCACTCCTGAGACCCGCTCTGATCTCCCCAAGCGACTACTCTAGGAGCTTCTGCCAGTTCTCCAGTGGCCATGGGATGGGGCACACCTCTTCACGCTCTTCACTTGCCAAGACGTCTGAGGGCCACTGAGAAGGTCACATCTTCCTTAACTCCAGATCTCTCCCTCCTCAACATCCAGGTATCACTCCAAGGAGAGTTGGCGGCTGGCTGGGACCCACCCCCGAACTGCCACACCCTCTCACAGGAAGCCCTTCCACGCTGGGCGTGTTTATTACTGTGCCCGGCCTCCCTGACTGAGACATCCCACGGACGCTTCCCAGGACCCTCAGCCTTCCCGCCCTGTGCAAACACCCCCATGTGTCGGGACCCAGGAGGGCACGCCAACACAACGCTTCATGAACAGAGCTGAGCACACGCTGCTCGGGCAAGGCATCAGGAATGGACAGCCTGCTTGAGTAGAAGAAGTCAGGGAGACTAAGCAGGATCCACTGCCGAGCTGATGGACAGCCGTCTCCATCAATCTCTGTCTTCTCTAAGTGTTCTCTAAAGCCAGGCTGCTCTGCAACTCTGTGAAGCTCAGGCACCGTGATGGGGCTTCCCAGAACCCAGTGGCTAGGAGATAGTGTCGACAGGTAATGCTGACAGACACATCTCTACCCAGAAGGAACTACACAGACGAGGCGAAGGGACAAGAGTCACAACAAGCTGAAAACAAACACACGGGGAAAATCCACGACATGGAACGGCTGTAATTCCCAGCAGTGGGAGCCGGTGGCTCCAAAATTGAGCTCAGCTTCTATTAACAGCACTGTGGCCCGTGCCACACAGGCACCGCTGGGGCTGCAGAGAACATGCCAGAACAGGCACTGCTGGGGCTGCAGAGCCACCACTGCACCCCTGCCCTGAATGTGACCCTCCCCTCCAAAGCAAGAACGTACCCTGGGGTCCCACAAGGGGCAGAAGGCTATACACCTGGATATATACCTGGCTGCACCCATTTCTCCAAAATATACAACTATTTTTTATTATTTATTTATTTTTGAGATGGAGTCTCACTCTGTCGCCCAGGCTGGAGTGCAGTGGCACGACTGTGGCTCACTGCAACCTCCACCTCCCGGGTTCAAGCGATTCTCCTGCCTTGGCCTCCCGAGTAGCTGGAATTACAGGCGCCCGTCACCATGCCCAGCTAATTTTTGTATTTTTAGTAGAGATAAGGTTTCACCATGTTGGCCAGGATGGTCTCAGACTCCTGACCTCAGGTGATCCACCTGCAAACTCCTGGGCTCAAGCAATCCTCCTGCCTCAGCCTCCCAAGGTGCTGGATTACAGGCGTGAGCCAACGCACTGGCCTATCCTGTACTTTCTGAGACCTCTGTTAACTTAGAAAGGAAGCAGGCAGGTATGTTGTTTATGACTGGGGAAACTGAGGCTTAGACAAATGAACTACTCATCCAAAGTCAAAAAAACACAGTAAGTCACAAATTCTATTTAAGTGCCAACCCTCTCATTCAGATGAGAAAACCAAGAAACTGAATATTGTGAAATTTTTGGACAATACAGTCAAAGCTGTAAGAAGCAGTGGCGCTGAACTAAGTGGCCACCGCACAATCTAATGTTGAAAAATCATGGATTTTGCCTGGTTTACTATCCCTTCACACATCAACAATGTTAACGCCTAACACACAGGCTTCCGTGTTCTTCCGTGTTCAAATGTGTCACGTGTTGTTCTAAGTGAACTCATTCGATCCTCTCTCCTTCCTCGGAGGTGGGTATGGCTTTTGGACCTATTTTACAGACAGTGAATTGCTGGCTGAACAGCGAGAAGGTGCGCAGCACATCATGAGGTCACTCAACGCCAAGAATTACCATCACAATGGGGGAACTTCACTGCCCCAATGTCCAAACCAGTGGTGTAAAACACAATTTGACGTTTTATATCATGGATTACACTTTATTGTGGCAAAATCGGTTCACGATTTTACCGAAGTTAAAATCTTCTGCCACCTCCCCTTTTCTAGCAGACCACACCGGCCTGCTGCAAAACCAGCTGTGCACAGGGCTCCCAGATAAGGTCCGCCAGCCCAGGTCATGGGCCAGCCTCAATCTGCCAGCAGTGGTCACGGGCCAGCAGCGGTGGGCCAGCCTCGATCTGTTCGGAGATATCGAGTCCAAATGAGCAGCCAACATGGATTGTGCACTTGGGAAGAGCCTGGCCCTGTCCAGACCCTGAGAATGGAGAAAGCCAGGCTCATGGATGCGGCAACGGGACAGGGGGAAGGAGGCACGGTACGCGGCCTCACGCTGACCTGGCTGAACAAGGAGGGATCCTGGTCAGATCCAAAACGTGCAGCGGGGATTCTCGGGGTGACAGGATAGGGATGCCAGGCAACAAATAGCGTGAATAAGGCATGAGGGGATCCTGGGGCCTCGGGCCCCCAGTGTGCATAGCAGCAGCCACGCAAGGCTACATTTTCCCACCAGCCTCTTTTCTTTTTTCTTGTTTTTCTTTTTCTTTTTTCTTTGCTTTTTTTTTTTTTTTTTTTTTGTAGATAGGTTCTTCTTCTGTTGCCCAGGCTGGAGTGCAATGGTGCAATCTCAGCTTACTGCAGCCTCTGCCTTCTGGGTTCAAGCAATTCTCCAGCCTCAACCTCCCAAGTAGCTGGAATTACAGGCACCCACCGCCATGCCTGGCTAATTTGTAGAGACAGGGTTTCATCATGTTAGCCAAGCTGGCCTTGAACTCCTGACCTCAGGTGATTCGCCCACCTCAGCCTCCCAAAGTGCTGGGATTACAGGCCTGAGCCACTGTGCCCGGTCGAGGTCTGCATTTTCGATCCTTTAAGCACAGACAGCAGATACTGATGGCCAACACTGAAGTTCAGCAACTCCCATCCTGTGACCAGTGGCTGGAAGGATTGTCTTGTGAGTTTTGCTTTTCCTACATTTCCTCAAATATTCAAAGAGCCAGCTGTGGACGGGAGTGCTCTTGGGTGGATTCACTGTAAGAGAGCGTCAGGGTACCTGGCGCTGGCTTGGCCAACGCCAAGCAATCTAACAGTGTGTACTACAGACTGACTTGGCAAGCCCCGGTTCCTGCCAGTCAGTCACAGCAGGGAACAAAGGGGACGGCCACAAGAACTCGCAAAGTTCCGTATTTCACAACACCAGAGCATTTCCAAATATCCTATTCATTCATTCTAAACTTGGCTCTGCTTAAGTTGAAAGCTGACTGCTGATAGATGAAGAGCTTCTCAGAGCTCGGGCATTCCAGCTCCTGCCGCCGGCCAGCGGGGCCCAAGTTCCAGCCAACCCCCCAGAAGGACGGATGCACAGACAAGCTGGACCACCGTGCAGTCCCACTCCTGCACACAGGTCGCCCACAGCTGAGCCCCCCTGAACACTTGGGCTTGATCCTGTCGGCTTCACTCTGAGACACACTTTGCCAGCAGACGGAAGCCATGACTTACAATCTCTCCTTGAAACAAAACACCATGCACCGTATCACAATTCTACCGTGCCCCGGATCATCACAGTTCCACCATGCCCTGTATCATCACAATGCCACTGTGCATATATCACAATTCCAGCTGCACTTGCTTTGAATATTTTCTGTACTAAAGCCGTGAAACTCATCTGATCAGAAAAGCTATGCCCCAAGCCTATTAGCCTCTGATTGTTGCTGGTGTGGCTTCTGTTCTGTATCAAGGAAAAGATGCAGAACCACGTCACAATAAGACGCCCCCTGAATACGCACAACTCCACTTGCACGCAGACTTCCCAAAAGCACATAAAAGCATGATGCTCATCGTAGCTCTCTGGAGAAATCGGACTCAGGTGGACAAACGTCTGGGTTGTATGCCCTTCCTGTACAAGACACTGGAAACTGATTCTCTAAGGTGGGAAACTGAGATGAGAGAGAGAGAGAGAGAGAGAGAGAGAAAACCCACATTTTTTAACTGCATACCTTTTGAGTTTTGAACTGCGGGAATGTATCACCTACTTAGAAAATATATAAGCCAAAATCCATAAGATGTGCCTTGAAAAAACAAAGAAAGCAGGCACTCCTACTTTCACACATAAAAACTAATGTCTTTAAACCTAAACTTTTCCTTTCAAAGTGAAAATAGGGGCCAGGCTGGTGGCTCATGACCACAATACCAGCACCTTGGGAGGCGGAGGTGGGTGGATAGCTTGAGCTCAGGAGTTCGAGACCAGCTTGGGCAATGAGACGAAACCCTGTCTCTAAGCCGGGCACGGTGGCACGCGCCTGTAATCCCAGCTACTCGGGAGGCTGAGGCAAGAGAACCCCTTGAACCCCAGAAGTGGAGGCTGCAGTCAGCCGAGATCGCACCATTGCACTCCAGCCTGGGCAACAGAGTGAGACTGTCTCAACAAACACACACACACACACAGTGAAAATAGTGTCCACATGAAAAGATGATTCTCTGTTCTCTCCTTGTTCTGTCTTGTAAAAGGTGACAAGATTTGGGAGTTACAGGCCAGTTTCCAGGGCTCAAGAACAGACGACTTAAAAAACCATCTTATAGATGGGTAAGAAATCAAGAGGCTGAGCACAGTGGCTCACGCCTGTAATCCCAGCACTTCGGGAAGCTGAGGCAGGTGGATCACCTGAGGTCAGGAGTTCAAGACCAGCCTGACCAACACAGTGAAACCTCATCTCTACTAAATACA
>NW_012117710.1:5172432-5179003 GCF_000951035.1 Colobus angolensis palliatus | reverse complement strand
CAGGATGGTCTTGAACTCCTGACCTCAGGTGATCCACCCGCCTCAGCCTCCCAAAGTGCTGGGATTACAGGCATGAGCCACCAAGCCCGGCCTTACCAGCCTCTTTTCTAAAAGCAGCATTTGACAGCCACCAATATCCACCCAGACTCCGAGAAGCTGGCAGGAATAAAGGTGACCCCAGGCAGGGAGCCCCGGGAAGGGAACAGCCTCCCGACCGCTGCAGCCACAAAAACACCAGGGAGAACTCTCCTTACCAGGCCACACACAAGTTTATAGCACTGGGGGCAAATTGCTCTACTTTTATGACATCAATTTATTAAACTCGGTCATCTTTAGTTCTTGTTCTGCTGTGCATAAAACTGCACCCTAACCCTGGAGAGAGGCT
The DNA here is from genome assembly GCF_000951035.1 of Colobus angolensis palliatus. NCBI lineage: Eukaryota > Metazoa > Chordata > Mammalia > Primates > Cercopithecidae > Colobus > Colobus angolensis. The sequence continues at coordinate 5,178,618 of NW_012117710.1, read as the reverse complement.
TTGGATAACTGAAGGTCAAGTTAGAGTTTAACCTAATCAACCTTTCCCAAGGAAGTGGTCTTTTCCCAAGATCCACTCTGATTTACCTTTGGGTGAGCTTCCCCCAGATCAGCAGCCCTGGATGAAGGCGGCCGGATCCCGGATCCACAGGTGCTTCCAGTTTTCCGAAGGGCGGCTGGGGTCATTGTGTCAACCAGGTCATGTTTACAAAGCAATGCGGACTCATTTTTAGAGACCTCTCTGCCAGCCAGGATAAAAACTGAACCCAAACAAAGCCACACAGCATCAGCACCAATCAGCATCTGAAAAAGCCTTTATTCTTCCAGCCCTTCAAAGAGCACACTCCAAGCACTCCTGGAGGGCAGAGCAGGTTCCAGGCTGGGAAAAGGAACTGGCTGTCATCCTTCCAGTTCATTCCCCACCTCTCCCAGGGGGTACCCCAGTGCCAGGGCACTCTCTTCCTCCACATTTACTCAGATTTCAGAAAATAGGTGAAAACAGGCTGAGAGCGGTGGCTCATGCCTGTAATCCCAGCACTTCGGGAGGCCGAGGAGGGTGGATCACTTGGGGTCAGGAGTTTGAGACCAGCCTGGCCAACACGGTGAAACTCCATCTCTACTAAAAATACAAAAATTAGCCGAACACGGTGGCGGGCCCCTGTCATCCCAGCTACTTGGGAGGCTGAGGCAGGAGAATCGCTTGAACCCAGGAGGCGGAGGTTGCAGAGAGCCACAATCGCGCCACTGTACTCCAGCCTGGACGACAGAGCGAGTCTGTCTCAAAAAAAAAAGTGAAAATGGAGTACTGCTGGCATGCTATGGTCACACACGCATGAATCAGATACGAATGGCACCGGGGAACACGCCAACTGCAAAGACCCAGTGAGGCAGCCTTCTCCATGCACACCCGGAGAAGAAGGCCAAAGAGACAATTCACCAACTCCCACACCCACCCTCTCGCTGCTGCTGCTACCTGAGTCGCTAAATGTATCTTAACACTTGCAAGGCAAAATTATCCATTTGGGGAAACTGGGTCATAAAGTAGATTAATAACACGGAAAGCCCGCCCAGGGAGAGGCCTGGTTTCAGCAGCGTTGCAGGATGTACTAAACTAGCTTAATTGTTATGTAAATTGCACTCTCAGCCCCATCTGTTTATCCCGGATGGCCCATTCATCAGAAGAGTTTTCCCTAAAATAAGCACTGAGCCAGACCTGCTCTTTCCCAGCGTCCCCCCGACCAGAACACCAACCCGAACGTCCTGAGCTCCCTGCGCCTCTTCCCTCTCCATTAGCGTTTGGGCAACGTCTGTGTCCACGGCACCAGGGGGTGGTAACAAAGTGGTCAACGTGACGTCATGGGAAACCTGGAGGGGAGACATTGCCGCTTCTCTAAGATCGGAAGGTGGCCGTTATGGACAAAGGCAGGAAGCAACCGTTAGTTTTTAGTCTTTTATTTTTAAGAAGAAAATGCAATGGAATTCAATTAGGGCATGAAGTAGCTAAGTTATTTCCTGGAGAAGGGTAGCGGGAAGTGGCCTGGAAGTCTAGGGCACAGCCCTCCTTGGAGAAGGAACTCAGAACTCCCGGCGGAAAAGAGGGAGAGGGCACAGGCTACAGGGGCATCGGGGGCTGGCATCCGGGCGGCCAAGGAAGGTCAGCCCCGGCTCTGGGGTCAACGATGAGTTGGCTGATACTGACAAAGGAAATCATTCCTCATTCACGTAACTTTTGCACGTTTCACCCAGTGATGTGTCTTTTATGAGGATGAAGAAGATCTCCTTTACATTTGTATACTCCGAAAACAATTCAGAAAGCACCGTAAATCACATTTTGCTTTTTGGTGACTGTCTGCATTATCTCATCCAGCTGGTGGGGTGCGGGGGGGTTGGTGTCAGGATTCCATCCACGTTGAAGAAGGGTGGAGAGGTTCCTTCTCGATAGGAGGGAACCACACACACCCAGCCATGCTGCTTGGGACTGTCCCGGCTGGGCCCCCAACTGTCAGCGTCCACAGCCCCACCCCACTCTGGGGCCAGAGGCCAGCATTCCTGGAACTTCCCTGACCACCTGCCTTTGCTGTTTAGCTGGAGGGAGGGAGTGTCACAGATATAAACTCCTAACTTAGGGTGGCAGAGCACTTTACCCACTTAAAGGGATCATTCACAGACAAAGGGTATTTTTTTTTTTAAGTATTTAAGCCCCTAACCAGTTGTGATTCTGATCACCAACCGTTGTGAATACGCAAAGATAAGGTTTCAGCCAAGTCCCTGCTACAGATTTTTTAAAAGGAAACAGGAGGAAAACACACTGAAATGGTGTTCGCTGTCATCTTTGTGGAGAGTTCTATGTGGCTTTTCTCCTCACATTTCTGTATTTTTCAATTTTCTATAAGCATCGATTGCGCATATATATATCTATATATATAATTTTGAAACTCTGAAATGATATAGTTTATATAGATATATAACTTAAAAGCTGAGCTCTTAAAATTGGCTTTCTTTTAAAATTGGTTCCTACAAAAAGAAATGACATGTAAGGGCCGGTCGTTGTGGCTCACATCTGTAATCCCAGCACTTTGAGAGGCCGAGGTGGGGGGGATCACAAGGTCAAGAGATCGAGACCAGCCTGGACAACGTGGTGAAACCCCGTCTCTACTAAAAATACAAAAATTAGCCAGGCGTAGTGGCACAAGCCTGTAGTCCCAGCTACTTGGGAGGCTGAGGCAGGAGAATCGCTGGAACCCAGGAAACAGAGGTTGCCATGAACCGAGATTACGCCACTGCACTCCAGCCTGGTGACAGAGCAAGATACTATCTCAAAAAAGAAAGAAAGGGCCGGGCGCGGTGGCTCAAGCCTGTAATCCCAGCACTTTGGGAGGCCGAGACGGGCGGATCATGAGGTCAGGAGATCGAGACCATCCTGACTAACACAGTGAAATCCCGTCTCTACTAAAAAACACAAAAAACTAGCTGGGCGACGTGGCAGGCGTCTGTAGTCCCAGCTACTCAGGAAGCTGAGGCAGGAGAATGGCGTAAACCCGGGAGGCGGAGCTTGCAGTGAGCTGAGATCCTGAGATCCGGCCACTGCACTCCAGCCTGGGCAACAGAGCGAGACTCTGCCTCAAAAAAAAAAAAAAAAAAAAAAAAAAAAGAAAGAAAGAAAGAAATGATCCATAAGAATTCTCACTTAAGGCCGGGCGTGATCACTCATAACTGTAATCCCAGCACTGTGGGAGGCCAAGGTGGGAGGATCGCTTGAGCCCAGGAGTTCAAGACCAGCCTGGGCAACATGCCAAGACCCTGTCTTTACAAAAAAAAAAACAAAAAACAATTGGCCAAGGTGATGGCGTGCACCTGTAGTCCCAGCTACTGGGGAGACTGAGGTGGGAGGATGGCTTGAGCCCAGGAGTTTGAGGCTGCAGTGAGCTGTGATTGTGCCACTGTCCCCCAGCCTGGGTGACAGAGTGAGATCTTGTCTCTAATAACAGCAACAAAAAAATAAAATTCTCACTTTAAAAAGTTGGAGAATGTAGACTGATGGAATATAAACTTTCAGGCCAGGTGCAGTGGCTCATGCCTGTATTCCCAGCACTTTGGGAGGCTGATGCGGGCGGATCACCTGAGGTGAGGAGTTCGAGATCAGCCTGGCCAACACGGTGAAACCCCGTCTCTACTAAAAATACAAAAATTAGCCAGGCGTGGTGGCATGCACCTGTAGTCCCAGCTACTCAGGAGGCTGAGGCAGGACAATCACTTGAACCAGAGACGTGGAGGTTGCAGTGAGCTGAGTTCGTGCCACTGCACTCCAGCCTGGGGGTCAGAGCCAGACTTTGTCTCAAAAAAAAAAAAAAAGAATAAAACACAGATCGGTTTGGGAGGCCAACTCAAGGCTAGGAGTTTGAGACCTGCTTGGGCAACACAGTGAGATTCTCTCTCTACAAAAACTAAAAAAGAAAAAAATTTTAAAAGTATGACTATAGATGGGCCCATGATCCGAGCACAGCCTGATGCTGTCACTGATGTCAGCCTTGCCTAGCACACAGGGCAATCCCTCCTGCTTTGTGGATCCCAGCTTAGCTTATCCAACTCCGACCTGGTAATCCTTTGAGCATTTTTTTTTTAATTTTTGAAAAATATTTGTTTCTTGTTTGATGAAAGGAATGTTTCTTTTCTTTTCTTTCTTCCTCTCTCTCTCTTTCTTTCTTTGTTTTTTTTTTTTTTTTAGACAGAGTCTCACTCTGTTGCCCAGGCTGGAATACAGTGGTGTGATCTGAACTCACTACAGTCTCCACCTTCTGAGTTCAAGTGATTCTCCTGCCTCAGCCACTGAGCAACTGGGATTACAGGCGTGCGACACTACGCCCGGCTAATTTTTGTGTTTTTAGTAGAAATGAGGTTTTACCACATTAGCCAGGCTGGTCTCCAACTCCTGACCTCAAGTGATCTGCCTGCCTCAGCCTCCCACAGTGCTCGAATTACAGGTGTGCACCACCACGCCTGGCCAGGGATGTTTCTTAGCAATGCATTTTAAAAAATCTTTCACCTTTAAATGAAAAATGCCCATAGTGTACCCTTGGCAGACCCTTTCAGCGCGGCTACTGGCAGACGCTACCAAGGTTAGACGCTGATCGGAAGCCTCACCATGAGTAATTCATTCCCAAGTTATTTTGTTAAGCATGCGGTAGCCAGTTTTCCACTCAGAGGGCTATGTATACACACATTTTTCTTCCCGCCAGGTTTGGTTTTCTGTATTTATAGTGACTGGGAGTATTAGGCTTCATGGTCGTGAAGTAATGTGACTGCCACGTGTTACTTTTCTCCCTTCGCCGGATTAAATCATGGTTAGGGGAGTCTCTCTAAAGCTCTCGGCAGGCTGCGATTCCATTTTCATCTACTTTTATCTAGTCATGATGCTCTGAAAGATGAGGCTGAAAGTGCCTCTTGAGCACTGAAGGGCCTCGGGCTCCCCGTTGCCGGAGCTGCGCTATGTGAATTGCATGGCGCACCAGTCCCCTGCTGCGGCTTTCCCCGGGATCATCTGGTTTTAATATTCAAGCTTTTAGTTTTGTCAGATATAAAAACAATTCTTAATGATGTCCTGTCCCCAACCCTAAGATGAGCAAAACGTACCCAAGTCTCCTGGGCACCTTCAACCTTCTGTGGCTCTGTCCCTCCTGTGCAGCAGGGTCGGGCCACCCTGGAGGAGGCTTGTGGGGTGAGGACACCAGGACCCTGTCCTATGCTGGACACCACCAGCCCCGCAGACGCGGCTTCTCCGCATGGCTTGGGGCCGCTAACTTCGGGTGAGTTGTCCTCCCGTGCCCTGAGAGCCAGGCTGTCACCACGCCCTACTCACTCGACGTCCTAAATGCTCTGCTCCCTCGGGTCCTCCCCCTCCCTGCCCTCGCGCCAGAGCTGAGAGGCCCAATGGCTGGAGGTCTGTCTCCCTGACTCCTCATCGCCAGCTCCTGCCTGTAACTTAGACCTCGGCTAAAACAGGGCTTCCTCAGAAACGCCCTCCCAGCCGCCTGCCCTGGAATCCAGAGAGAGCCAGTCTTCCCAGCCCGGCCCAGCCTCTGACACAGAGGCGCTCTCACCCAGCACTGAAAGCAACCAGGGTCTTGGTCCCCAACCAGACCTGGCGGGGGGGGGGAGCTAAGGACGGCCTTTCAGGTAGAGACACAGGCCAGGAGCTCAGGAGGATGAACAGGACACGCAGCCCTGGGGACAGGGACAAAGGAACCCAGAACCCAAGCTGGGTAGGGTGGGCAGGCTGGCTCTGTCACCCAGAGGGACACAAGCTTCCATCCCTTCTGGTCAGAGCTGAGAAGAGGTAGGCAAGGGAGGAGGCCACAGGCCCCGTCAAGGCCCCATCCAAGATGGGGGGCTACACCCACTAGGGTTACGCATGTCTGAGGGTGCTAACCGATGAAGCGATCTTTCCAGAGAAGGGGAAAATACAAACAGCATCATGAAGAAGATGGCATGACACCACTTATGCAAACCTGAAAATTCGCATAAACTAAACTATGAATGCTGGCCAGGGGTGGTGGCTCACGCCTGTAATCCCGGCACTTTGGGGGGCCGAGGCGGGTGGGATCACCTGAGGTCAGGAGTTTGAGACCAGCCTGGCCAACATGGTGAAACCCTGTCTCTACTAAAAATACAAAAAATTAGCCAGGCGTGG
>NW_012117710.1:5172041-5172342 GCF_000951035.1 Colobus angolensis palliatus | reverse complement strand
AGCCAAGATTGTGCCATTGCACTACAGCTTGGGCGACAGAGTGAGACTCGATCTCAAAAAAAAAAAAGAAAAAGAAAAACCACAAACAACAAATGCCTCTTAGATATCTATGTGTATATGTGACGTATGCAGGAGGATTAGGATTAAATTCCTCCAGGAGCTGCCTCTGGAGAAGGGACAGAAACGGGAGGGGAAGGCAGAGGACAGGGGACGTCAATTTCATCTGTCATGTGTCTCTTTAAAAAGGGCTTGAGGCCGGGCGCGGTGGCTCAAGCCTGTAATCCCAGCACTTTGGGAGGCC
>NW_012117710.1:5166073-5171756 GCF_000951035.1 Colobus angolensis palliatus | reverse complement strand
AAAAAAAAAAAAAAAAAAAAGGCTTGAAAAAATATGACAAAATGTAAATAGGCACTGATTCTTAGTGGGTACAATATGACTTGGGTTTTTTGTTGTTGCTTTTTGGGTTTTTTTTCGAGACAGGGTCTCGTTCTGTTGTCCAGGCTGGTGTGCAGTGGTGCGATCACAGCTCACTGCAGCCTCAACCTCCCAGGCTCAGGCAGTCTTTCCATCTCGGCCTCCCGAGTAGCTGCGAATACAGGCAAGCACCACCATGCCCAGATCATCTTTTACGTTTTATGTTTTGCAGAGACAGAATCTTGCTGTGTCGCCCAGACTGGTCCCGAACTCCTGAGCTCAAGGGATCCTCCCACCTCAGTATCCCAAAGCACTGGGATTACCGGTGTGAGCCACCGCGCCGCCCGGTCAATAGTACTTGCTCCATATCCTTTGAACTTTTCCACATTTAAAAGACACCTTAAAATAGATACGAACTGGCTGGGCACGGTGGCTCACACTGGAGGCTGTCTTGAGATCAGACCTTCTTATCTCAGTGTCCTTCCGAAGTTTTGGCCAGTTTCTGTACCCGACAAACGTTACTCAAACTAATTCAAGGTAAAACCTGAGTTTGTCTCTTCCAGTCCCTGGTCCTTTGAGCGCCCATTCTCTAGATAAGCAGCTCAGAAAAACACAATAAAACAAACCCCTACTGTTTAGCTCTGATCATGCAGCCTTCAGAGACGCAGGGAGCTTGGAGATACCAAACTCGTTCTCCAGCCAGCGGAAGATGCTACCTAGGAATGACAGCCTTGCTGGTCAGTGGCTGCCCTTGCTGGAACAGGCTGGGGCAGGGAGCTCAGCAGACCTGAGGGCCAGTCTGCTCCACTGTGAACAGCTCAAAGCACTGCAGCCATTTCCCACTGCCCTGCAACAAACCCTGCTTCTGACATTGCAGAATGAATAATACATTCTTGCCAGTAACAGCAGCGATGATGACAGCACAGACGCATGTATGTGGGATGTTTGTGCATCAGCACTATCTCTGTGCCAGGCACTGAGGTAAGTACTTGTTTGTTTGTTTATTTGTTTCTTGAGACACGGTCTTGCTCTACCCAGGCTGCAGTGTAGTAGTGCGATTATAGCTCACAGCACCCGACCTTCCGGGGCTCAAGCGATCCTTCCCCCTCAGCCTCCCGAGTAGCTCATACCACAGGTGCGTGACACCACGCCTGGCTAATTTTTGTATTTTTTGTAGAGACGGGGTTTCACCATGTTGCCCAGCTTGGTCTTCAACATCTGACTTAAAGCGATCCTCCCACCTCGGCCTCCCAAAGTGCTGGGAGGGGATTACAGGCGTAATCCCACCGATCCACCACACCCGGCCCAGTAAATACTTCTAATGTATCTCTAGTAATTCTCGCCATTACCTATGAAAAAGGAAGTGTGCCCGCTTTACAGATGGGAAAACAGGAGCTTGGGGGCAATCCACTCGCCCAAGAGCACTCAGCAAAAGCCAGATCTTTAGAAGCTAAGTCAGCAGAACTTCTGATCACTTTCTTAGACCAGGTTATTGCTGCATTCAGATCTCTCCTATTTGTTTATTCATTTTGCCAACAATTATTTACAAAGTGCCAACGATGTGCCAAGCATACTGGTATGTACTGAGGTTATGCAATAAACAAGAAAAACGTGGTCCTGCCCCCACAAAACTCAGGGTGTCTCAGAGAAATATAACCACAAACAATGACAGGCCACATGGGGTGCCGTGGGGTACTGCAGTGCACGCCAGTAGGACCTAAGCTCAGCCGGGCACCGGGGAAGGCCTCCCGACGGAAATGGCTCTCAGGCAGGCAGAGCAACATTGACTCTGAAATGCTTCACAGGCATTTCTTTCCCAGCTAGAAACAGGAAGGAGCCCATTATCATGGTACCCAGTCAATGTTATTTGGAGGTCCTAGTTGATCCAACCAGACAACATGAAGAAATGAGATCTAAGATACTGGAACAAAGAGAAGAATTATTATTTGCACATGAGGATTATGACCTAGGAAATGCAAGCACGTGAATTGAAAAAAACTGTTACCAGAAATGTAATGTGGCTAGATACAAAATTAATATTTTACACTAGTAGGGAATCTCAAAAATTACTTACTTAAAAAAGAAAAAAAAAACCAGTAACTCTTTGGTGGAAAAGCCAGCCAGACAACACCTAAACCAAGTGATCAAAACTAACCCTGTGAGGCCAGGTGCTGTGGCTCACGCCTGGAATCCCAGCACTTTGGGAGCATGAGGCGGGTGGATCACCTGAGGTCAGGAGTTCAAGACCAGCCTGGCCAACATGGTGAAACCCCGTCTCTACTAAAAAATATAAAAATTAGCCTGGCATGGTGGCGGGTGCCTGTAATCCCAGCTACTCGGGAGGCTGAGATAGGACAATCACTTGAACTCGGGAGGTGGAGTTTGCAGTGAGCCGAAATTGTGTCACTGCACTCCAGCCTGGGTGACAGAGTGAGACTGTCTCAAAAAAAAAAAAAATTAACCCTGTGGATAAGGACCCCATGAGTCCCACAGCCAAAATGCTCGACCTGATTGAAGTCGGGATTTTGTCAAATTGAACATTTAAATGTACATGGAGAGCCAGCCCACAACATAACCGGTTTTTAAAAATGTCAAGGTCAATAATGACAAAGAAGGGCTGATGAGTTGTCCCAGATTAAGAGGACTAAAAACACAGGACAACAGCACGCCAAACTCCATCCTGGGCTGGAGCCCGAGCTGGGGACAAAGCACTGCACTGGGGGATGCTGGGACAAATGGCAAAAATGGTATGTGGGCCGGGCACAGTGGTGCACGCCTGTAACACCGGGACTTTGGGAGGCCGAGGTGGGTGGATCGCTTGAGCCTAGGAGTTTGATGCCAGCCTGGGCAACACAGCAAAACCCCATCTCCGTAAAAAATAAAAAGTAAGCTGGGCGTAGTAACGTGGGCCTATATTTCCAGTTACTCGGGAGGCTAAGGTTGGAGGATCACTTGAGCTCAGGAGTTTGAGACCAGCGTGGGCAACATGATAAAACCCAGCTTCTAGAAACAGAAAAAAATTAGCAGGGTGTGGTGGCATGTGGATGTAATCCCAGCCACTCAGGAGGCTGAGGTGGGAGGATCACTTGAGCCTGGGAGGTCAAGGCTGCAGTGAGCTGTGATCGTGCCACTGTACCCCAGCCTGGGTGACACAGAGTCCCTATCTCAAACAACAACAACCACAACAAAGGGGTACGTGGACTGCACATGAGCTAATCATATGGGATCATCATTAATGTTCCTAAATTTAATAACAGACTGTGATTATGTAAAATATCCTCCATCCCTTTTTTGGGTGTCCTGGGGTGGGCATGAATAAAATATCCTTATTCTTGCATATGATGAAGCGAAAAGAAAAAAAAAAATCCTTATTCTTAGGAAATGCATCTTGTGGTATTAAGAAAAAGGGCACGATATATATATATACACACACACACATACATATATATGTATCTCATATATATCTCACTCTCAGATAACATACATATATAGAGAAAATGCTAAACATGGCAGAGCACTAAAAATGAACAAATCTGGGCAGAGGACATGCAGGAGTTATTTGGACACGTCTTGCAACATTTTTGGAGGCGTGCAACTTTTTCAAAATGTAAAATGTTAATAACAAATTAGGGCTGGGCACAGTGGCTCTTGCCTGAAGTCTTAGCACGCTGGGAGGCCAAGGCAGGAGGTTCACTTGAGATCAGGCGTTCAAGGCCAGCCTGGCCAACATAGTGAAACTCCATCTCTACTAAAAATACAAAAACTAGCTGGATGTGATAGCACACCCTTGTAATCCCAGCTACTCGGGAGGCTGTGGCAGGGGAATCGCTTGAACCCAAGAAGTGGAGGTTGCAGTGAGCTGAGTTCGCGCCACTGCACTACAGTTTGGATGACAGAGCGAGACTCCATCTCAAAACAACAAAAGAAAAAAAAATTAGTATTATAAAACTCATACCAAAGAAACACACACACACACAGCCTACCCTTCCTGTATGTAAACACTAACCTTTAGAACATAGTAAGAAAAAAAGATCTTCATATTCCCAAAACCCAGGACTCAACATGACAAGAAACACAGGCGGCTCGATGTGGAGAGAAACTGGTAATAAAAGGTGCTGATGAATCCGGGTGAAACGCACTGATGTGGAAGAGTAGAAGCGTAGGGCAGGGGTGTGCAGACGGGCCACCGGGCATGGCCAGAACGAACTAACACAGGCTCTGGGGTCCACATGGTCTCTGGCTGAGCTCAGGAGCCACAGACAGCACTTACCAAATGTGTGTGGCGTGTTCCAATACAACTTATTTACAAACACAGGCGGCTGGCAGGGTCTGGCCCACAGGCTGCAGCTGGCTACCTTGATCTGAAAAGTTGGCCACGACCACTGGCTAGCTGTTCAGCGTGCCACTGTCATCTTCTTCCTGAGCATGCTGCCTTTCCTTGGGGTGGTGGCCGGAGACTGAGCTCCGGTCACTGGCTTGAGTGGAAGTGAGATCTGCTGCTTCTGGGCCTGGCCTCCCCTGAGCCTCCCTCTCTTCCTCCAGATGCAGACAGCACTGCAGCAGGCACAGCCATGCCCAGGCCGCCGGTCTCCAGACAGTGCCAGCCTGGGTCCCTGAATCACACCCTGAGGGAGGCATTTTCTTTTTTTGTTTATTGAGACGGAGTCTCGCTCTGTCGCCTGGCTGGAGTGCAGTGGTGGGATGATCTCGGCTCACTGCGACCTCCACCTCCCGGGTTCACGGGATTCTCCTGCCTCAGTCGCCCGCCACATGCCTGGCTGATTTTTTATTTTTAGTAGAGACGGGGTTTCGGCCGTATTGGCCAGGCTGGTCTCGAACTCCCAGCCTCAAGTGATCCGCCCGCCTCAGCCTCCCAAAGTGCTGGGATTACAGGCATGAGCCACCCCGCCCGACCCGGAGGAGGCATTTTCTGCCCACCATTCAGGAACATATACTGTGGACTTTCCATGGGCAAGGTTTTGCGGTTTATCTATTAGAAGAGCTAGCAGGTTACAGCAGATGACACCTGTAAATGTGTCTTCACTGGCACTGGGCGAGGAACTGAGAACAAAATGCCTCCCGAAAGAACCAGCCCCTGCCCTCGAGGGACTCGCAGCTTCTGGGAGACGGAGATACCCGGTATTCACACCAATGCTTAATCACCACTGCGCAAGTTCCATGAGCTCAAAGCACGAGTACTCCGAGGGCTTATTAAGCAAAGGCTACCTGGTACAACCATGTGACAGGTAGACAACAGACACATACCTGCTTATCAAGGAATTTACAAATCTGCAAGGAGATAAGCAAAATGTTAACATTTATGAGCTCACATGTAATCCACCCACAGCCAATATGCACAGTAAATCCAAGCTAGACAGGGCCTCGACGATTCTTTTCCCCCTACATCAGCAAGCTTGTCCCTCTTCTTTATTAACCATCAGAATCTTCTCTCAGATGATTTGCTTCTTTCCTTTGGCTTCAAGAAGTAGGGTTAGGCCAGGCGCGGTGGCTCAAGCCTGTAATCCCAGCACTTTGGGAGGCCAAGGCGGGTGGATCACGAGGTCAGGAGATCGAGACCATCCTGGCTAACACGGTGAAACCCCGTCTCTACTAAAAATACAAAAAA
>NW_012117710.1:5162647-5165508 GCF_000951035.1 Colobus angolensis palliatus | reverse complement strand
ATTCTCCTGCCTCAGCCTCCCGAGTAGCTGGGATTACAGGCATGTGCCACCACACCCAGTTAATTTTGTATTTTTAGTGGAGATGGGGTTTCTCCATGTTAGTCAGGCTGGTCTTGAACTCCAGACCTCAGGTGATCCTCCCACATCGACCTCCCAAAGTGCTGGGATTACAGGCATGAGCCACCACACCTGGCTAATTTTTGTATTTTTAGTAGAGGCAGGGTTTCACCATGTTAGCCAACTGGTCTTGAACTCCTGACTCAGTTGATCCACCCACCTCAGCCTCCCAAAGTGCTGGGATTACAGGTGGGAGCCACCATGCCAGGTCACAAGACATTTCATAAAGAGCCTTTAACAGGGGTCTGGTGGGCGGGCTCCCTGCCGTAGGATGCCCTGTGACCACAGACAACTTTGGTGGTCTGCAAAATCCCACAGCCTTGACCAGACCTTCCCGATCATTTCCACCTCAAAGCCAACTGCAGAAAATCATACTTGTGCCGCTGAGGTCAATGGGGTAAACTGAGGCAGTGGCCACAACCAGTCACCAGGGAACTCGCAGACCTGCAACTTTTCAAGGGCACTGCTGACCAGCAGCGTGTATGGCCACTTCAATTTAACTTAAAAACTAACACTGGGGCCAGAGGCAGTGGCTCACGCGTATAATCTCAGCACTTTGGGAGGTTGAGGTGGGTGGATTGCTTGCACCCAGGAGTTCAAGACCAGCCTGGACAACATGGTAAAACGCCGTCTCTATAAAAAATACAAAAATGAGCAGGGTGTAGTGGCACACACCTGTAGTCCCAGCTGCCCAGGAGGCTGAGGTAGGAGGATCATCTGAACCCTGGGAGCTAGAAGCTGCAGTGAGCCACGATTGCACCACGGTACCCTAGCCTGGGCAACAGAGTGAGACCCTGTCTCCAAAAAAAAGAAAAAAAACAAGAAAAAAAAATACTATAGCCAAATGAAAAATTCAGTTCTGTAGTGACATGAGCCACATTTTATTTTATTTTTATTATCATTATTATTTTTGAGACAGAGTTTCGCTCTGTTGCCCAGGCTGGAATGCAGTGGCACGATCTCAGCTCACTGCAACCTCCACCTTCCCGGTTCAAGTGATTCTCCTGCCTCAGCCTCCTGAGTAGCTGGGACTATAGGCATGAGCCTCCATGCCCATCTAATTTTTGTATTTTTAGTAGAGACAGGGTTTCACCATGTTGGCCAGGGTGGTCTCAAACTCCTGACCTCAGGTGATCCTCTCACCTTGGCCTCCCAAAGTGCTGGGATTACAGGCGCGAGCCACCGCGCCCGGCCTTGAGCCACATTTCAAACACTCAACAGCCATACATGCCTAGCGGCAGCCATGTTGGACAACACAGATATAAAACATTTCTACCACCACAGAAAGGTCTAGACTCGCCATGGCCAATCCCTGACTGGCCAATTCAAGGGTGGGCAGGCCTGTAAAATCTGTCCGCACCACAACTTACGGAGAAAAAGAGAATTGCAAAGGAAGGTGGAGAGTCTAGTAGAATCTTTTCGCAGGTTAGGAACCAGATTAGGGCTGCAAGCGTTCCCTGGTTAATATGGACTCCAACCCGAGGGAGGTGGGTGTTCTTAAGGGAAAGATGTTTTCATCAAACGGCGATGAATCACTGTTCCCAATGCCAGGGCTGTAAGGCCAAGCAGACAGAATGGCTCCATCCCAAGGGCAGAGGTAGCGAACACAAACTCTGCAGTTTTCCTTCTTCTGGAACCTCATGGCTGAGGCCGGCCTGCTCTGTTGTCTGGCAGTATCAGCTATCATTTTAAACATTCTTTCCAAGTCAGCTCCAAAGAGTTACTAAGTTTACAAGTCACTTTTCATTGACTGAGTTCCAGCCACAGCTCCTTGGTAAGGGGTAGGAGGTTCCCTGATTTCATCAGTAAACTGGATCCAAGTCACAGGATGGGAGGGTGTATTTCTGGGAAGGTTTTCTATAGACGACTAATCCCACCCGCGGCGGCTTGTGCATTTATCCGGGCGTCAGTCTCTCTGGCTTCTGGGTTTGGGGAATGAGACGGTCTCCGCTGACAGGCGCCCTGCAGCTCCCTGCTGCTAACAGACCCCTGTGGACTCCCGGCCACCAGGTGAGACCCACACCGGTCATCCTACAGACAAAGCTGGCACAAAGCTCCAAATCTAGGCTGTGATATTATTTTTGGGTTCCATATGCTGCCCCCAGCATAGACAAAGACCAAGCCCAGAATCCATCTGTGAGACCGGGCACTGTTGGGGTCTGTGGGTGGCGCTGGGAGGAGCCTCCACCACAACTGTATGTTTGAAAAAACAGTAAGGACCCTTCACCCTCGTGATACAAATCACAAAAAGCAAAGCTTTTTCAGAACAGGCAGAAGATTGCTTTTATTCTCGGTGTACTGCTGATTTACTGTGATTTACAGTGAGAAGGAAGAGAGAGAGAGAAAGAGAAATTTCCCCAAGAGTTCCCATCAGACTGGGGAGGGAGAAAATGAATTTTTATGTTTATCCGAAGTGGCATAGTTTTTCAAAAAGTCTGCTTATTTTGATGTAAATGTTTTCAAGTTAAAACAACAACAACGACAACAAAAACCTAGAAAAGTTTCCTGAAAAATCCCACACAACACTGTCTCCATACACACACATTCTGGCTGGGTGCATGGCTCAGACCTATAACCCCAACATTTTGGGAAGCCCAGGTGGGAGGATCATGGGAGCCCAGGAGTTCAAGACCAGTCTGGGCAACACAGTGAGACACTGGTCTCTATAAAAATAATTTTAGGCCGGGCGCGGTGGCTCAAGCCTGTAATCCCAGCACTTTGGGAGGCCGAGACGGGTGGATCAC
>NW_012117710.1:5159941-5160747 GCF_000951035.1 Colobus angolensis palliatus | reverse complement strand
AACAGAGCGAAACTCCGTCTTAAAACAAAACAACAAAAAAAGAAACTATCCCTTGTCAGGTTTTAGTGAGGCATCCAGGAACATCCACAATATCTGAAAAGGCTACAAAAACACTCCCTTTTCCAACTATGTATCCTCGGGAGGCTGGCTTTTCTCCATGTACTTCAGCCTAAACATGCATCAACGCCGACTGAAAGCAGAAGCAGCCATGGATTCCAGCTGTCTTCTATTAAGCCAGACATTACAGAGTTCTACCAAAAAACCTCTTATTCTATTTTTTTGGGGGGGGAAATATATTTGTTTCATAAAAATATTTCTGAAAGAGTATTATTGCTATTTTTGAGTAGATGAATAAATATGTATATTTTAATTTCTAATATGGTCAGCGTCAACAGATAGAGCCCATATCAACCAGAGCTCTTTGGGGTCCCCAGTAATGTGCAGGAGTTCAAGAGTATAAAAACGTCCTGAGACTAAAACACATCTAGGAATCGCTCGTATAAGCAGAGAATGTCCAGCAGTCATTCTGCCCAGAGAGAACCATGCCCTTTGACACTTAGGGGAACAGGTTAGGGGAGCAGCTTCAGAATACCAGGGTCTCTGCTGAGGGGCAGGGCCTCACCCCCTGGGAACATGAGAGCTACTGAGGTTTCTGGGCAGGGCGGCAACATGATCAGAGCTCATCAGCATCCTCTGAGGACACATATGGAAGACAGTTCACACCTTTCCCAGCAAGGTTCAGTGCAAGACTGAGGGCAGACGAGATTCTTCTTCATCAAATCATGTGTATAATCCCCACCAGGGCC
>NW_012117710.1:5156573-5158366 GCF_000951035.1 Colobus angolensis palliatus | reverse complement strand
CAGGATGATCTCGATCTCCTGACCTCGTGATCCACCCGTCTCGGCCTCCCAAAGTGCTGGGATTACAGGCTTGAGCCACCGCGCCCAGCAATCCTACACTTTCAGCACCCACAAACCCTATTCCTCCATCAATATGACAAAGGCTTTCATGCAAATATGCTAAATTCAGTTCAATGATACTACATGACAGCACCCTCCTCACAGACTGACTTTTAAAATCCTATGTAAGTTCTCTTAAATGGGCGGTAAGCCCAAGAAACTCAACGTGCACCAAATACTAGAAAGTGGCTCATATTTTTAACATCGACCCAATGTACTTGCTACGTGCCCACAGGGCTTTTTAAAGTAACTTTTAACAAGTTGACAGTCTAACTTGGAACAAATACATGTGATACACAATAACTGCCAACTAGCAAAAAACCAGAAGACTTTATTTGAAGATGCCGCATTTCATTTTTTGACTATCAAGATACCACCAGACTAAAACTAAAGCTTCACCCCGTTCCGCGAAGCAGCTCCCCACCAACCTCTACAGCAGCGATTGTTCTCCCCAGGTCCGGCTCAAAACCATTACCCAACGGGAACGTTCCTTCCTTCAGCAGATCCTGCACCTGGATCTGCTCCTCTCCGGTCCTGGGGCCACCAGGTCTCAGGAGTCAGGCCTGATGCCCCTCTTTGTCTCCTCCATGGCTTCCTTCACTAAGAGACCAACCCTCCCTAATCACAGCTCTTCCCATCGCCTTTGGCACTGCAGGCTGATCCTTCACGTGGAGAAGTGAGATAGCACCATCTGAGTTTTCACGTCTACTGGCTAGAAAGAGACTGATCTGACACCCTCTCTTGTCCCAAGTGCAAAGCCCAGCTCAGCACATACGCCCACTCCTGCACCAGCCAAGCATGACCCACCCAGGTGCTGGCTCACCTAAGGGGACTGGGTGAGGGCAGTGACAAGGGGGGGAACCCCAGGAGAAGGGGAATGCCGTGACCGTCCTTGATGCCACGTAGTGAGGCGTTCGACGTCCCCAGGTCTAGGGCACTTTTCCAATTAATTTCAAGATAATGTCATGTCAAAATCTGTGACTAATTTTATGATGGTTATACGATGTATAAGTAATTGTATAATTCGATATTCTTCAAGTGACCAGTTGGAAATAGCCATGCGAAACTGGCTTCCGTATGTTTTATTTATTAATTATTTTTCAGGTCAGACAGGTAATGTGCCCACGTCGTAACAAGGTTCCAGGGTGGCACATCTCACGTGCCGCCGCGTGAAAACACCCAATTGTCAGGCTCATGAACAACAAAAGGATCTCCGGATGTTTTTATAGGGGCTAAAACATTTATGTAGTAAAACACTTTGGTGGTTACAATTACTTTTTCTCCTGGCACATGTGCAGAGGCTGTGATCCATAACACCTGCCATTCACAATGCACCTCTCAGCAGCTGGGGCATGGTAACCCAGGCACGTATCCATGCTGGCAGCCAAAATGAACTACAAAAAAGTACAGGGGGCCGGCCACGGTGGCTCACATCTGCAATCCCAGCACTCTGGGAGGCTGAGGTAGGTGGATCACCTGAGGTCAGGAGTTCAAGACTGGCCTGGGTAACATGGCGAAATTCCCTCTCTACTAACAATACAAAAATTAGCCAGGCATGGTGGTCGACGCCTGTAATCCCAGCTACTGGGGAGGCTGAAGCAGGAGAACTGCTTGAACCTGGGAGGCAGGGGTTGCAATGAGCCAAGATGGTGCCACTGCACTCCATCCTGGGTGACAAGAGTGAAACTCCATCT
>NW_012117710.1:5153391-5154633 GCF_000951035.1 Colobus angolensis palliatus | reverse complement strand
GTGAGCCGAGATCGTGCCACTGCACTCCAGCCTGGGCGACAGAGCGAGACTCCATCTCAAAAAAAAAAAAAATTAAGTGACATCAAGAATGACAGCACACACACACCTCACCCCTACTTCCCCATAACCGAAGAAGGCTGTCTGAATTCCCCCCCATGACAGGCTCATGGTGCTTTTAGGACACCAGGCTAAATCGATGACACTGTTTTTCTCCTACGGAAGCTGCAAATTCATTTAGTCATTAATTTGTTCACTCAACAAACAGAACTCAGTTGCTGTGTACCTCATACCAGCCAGTGCCTGCGCTAGGTCTCTGGTGAAAGATCATAAATTCTCGGCCCCAGCCACAGGCAGCTTATGGTCTAGGAGAAACGCTATGACGGAGACCCGGGCAGTTCCTCCAACTCAACACCAAGCAAACCTGAATCAAAATCCACGCACTTTCCCCTGTGCCTGCGGGCTCTGACAAGATGCTTACCCACCATGCATAGTGTCAGACACCCAGTGGAGCGAGATCAGCTCTAAGCTGGGTCACAAGTCATTTTTTTTTCCCCCGCCAATAATTAAAAATATTGAAGATTTTGAATTATATACCTCCAGTAACAAATAGGGGTGAATTCTGGCATCCTTCCTCAGTGGGAGCCGTACAGGAAGTGTGTGTGGCATGCACCTGTCCCAAGGGGAAGAGGGCAGCGCCGCACCACACAGCTTTGGAAAATGGTGTGGGCACCAACACAACATAGACCTCCCACCAAATCCAAGCACGTCCAAGGCAATCACGTTCCAATGCAGCAAGAGAATTTGTAGTTTACAATAAAGAAATTCACAATTTCCAGTAGCAATGGCAATAGCAGGTACCAAAGCCCGAAAGAAAACAGACACAGTAATTCCTGACATTCGGTGATGAATTTCCCATTTAGGGTGACAAAAACTTAAGCATCTAACTTCCTTGCTCTGAAATCCTTAAAATTTCTTGATGACTTTCAACATAATAGGCTTAAGAAGCATTTTTTGTTTTTTGTTTTGTTTTGTTTTTTATTGAGATAGAGTCTTGCTCTGCCGCCCAGGATAGAGCGCAGTGGCGTGATGTCAGCTCACTGCAACCTCCGCTCCCGGGTTCAAGCGATTCTTCTGCCTCAGCCTCCCAAGGAGCTGGGACTACAGGGGCAAGCCACCACGCCCAGCTAATTTTTGTATTTTTAGTAGAGACAAGGTTTCACCACATTGACCAGGGTGGTCTTG
>NW_012117710.1:5150446-5152881 GCF_000951035.1 Colobus angolensis palliatus | reverse complement strand
TTGCAGTGAGCTGAGATCGCGCCACTGCACTCCAGCCTGGGCGACAGAGCGAGACTCCATCTCAAAAAAAAAAAAAAGAATCTTTACCTAACCAAAAAGAAGTTTATAACAGCCTGTGCTACATATGTGACTACTTAGGTATAAGTTTTCTAAAATTAAAAAAAAAAAAGTGAGGCCGGGTACAGTGGCTCACGCCTGTAATCCCAGCACTTTGGAGGCCAAGGGGGACAGATCACAAAGTCAGGAGATCGAGACCATCCTGGCTAACACAGTGAAACCCCGTCTCTACTAAAAATCCAAAAAATTAGCTGGGCATGGTGGTATGTGCCTGTAATCCCAGCTACTCAGGAGGCTAAGGCAGGAGAATCACTTGAACCCGGGAGGTGGAGTTTGCAGTGAGCCACTGCACACCAGTCTGGGCAACAGAGCGAGACTCCGTGACAAAAAAGAAAAAAAAGAAAAAAGAAGCAAACAGCTCTTTTCTAGGAGGGTGGACGTGGACATCCACTTAATGTTTTTCCTTCTGCGCATGTGCTTTGTTCTTGTAAATTTTACATTGCTGCCTACATAGATATTGCTCACATGTGCAGGTGAAGTCAAATAAAAACAGGCAGGCAAAGTGGGCCGAGCACTTCACACACATCGAATGCACCAAGTCAGCGGGCGGGCATCCGTGTAGCCTGACAGCTCCACCACGATGCCTGGTAAATGCACCCACTGAGAACACAAGCTCCCTGGAGCATAAATGTGCAAGGACTGTACACACTGATAACACTTCATAAATAACAAACCTGCTACTGGCCTATTCGTAGACGATCTGAGGTCGAATTTTTTTCCCCTTGAGTTAGAAAAAAAAAAAATACCGTGAAAACCTCCTTCAAGATTCACTAAAGCTGGGTCTGACTGGGGAGTGTACCTGTTTCCATGGCTGGAGCAGGAAACCTGAAAACAAGACTGTTTAATGGAAGTATTTGGTGAACCTGAGTTACATAAAAGTACATCTGTAAAGTAGGCCTCTCAGGGGGGCCTGGGGAGCCTACCTGTCATTTTCTTACTGGAGGGGACAGTGGCCAGCAAATGCATTTAATGGCCCCAAACGGAAGAGAGTATATTGGTTATGGAAAAGAGAGAACAGAGTAATAACTGAGGCAAAGAACAACTTTGTTATCTCCTGAGTTCTGATTTTACCAAAATGCACACCTTTCAGCACCGCTAGGAAAAGGTATACTTCCCCTCTCAGGCCCTAAGAGGGAGTGAGTCATTGTTGAGGTTGCATTGTAAATTATTCAATGCGATATTTGTAACCAAACATGCCAAGGCTCTAAAAATGGGGAGAAGTTTACAGACACAAACTTTGGGCTCTGGGAATTACCCCAGCAAAAATTCCCCAGACGCAAGGCGTTTATAAAAGGGAGTAATTAGACAGACAACCCTGGAACAAGAACCACACTGAAGAAATATAAACACTGGTGATGAGTTAGAGGCAATCACTAAATAGAAAAAGAAAGTGGCTCCAGAGGAAATGAGTAATTAAACAGGCTTTCTCCTGATCAACAGACCTTGAGGTCCGGGGCAGAGCAGAGGGTGCGGAGGGCAGGCGGTGGAGCTGGAAAGGAGGGAACCGGAATGGGCGGGAGATGACCACGGGATGCTTTGAAAAGGCACCAACAAGCCTGGGCAGCCATCCAGGCCCAGCTGGGTCTCTCTGCCCCGGCGACCTCGGGCCCAGGGGAATCTAATTCGAGCTTGGGGTCCTGCTACACCATCCCAGGAGCACTCACTGGCGAGGTAAACTGAGGCACGGGCTTCCTGTTCTCTCCCCTCCCTGCCAGGCCTCTGCTCCTTCAGCACAGTCCAAACTCCTAGGGACCTCGCACTTCCCGGAGCAACACCTTTCCCACTGTCCTGGGTGAGTGTGCTGGGGTTCCCCAGGACCCAGACTGGATGGGGTGGGGGTGGCCCAAGGGTCCAGACCAGACAGAGTCAGAGGTGGCCACTGGGTCCAGGACAGCAGGGATCAGGCACTGAGGTGAGTTGAGGCCCTGGCTGGTGGGGGTCGGGGGTAGTCCTGAGAACCAGGCCAGGCTGGGGTGACCCTGGAGTTCAAGCTGGTGGGGGTCCAGGGTGACCTGGAAGGGTTGAGGGTGATCCCCAGGCCCAAGCAACAGGGACTGGAGTCAGGGTGACCTCAGTGACCCAGCTGGGTGGAGCTGGGGTGGGAGTGGCCCTGAGAGCCCAGGCTTGTGGGGTTAGTGGTCAGGGGTGGCCCCGGGGGGGTGGGGGCCTAGGAAGTGGGGGTCACGGTTGACCTTGCGTGTTTAGGCGGGGTGGGGACGTAAACGACCCCAGGAATCCAGGCCAGTAGGAGTTAAGAATGACCACGGAGTCCAGGCCAGTGGGAGCTGGGGGGCAGCAGGGATCTGGGTCAGGGGTGA
>NW_012117710.1:5148405-5149267 GCF_000951035.1 Colobus angolensis palliatus | reverse complement strand
TGCTGGCAGGGCTTGGGGGGGCCCCCGGAGAGCTGGACCCGGCGCACCTAGCCCTCTGCCCGCGGGGCTGCCGGCGGTGGACGCCCTTTCCTCCTGATGGAGGAACAGGGGACCCCTGAAATGCCCATCCGGAAAGTTTTGAGCCTAGGTCACTGGAGAAGGGGACAGATGACCTCAGCAGTCTCTCCGCCCCAGCCACTCCAGCCCCCCAACCCTAAAGTGTAAGATAGATAGAAGATAAAATATATGTGTATTATATATAATACATACGTGTATATTTTAATCTCGCTCTGTCGCCCAGGCTGGAGTGTAGTGGCACAATCATAGCTCACTGCAACTTCCACCTCCTGTGCTCAAGGGACCCTCCTGCCTTTGCCTCCCAAGTGCCACCACGCCCAGCTAATTTTTTTACTTTTTATAGAGACGGGGTCTTGCTGTGTTGGCCAGGCTGGTCTCAAACTCCTGGTCTTAAGAGATCTATCTATTTCGACCTCCCAAGGCACTGGGATTACCCGTGTGAGCCACAGTGCCAGGCCTGATCATTCTTAAACCCTCAGATTAAAAGTCATCATACTTTACTGTAACTGAAGACCACTTGAGATGGATACCTGAATCCCTGATCCCTTCTTTCCTTCCTTCCTTCCTTCCTTCTTTCCTTCCTTCCTTCCTTCTCTCCTTCCTTCCTTCCCTCCTTCCTTCCCTCCCTCCCTCCCTCGCTCCCTCCCTCCCTCCTTTCTTTTCTTTTTTTCTTACTTTCCTTTCCTTTCCTTTTTTCTTTCTCTTTCTTTCCTTCTTTTTCTTTTTCTTTCTTTTTCTTTCTTTCTTTCTTTCTTTCTTTCTTTCTTTCTTTCTTTCTTTCTTT
>NW_012117710.1:5142300-5143565 GCF_000951035.1 Colobus angolensis palliatus | reverse complement strand
CTTTCTTTCCTTCTTTTTCTTTTTCTTTCTTTTTCTTTCTTTCTTTCTTTCTTTCTTTCTTTCTTTCTTTCTTTCTTTCTTTCTTTCTTTTCTTTCTTTCTTTCTTTCTTTCTTTCTTTCTTTCTTTCTTTCTTTCTTTCTTTCTTTCTTTCTTTCTTTTCTTTCTTTCTTTCTTTCTTTCTTTCTTTCTCTCTTTCTCTCTTTCTTTCTCTCTTTCTCTCTTTCTCTCTCTCTCTCTCTTTCTTATCTTTTTCTTTTGAGACAGAGTCTCACTCGGTCACCCAGGCTGGAGTGCAGTGACACAATCATAGCTCACTGCAGCCTCGACCTCCCAGACTCAGCTGATTTTCCAAGTAGCTGGGTCTATGAGCCACCATGCCCAACTAATTTTTAATTTTTAATTTCTTCTTTATTTTTTATTTTGAGACAGAGTCTTACTCTGTCATTCAGGCTGGAGTGCAATGGTGCAGTCTCGGCTCACTGCAACCTCTGCCTCCTGGGTCCAAGCAATTTTCCTGCCTCAGCCTCCCAAGTAGCTGGGATTATAGGCATCTGCCACCACACCCAGCTAAGTTTTGTATTTTTAGTAGAGATGGAGTTTCACCATGTTGGTGAGGCTGGTCTTGAACTCCTGACCTCAGGTGATCCACCCACCTCGACCTCCCAAAGTGCTGGGATTGCAGGCGTGAACCACCTCGCCCGGGCTTTTTAAATTGTTTATAGCGACAGGGTCTCGTTATATTGCCCAAGCTGGTCTCCAACTCCAGGGCTCAAGCAGTCTCCCACCTCAGCCTCCCAAAATGCTGGGTTACAGGCATGAGCCATCACACCCAGCCTATCTCTTTTTCTTTTTAGAGCCCTTCATTCACTCATTCGATACGCTAGATCCAGGCAAGACAGATCTGAGAGAATGCCCCAGAGAGAAATGTTAGCTGAAACGGGGAGTGGCAAACGGCATCACTGGGATCCCTTTGGGACTTCAGTAGCCTGGTCCTCCATTGCCAATTCAGATCCCCCTAAAAAGGTGGTGCAATTTCCACATTTCCCTCATTTATGAATTACTAAGGGCGGGAAAGGAGACACAGTTCCCACCCTGATGGAGATTATAGTTGAGGGGGAGATGCAGATATTAAATCAAAGACACATCTAGTAAAAGTAAAATCAAGTCGGCAGGGCGCGGTGGCTCAAGCCTGTAATCCTAGCACTTTGGGAGGCCGAGACAGGCGGATCACGAGGTCAGGAGATCAAGACCATCCTGGCTAATA
>NW_012117710.1:5139262-5141680 GCF_000951035.1 Colobus angolensis palliatus | reverse complement strand
CCCGGCTAATTTTTGTATGTTTATTAGAGACAGGGTTTCACCATGTTTGCCAGGATGGTCTTGATCTCTTGACCTCATGATCCACCTGCCTCGGACTCCCAGAGTGCTGGAATTACAGGCACTTTGGCGTGAGCCACGGTGGCCGGCCAAGGAACGCATTTGTAGCAGGAGCAGTAACTAGAGTACCTGCTTGATTGAGGCGGGGAGGATGGTAAACAGAGTTGGGGGCCCCTCCCTGAGGTCTAAGGGATGCCTGATTAGAGAAGTGGCATGGGACTGTGAGGGCAGTGACCCTGCCAGGAAACTGTGTGTGATAAAGAAGGAAGTATGGGCCGTGGAGGGGTAGGCAGGTGGCCACTGTGTGTGGAACCGAGTGGCCATGTTCAGGTGAACCAGGTTAGGCTAAGGAGGGAAGAAGGGCCGAGATGGGTCCTATAGGATCTGGGGCTGATCTGAGAGTAATGGGAAGCCACTGAGGGGCTTTAAGTGCAAGACGGCAGGCACACCGACGTGCAGTATCTGAAATGCAATCACTCCAGCTGCCATGGGGATCCTGAACCAGAAATAGGCCAGAATGACGGCGGAAGTTCCTTAGGAAGCTGAAGACCAGCAAGAAAAGCGAAAGGAGAGAGGTGCGAGAAGCAAAAGGATGCAGGAGATACTGATCTTCTGCAAAGGCATTTACACACACACTGTTGGTGGGAATGGAAGATGGGGCAGCCTCTGTGGGAAACATCATGGAGGGTCCTCAAAAAGTTAAAACTAGGCAGGGTGCAGTGGCTCACACCTGTAATCCCAGCATTTTGAGAGGCTGAGGTGGGTGATCACCTGAGGTCAGGAGTTTCAGACCAGCCTGGCCAACACGGTGAAACCCTGTCGCTACCAAAAATACAAAAAAAAAAAAATAGCCAGGTGTGGTGGTGTGCACCTGTCCCAGCTACTCAGGAAGCTAAGGCATGAGGATTGCTTGAACCTGGGAGGCAGAGGTTGCAGTGAACCGAGATCGTGCCACTGCACTTCAGCCTGGGTGATAGAGCAAAGCTCTGTCTCAATAAATCAACAAACATAAATAAATAAATAAACTAGAGTTCCCATAAGATGCAATGCAGACTTCCACTTCTGGGTTTATACCCCAAAGAATTGCAAGCAGGGTCTTGAAGAGATACTTGCATGCTATGCTCACAGCAACATGATTTATTCACAAGAACCAGCAGGTAGAAGCAATCCAAGCACGCATTTACCCCTGTGGTACCACATCCAGTGGGGTATGATTCACACTTGGAAAGGAAGGAAACTCTGACACACGTGACATGTGAAGGGATGGGCTTTGAGGACATTGTGCTCAGTGAAATAAGCTGGTCACAGAAAGACAAATGCGGTGTGATTCCACTTCTGTGGGGTCCCTTGGGCAATAAGAGTCATAGAGAGGAGAGTAGAACGCTGGGTGCCGGGGACTGGGAGAGGGGAGACGGGGAGTTACTGTCGAATAGGGACGGAGTTTCTGTTTGGGAAGACGAGAACATTTTGGAGGTGGATGATGCTGTTGGTTGCATAACACTGTGAGTGTGCTTGATGCCACTGATCTGTGCATTTAAAAATGATTCAGATGGCCGGGCGCGGTGGCTCATGCCTATAATCCCAGCACTCTGAGAGGCTGAGGCAGGCAGATCACTTGAGCTCAAGAGTTCGAGACCAGCCTGACCAACATGGTGAAACCCCATCTCTACTAAAATACAAAAATTAGCTGGGCATGGTGGCAGGCGCCTGTAATCTCAGCTACTCAGGAGGCTGAGGCAGGAGAATCACTTGAACCCAGGAAGCGGAGGTTGTAGTGAGCCGAGATTGCGCCACTGCACTCCAACCTTGGAGACAGAGTGAGACTCTGTCTCAAAAAAATATATATATATGGTTAAGATGTTAAGTTATATGTTATATGTATTTTACCACAATGGTAAAGAGAGAGATTTACATACAATCTCCTCATACAGTCTCTTCCTTTGGACTCATTGAGATGACTTGTGACTTCTTAATGACAGATTTATTTAATGACAAGAGGCATGTATGTACCTCCAGGCCCCACAGGCCTAACAATATTAAATGTAAAGAATTGTAGGCTGGGCGTGGTGGCTCATGCCTGTAATCCCAGCACTTTGAGAGGGTGAGGCGGGTAGATCACCTGAGGTCAGAAATTTGAGACCAGCCTGCCTAATATGGTGAAACCGAGTCTCTACTAAAATACAAAAATTAGCCAGGCATGGTGGCGGGCACCTGTAATCTCAGCTATTTGGGAAGCTGAGGCAGGAGAATCACTTGAACCCGGTGGGTGGAGGTTGCAATGAGCCGAGATGGCGCCATTGCACTCCAGCCTGGGTGACGCAGAGAGACTCCATCTCAACAACAACAACAAAAAAGACTGTT
>NW_012117710.1:5136833-5138197 GCF_000951035.1 Colobus angolensis palliatus | reverse complement strand
CCACAGGGAAGGTTTAAAAAGGACCAGTAAAAAGGCATTGACCAACCAAAATGTTAGAAACTGAGTTCTTCTCTCACTCTCTCCAGGTCCAGAGGGCATGTGAAAGCTGTCTCACAAAGCATGTGCTCAAAAAAAGAAGCATAGCTGGCCCGGTGGCTCACACCAGCACTTTGGGAGGCTGAGGCAGGAGGATTGCTTGAGTCCATGAGTTGGAGACCAGCCTGGGCAACATAACGAGACCTCCCCCCATTTCTACAAAAAAATACAAAAATTGGGCAAGCGTGGTGGAGCACACCGGTAGTCCTAGCTACTTGGGAGGCTGAGCCTGGGAGGTCAAGGTGAGCTATGATCACACCAGTGCACTCCAGCCTGGGTGACAGAACGAGATTCTGTCTCAAAACAAAAACAAAACAAAAAAGAAAAATAAGAAGGTTCCAGCCTGGCGCGGTGGCTCATGCCTGTAATCCCAGCACTTTGGGAGGCTGAGGAGGGTGGATCACCTGAGGTCAGGAGTTTGAGACCAGCCTGGCCAACATGGTGAGACCTCATCTCTACTAAAATACAAAATTAGCCAGGTGTGGTGGTTTGCACCTGTAATCCCAGCTACTCAGGAGGCAAGGCTGAAGAATCACTTGAACCCAGGAGGTGGAGGTTGCAGTGAGCTGAGATTGCGCCATTGCACTCCAGCCTGGGCGACAGAGTGAGACTCCATCTAAAAAAAAAAAAAAAAAAGGTTTGCAAAGGAGGGGTGAGACAACCTTTTCAAGCTCCACCATGGCCAGGCTCTTACCTTAGCAGAAGCCTGTGAAGCTGGTAGCAGAAACGAGAAGGAACAAAACTAACTCCAAGGCAGTAAGCCATCCACAAGACCACTACACGAAGTTAAGGCTGTGTGAAAGAAGGAGTTTATTTAATTTTATTGTTAAAGAGGCAATAAAATATCTAGAGAAACAGTCCATTAAAAAATCGGCAAATCCAACCTGGCCAACATAGTGAAACCCCATCTCTACAACAATACAAAAATTAGCTGGGTGTTCTGGCGCATGCCTGTAGTCCCAGCTCCTCCGGGGGCTGAGGCAGGAGGATTGCTTGAGCCAGGAGGTCGAGGCTTCAGTGAGCCATGATTGTGCCACTGTACTCCAGCCTGAGCAACAAGAGTGAGACCCTGTCTCTAAAAACACATTAATTAATTTAAAAATCACGTGAAAGATATGAACAGATACTTCTCCAAAGAAGGTATATGGGGCCAGGCATGGTGGCTCATGCCTGCACTCTGGGAGGCTGAGATGGGCAGATCACCTGAGATTGGGAGTTTGAGACCAGCCTGGCCAACATAGTGAAACCCCATCTCTACTAAAAATACA
>NW_012117710.1:5127555-5135637 GCF_000951035.1 Colobus angolensis palliatus | reverse complement strand
CCGCAGGATCCCACAATCTCATTCCTAGATGTTTACCCAAGTGAAGTGAAAACTTTATGTTGACACAAAAACTTGTACAAAAATATTATGGTGGATTTATTCTTTTTCTTTTCTTTTTTCTTTTCTTTTCTTTTCTTTGAGACAGGGTCTCACTCTGTCACCCAGGCTGGAGTACAGTAGTAGGGTGATCATATCTCACTGGAGCTTCAACCTCCCAGGCTCAAGCAATCCTCCCACCTCAGTCTCCTGAGTAGCTGGGACCACAGCCACCTGCCACCATGCCTGGCTAGTCTTTTTTTTTTTCTGAGACAGAGTCTGAGCGATCTCAGCTCACTGCAACCTCTGTCTCCCAGGTTCAAGTGGTTCTTCCACCTCAGCCTCCCACGTAGCTGGTATTACAGGCAGTAGCCATCATGCCAGCTAATTTTTGTATTTTTAGTAGAGACAGGGTTTCAACATGTTGGCCAGGCTGGTCTCAAACTCCTGGCCTCAAGTAATCTGCCCACCTCGGCATTCCAAAGTTCTGGGATTATAGGCTTGAGCCACTGCACCCAGCTGTGGCTAGTTTTAAAAAAAATTTGTTTTTTGTAGAGACAGGGTCTCACTATATTGTCCAGGCTGGTCTTGAACTCCTGGGCTCAAGCAATCCTCTCACCTCAGCATTCCAAAGTACTAAGATTACACTCAGTGAGCCACTGTGCCTGGCCCAATTTAAAAGCTTGTTGTTGTTGTTGTTTGAGACAGAGTCTTGCTGTACAGGCCAGGCTAGAGTGCAGTGGTGGGATCTTGGCTCACTGCAACCTCCACCTCCTAGGTTCGAGTGATTCTCCTGCCTCAGCTTCTCGAGTAGCTGGGATTACAGATGCCCGCCACCATGCCTGGCTAATTTTTGTATTTTTAGTAGAGACGGGATTTCACCATGTTAGCCAGGCTGATCTCGAACTCCTGACCTCAGGTGATCCGCCTGCCTTGACCTCCCAAAGTGCTGGGATTACAGGCGTGAGCCACTATGCCCTGCCAAAAGTTTTTATGAATCTTTAGAGAGACTGTTTTTATAAACCTAAAGCAAGGCCTCAGAGCTATGCCATGCAATTCAGAAGCTGCTAGCCATATATGACTACCTAAACTTATACTCTAATTAAAATTATATAAAATTAAACATTCCACTCCTCTATGGCAGGCACCACATTTCAAATGCTTAGTAGGCCCTTGGGGCTTCTCTTTGCTCTCTCATGGAGTCGTAGCTGCAAGGGAAGCTATGCTGTGAGGATGCTTAAGCACTCAGTAGAGAGGTCACATGACCTCCTGCCAATAACAGCACCAGGTGTGTAAGGGACCACCTCGGAATCAGAGCCTCTAGGCTCAGGTGGCTAATGGCTACCGTATTGATCAGTGCAGAGGAAAAACACTTTCATCACTGCAGAAAGTTCTATTGGACGGTGCTGCTCTAGAAAATGAAGTATAGCTGCGTTATTCTTCTACCTTCTCTTTCCTTTTTCTTCCAAAATCTAGGAATCACGCCATGCACCATGTGCCAGGCACACAGTAGCTGTAGAAGATCCATGAAGAAGCGATAATGGGGTTGTTCTTCTGCCTTAAGCCCAAGGGGTCCTTGCTTTGACCATTGGTACCAGGTGGACATGTGCAAGGCAGCAGAATAGAGCCCCATCACAAGAAAAGGGTCCTTATGGAATTCCCTGAACCCCGGCACTGGCTGAGTCTGAAAGCAGGCTGACAAAGCAAAGCAGAAGTCTCAGAATCTGAAATCTTTGAAGCTCGGTAGCTATTTGGCGAATGATCAGGGAACTCGGAGCATTCTTCTGTCTTCTCCTCCTCTTCCTTTTCCTGTCCACTGAATGTCACCTCCTACAGCCTCTGTATCCTCCGAGGATCTTTCCTGTGTCTCCAGTCTTGCTTCCTGCCTGTTCACTGAGTCTAGGATTTCTCATCACTCAGTGATGAAAACTCTGACCATTCCTGAAAAGAACTGCACTTTGGTGTCATTGCAAAAGACAAGACCAAAAGTGTGTGTGTTTGTGCATGTGTGCATGTGTGTGTGTGCATATGTGCATGTGTGTCTGTGCATATGTTCATGTGTGTGTGCATGCATGAGTGTGCACGTGTGTGTGTGTGCACGCATGTGTGTGCCTGTGTGTAAGGCACAGAATTATCTTCTGTGGAAACACTTCCTTACCCATTCGAGACCATAGCCTAAAAATCTAAGAGCGATGAACCGTGTTTCCTCAGCTTACTTCCAACAGGTTAACTTGTTTTTCTTTTCCAGCCACCCTGTCATTTAGAACTCATACATATTTCTTTTTTTTTTTTTTTTTTTTTTGAGACGGAGTCTTGCTCTGTCGCCCGGGCTGGAGTGCAGTGGCCGGATCTCAGCTCACTGCAAGCTCCGCCTCCCGGGTTTACGCCATTCTCCTGCCTCAGCCTCCCGAGTAGCTGGGACTACAGGCGCCCGCCACCTCGCCTGGCTAGTTTTTTGTATTTTTTTTAGCAGAGACGGGGTTTCACCGTGTTAGCCAGGATGGTCTCGATCTCCTGACCTCGTGATCCGCCCGTCTCAGCCTCCCAAAGTGCTAGGATTACAGGCTTGAGCCACCGCGCCCGGCCTAGAACTCATACATATTTCTTAAACACCAGCTCAGGAAAATATACATCTGACTCTGACACCACAGGAAACATGTTCAAACCAAAGCATGGGGAAAAATATTCCTGATGAAATACACTGGCACTGGGACTTGGAAAAAAGATAGAAGTGCTATACGTTACTTATTTACTGCTTCATGACAAATGACTCCTCACTCCTCACCTAGTGGCTTAAAATGGTGAACATTTATCATCTTACAGTTTCTGTGGCTCAGAAAGTTGGGAATAACTCAGCTGGATGGGTCTGGCTCAGGGGTCTCTTGTAAAGTTGCATCAAGATGTTAGCTGGAGCTGAAATTTACCTGAGCCTGGAGGCTCCACTTCCGAGGTGGTCCCTTATACACCTGGGAAGTTGGTGCTGTAATTGGCAGGAGGTCATGTGACCTCTCCACTGGGCTGCTTGAGCATCCTCACAACATGGCTTCCCTTGCAGCAAGGACTTCAAGGAAGAGCAAAGAGAAGCCACCGAGTCTTTTATGATCTGGCCCCAGAAGTCCAATTCTGCCTAGTGGTTACACAAGTCAGCCTAATTCAGTATGGGAGGGGACTACACAGGGGTGTGGATACCAGCAGGGGAGTTAATGAGGGTATTTGATGTTCCATACATGGATTCAACAGCCAGATAAAATACTAGTGATAACAATAGAAGCAATTTGAGTCAGTCCATCCCTGACCTGGATGGAGGGGTGAAGCAAAAAAAATTGAGATGTTTGCATCACTATGTTAAAACAAAGCAGCATGATGGTGCCGTGGGAGAGGTGTAAATTTTGGAGGCAGCTTCATGAATAACAAACTGTGTGACCTCAGACAAGTTATTTGGCCTCACTGGGCTTCAGTTTCCCTTACTATAAAATGAGGGTTAAAATGGATGATGTTGGCTGGGTGCAGTGGTTCATGCCTGTAATCCCAGCACTTTGGGAGGCTGCAGCAGGGGGATTGTTTGAACCCAGGAGTTTGAGACCAGCCTGGGCAACATAGGGAGATCTCGTCTCTACAAATAATTTTTAAAATTGGCCAGGTGTGGTGGTGCGTGCCTGTGGGCCCAGGTACTCTGGAGGCTGAGGCAGGAGGATAAGTTGAGCCCAGGCAGTCGAGGTTGCCATGAGTTGTGACAGCACCACTGCACTCCAGCCTGGATGACAGAGACAAACCCTGTCTCAGAGAGAGAGAGAATATCAATGAGGGTGTGAGACACTCAGAAACTCACTCATGTTACCTTAATACACGGAGCTTATTTGGCAAGAATAGATTTGGAAATGAGAAAAGCAAGAATCATCGTAGTTCAAACACCAGATTCACAGAAGCTCCCCAAAAGCTGCTCAACTGGGAACCCTAGGACTGGACCGAGTTTGAGGACTGGATGTCCATCGGGATCCAGAGATGCTCCGGTGTCCACATCTCTGTCCTATCTGGGGGCAGGGGATGACGATGATAATGATAGCAGATAAACGTATATCAAGCAGGTGCTGTGCACCAAGGCACCTCTCAGAACATTTTGCAAGCATTCATCATTTCATCCTCACAACACCATTATGAGGTTGTAGCTACTACCCTGGTTTTATAAATGAGGACAATAAGGCACATTCAAGATAAAGAAGTGGTTAGTCTCTGGTACGCCCCCAGTCCATCCGTCTGGCTCTGGTAAAATAGTTTCCCTTGAGGGCAGGCCTTGCAAAGAATAACAGAGAGCTCTGGTGTATTTCAAAACGTCTGTGTCCCGCTTCCCTCTGCTGAAGCATGAGGGTTTGGCTTTGTCTTTCTCTGATCTTTACTGTGAAAATCTGGTAGGGCTTCAAGAGCAAAACACAAAAGTATGAGAGCCCTCTAGGGCTGGGTCCCCTTGGAGATTTTAACACTCAGACTCGTCTGTCCGGAGCCTCCAGGAATTCATTGTTACTGCTTACGTTTTCCTACCCTGCTACTGGTTCCCATGGAATTTTTTTTTGTTGCTTTTTTCCAGACAGATTCTTGGTGTGTCGCACAAGCTGCAGTGCAGTGGCGAGATATCGGCTCACTGCAACCTCCCGCTCCCGGGTTCAAGCGATTCTCCTGGCTCAGCCTCCTGAGCAACTGGGATTATGGGCACCCGCCTCCACACTCGGCCAATTTTTTTTTTTTTTTTAATGGAGTCTCACTCTGTCTCCCAGGATGGAGTGCAGTGGCACAATCTCAGCTCACTGCAACCCCCGCCTTCTGTGTTCAAGCGATTCTCCTGCCTCAGCCTCCCGAGTAGCTGTGATTACAGGCCTGCACCACCACGCTGGGCTAATTTTTGTATTTTTAGTAGAGACGGAGTTTCCTCACGTTAGCCAGGCTGGTCTTGAACTCCTGACCACAAATAATCCACCCATCCACCCACCTTGGCTTCCCAAAGTGCTGGGATTACAGGCGTGAGCCACTGCACCTGGTTGAATTTCTTTTTATTTTTTTGAGACAGGGTCTTGCTCTATCTCCAGGTTATAGTGCAGTGGTGCAGTGATAACGCACTGCAGCCTCCACCTCCTGGGCCCAAATGATCCTCGCATGTCAGCCTCCTGAGTAGCTGGGACCACAGATTCACTCCACCATGCCCTGCTCACGGCTTGTGTAAGTCTTAATGTCCAAGGGATTCTGGGCGTGTAGCTGTACCAGCCAAGACAGGCCAGGAAAAGAAGCACACAGAATAGCTGACGATCTGCAGAGGCTCTGCCATGGGGTGCTGTGGTTTTGAGCCACAGAAACCAACCCCAGCCAACATAAACAAAAAGGGAATGTATTAGCCCGTAGTTCCCATAACAGAAGAACGCCAAGATTCAGGCTTCAGAAAAGACAGGAGTCAGGGCTGCTGTGGGATTCGGCAGCAAAAATACAAGGCTGGTGTCTCAGGATGCCCCACCGGGATCTATCTGCTCTGAGCTCTTCCCTTCTTGCATCACTGTATACGAGACTGGAATCTGGAATCCGCGAGGGATCCCAAGCGGTGATCGGCCTAGCAGAGGTTCTGTGCCCAGGCCTGGGCTAAGGGTGGACCTGTGTATATTACCTTGAGGGGTAGACTCTGGAAGGCTGCATGCGAAGGGCTGGCCACTCCTTCAAGTAAAGCCTGACTCCTGTTAGCAGAAGGGGAAATGAATGCTGAGCAGACAAAAACTAGATGTTCACAGCCGCATTCCAGCCAGATGTTGTCAGTGACCTGTGCTCCAGGCTTCATTTTTGTTTCTTTAGAAGACTCTTTAGTTTATCTTTATTTATTTATTTATTTATTTTAGTGATGGGGTCCCAGTCTCTTACCCAGGCTGGAGCGCAGTGCAGCAATCATAGCTCACTGCAGCCTTGAACTCCTGGGTTCTAGTGGTCCTCCTGACTACAGGCACGTGCCACCACGCCTGCTAATTTGTTTTGTTTTGTTTTTTGAGACAGAGTCTCGCTCTGTTGCCCAGGCTGGAGTGCAGTGGCGCGATCTCGGCTCACTGCAACCTTTGCCTGCTGAGTTCAAGTGATTCTCCTGCCTCAGCCTCCCAAGTAGCTGGAATTACAGGCATGCACCACCATGCCCGGCTAATTTTTTTGTATTTTTAGTAGAGATGAGGTTTTGCCATATTGGCCAGGCTGGTCTCGAACTCCTGACCTCAGGTGACCTGCCCGCCTTGGCCTCCCAAAGTGCTGGGATTAACAGGCATGAGCCACTGTGCCTAGCCTAATTTTTGTATTTTTTTTGTAGAGATGGAGGGTCTCCCCTATGTTGCCCCGGCAGGTCTCGAACCCCTGACCTCAAGCAATCAATCCTTCCTCGGCCTCCCCAAATGGTGAGATTATAGGTGTGAGCCACCATGTCTGTCGGTTTGTCTTTCAAAACTTTTTTTTTTTTTTTTTTTTTGAGACAGAGTCTTTTACTCTGTTGCCCAGGCTGGAGTGCAGTGGTGCAATCTCCGCTCACTGCAACCTCTCCCTCTCTACAAAAAATTTAAAAATTAAGCTGGGTGTGGTGGCTCATGCTTATATCCAGAACTTTGAGAGGCTAAGGCAGGGGCCAATCACCTGAAGTTGGGAGTTGGAGACTATCGTGGCCAACACGGTGAAACCCTGTCTCTACAAAAAATACAAAAATGAGCAGGGGGTGGTGTCAGGCACCTATAATCTCAGCTGCTGGGAGGCTGAGGCAGGAGAATGGCTTGAACCTGAGAGGCGGAGGCTGCAGTGAGCCAAGATTGCGCCACTGCACTCCAGCCTGGGGAACACAGTGAGACTCCAGCTAAAAAAAAAAAAAGAATAAAAAAAAAATTAGAAAAAATTAGTTGGGTCTGGTGGTGTGTGTGCCTGTGGTCCCAGCTACTTGGGAGGCTGAGGTGGGAGGATCGGTGGAGCCCTGGATCAAGGATGCAGTGAGTTATCATTGCACCACTGCACTCCAGCCTGGGTGACACAGCGAGACTCTTGTCTCACCAAAAAAAAAAAAAAAAAAAAAAAAAAAAAAAAAAAAAAAAATACCTCCATCATCCTGAACATTTTCTCATGCCCATTTGCAGTCAGTCATCACTCCAACATCTGCTTTCTCCTTGACTATTTCTACTTTTTTCTTTTTTTTTTTGAGATGCAATCTTACTCTGTCACCCAGGCTAGAGTGCAATGGTTGGATCTCAGTTCACCGCAACCTCCACCTCCCGGGTTCAAGCCATTCTGCTGCCTCAGCCTCCCGAGTAGCTGGGACTACAGGCGCCCACCATCACACCTGGCTAATTTTTGTATTTTTAGTAGGGACGGGGTTTCACCATGTTGATCAGGCTGGTCTTGAACTCCTGACCTCAAGCAATCCACCTGTCTCAGCCTCCCAAAGTGCTGGGATTACAGGCATGAGCAACCACATCTGGCCCATTTCTACTTTTCTATCGATTTCACATACACAGGATCATGCAACACATGGCCTTTTGTGTCTGACTTCTTTCACTAAGCACAAGCTTTGGGGGTTCATCCGTGTTGTTGCAGGTACCAGCACTTCATCCGTTTAACTGCTGAGAACGCTGTATGGTATGAATATACCACACTTAAAAAAAAAGTCGACCAGGTGCGGTGGCTCACGCCTATAATCCCAGCACCTTGGGAGGTCAAGGTGGGCAGATCATCTGAGGTCAGGAGTTCAAGACCAGCCTGGTCAACAAAGTGAAACCCCATCTCTACTAAAACTACAAAAATTAGCCAGGTGTGGTAACACACGCCTGTAATCCCAGCTACTCGGGAGGCTGAGGCAGGAGAATCGCTTGAACCCGGGAGACGGAGGTTGCAGTGAGATCTGCAGATCACACCATTGCACTCCAGCTTGGGCAATAGAGATCACGCCATTGCACTCCAGCCTGGGCAATAGAGTGAGAATCTGTCTCAAAAAAAAATTTTTTTTAGGCTGGGCGCGGTGGCTCAAGCCTGTAATCCCAGCACTTTGGGAGGCCGAGA
>NW_012117710.1:5124170-5127313 GCF_000951035.1 Colobus angolensis palliatus | reverse complement strand
TTTTTAAACAGTAAAAAACAAAAAAATGAATAAATCCACGACTCAATGGACACATGGATTGCTTCCAGCTTTTGGCCCTGTGAATAATGCAGTTGCTATGAACATTCACAGACTAGTCTTTGACGTGTGTTTTCATTTCTCTCCAGTTAGATTCCTAGGGATGGAATTGCTGGGTTACATACTAAGTATATGTTTACCTTTTGAAGAAATTACCAGACTGCTTTCCCAAGCGGCTGCAGAATTTGACATTCCCAAGAACAGCGTATGAGGGTTCTTGTAATTGCTTTTCATCTAGGCTTTCCTATCCATTTCCTTCTCTTCCCCTTTCAAGAAACTGGGTCATTTGCTCATTAGATTTTCCCACAGTCTGACTTTTGCTGATTGCATCATGGTGGTTAAGTTCTTCTGAACTCAAATTTTTAAAAATGCATTTCTGATAGCTTACTCAGATATGTACACACAACTGTGTAAAAGTAGATCAGTAAATAAGAAAACTGAAAAACAGAGAAATACTGACCAGAAACGTAAGATTAAGCCATGCATATAGTGAGTACACAAAATGCAAACCGTAAAGTTTAATGTAGTTGGGAGAGATGGATTCCAGTTTTGGTTCTGAGCTACCTAGCAGCCCAAGCAAGGAAGGAAACATGTTCACTTCTAAGGTTAACTCTCCATAAAATAAAAACAAGCTGATTGCTAAGTGGAAGCTACTTTTTTTCCTGGCAGAGACCAAATAAAAATTTCTTTTTTTTCCTCTTTTTTAATGCAATTTAATTTATTTTATTTTATTTTATTTTATTTTTTGAGGTGGAAGTCTCGCTTCGTTGCCTAGGCTAGAGTGCAGTGGCACGATCTCAGGTCACCGAAACTTCCACCTCCCGGGGTCAAGCGATTCTCCTGCGTCAGCCTCTCGAGTAGCTGGGACTACAGGCACACACCACCACGCCCGGCTAATTTTTGTATTTTTAGTACAGATGGGGTTTCACTATGTTGGCCAGGCTGGTCTCAAATTCCTGACCTTGTGATCCACCCGCCTTGGCCTCCCAAAGTGCTGGGATTACAGGAATGAGCCACCGTGCCTGGCCTAATTTAATTTTTAGTAATAGAGGCAGGGTCTTGTTATGTTGCCCGTGCTGGTCTTGAACTCCTGGTCTCAAGCAGTTTTCCCATCTCAGCCTCCCAAAGTGCTGGGATTACAGGGATGAGTCACCGTGCCTGACCAAAAGAACAATTTCAGTAATTATTCCTGCTTCTTTATTGAGGATGTGGGAGGAACTCGTGGGAAAGACATCCCTATTGGCGACCAGACCAGTGCACAGTGATGTTTGTTGAGAGACTTCAGCAGTGGAAATGGCAGTTGGTTTCTTTGGGATCTGAGGAAAGAAAATAAAAGTCAGGCTTCCGATTCCAAGTCAAAAAGGCAATTTTATTTTATTTTATTTATTTATTTATTGAGATGGAGTCTTGCTCTGTTGCCCAGGCTGGAGTCCAGTGGTACGATCTCAGTTCACTGCAAGCTCCGCCTCCCGGGTTCATGCCATTCTCCTGCCTCAGCCTCCTGAGTAGCTGGGACTACAGGCACCCACCTCCACACTTGGCCAATTTTTGTATTTTTAGTAGAGACAAAGTTTCACGATGGTGGCCAGGCTGGTCTCAAACTCCTGACCTTAGGAGATCCACCCACCTTCGCCTCCCAAAGTGCTGGGATTACAGGCATGAGCCACTGCACCCGGCTACAGTGGCATATTATTTGGCAATAAACAGGATTGAAGTTCTGATGCATGCTACAGTATGAATGAACCTTGAAAACATTATGCTAAGTGAAGTAAACCAATCACAAAGGACCACCTAGTGTGTGGTTCCATTTATGTGAAATGTCCAGAACAGGCAAATCCGTAGAGACAGCAGATTAGTGGTTTCTTAGGGCTGGCTGGGATGGGGGATGTGGGAGAGGAAGCTAATAGGTATAGAGCGAGGAATTTCCTTTTGTTGTAATGAAAATGTGGTAATAGGGCTAGGCATGGTGGCTTATGCCTATAATCCAGCACTTTACAGGGCCGAGGCCCGCGGATTGCTTGAGTCCAGGAGTTCGAGACCAGCCTGGGTGACATGGCGAGACCCTCATCTCTAGAAAAATTAGCCAGGCGTGGTGGTACACACCTGTAGTCCTGGCTACTTGGGACGCTGAAGCAGGAGGATTACTTCGGCCCAGGAGGCGGAGGTTGCAGTGAGCCATGATCACGCCTCTGCACTCCAGCTTGGGTGACAGAGTGTGACTCTGTCTCAACAATGACAAAAAAGAAAATGTCCTAAAATAAACTGTGTTGATGCATGCGCAGATCTGTGAATATACTAAAAGCCATTGCATTGTATATTTAAAATGGGTGCTATATATGCTATGCGCATTTTGTCTCAGCTGTTAAAAGTTAGCAAAAATTTTGTAGGAACTAAATTCAGTGAGGCATAAGTGAAACCAACATATTTGAATCATCTTTCTAGGTAAAGCCTGAATCATACCTTTTTCTTCCCCCCACAAATCTCACAAAATTTCACAGAATTAAAACATGTTGGTTTCCATTTTAAGTGGATTCAGGGTAAGCAGCCTTTTAATATAGATCCCAAGGTGCTGCCGTATGTCACGTCTTCTTACCCTGAAGTGACAAATAGCCACGTGTTTGAGAGGTGTGAGAACAGTGATGAGGAGCTCAGACCCGTCTCCAAAGAAACCAGTTTCCATGCACCATGGCTCATGCCTGTAATTCCAGCAATTTGGGAGGCCGAAGCCGTAGCATTGCTTGAGGCCAGGAGTTCAAGATCAACCTGGGCAACATAGGGAGACCACCATCTCTTTTGTTTTGGTTTCTTTTTTTGGAGACAGAGTCTCACTCTGTTGCCCAGGCTGAAGTGCAGTGGTATGATCTCGGTTCACTGCAACCTCCGTCTCCCAGGTTCAGATGATGCCTGTGCCTCAGCCTCCTAAGTAGCTGGGATCACAGGTGCGTGCTACCCCCTCCCAGCTAATTTTTGCATTTTTAGTAGAGATGGGGTTTCACAGTGTTGGCCAGGCTGGTCTCATACTCCTGACCTCAAGTGATTCGCCTGCCTTGGCCTCCCAAAGTGCTGGGATTACAGGTGTGAGCCAT
>NW_012117710.1:5118372-5120879 GCF_000951035.1 Colobus angolensis palliatus | reverse complement strand
GGATCACGAGGTCAGGAGATCGACACCATCCTGGCTAACACGGTGAAACCCCGTCTCTACTAAAAAATACAAAAATTAGCTGGACAAGGTGGCGGGTCGCCTGTAGTCCCAGCTACTCGGGAGGCTGAGGCAGGAGAATGGCGTGAACCCAGGGGCAGAGCTTGCAGTGAGCCGAGATCGCGCCACTGCACTCCAGCCTGGGCGACAGAGCGAGACTCCGTCTCAAAAAAAAAAAAAAAGAAAGAAAGAAGTAGCTACAGTCAATGTGTTTAAGCAGAAGTCACAGAGTTCAGGGTGACCAACTCATCCCTGTTTGCCCAGACTCTCTTGGTTTCAGCCACAAAGGTCCTGCACCCTGGGGAACTCTTCAATCCTGCACAATCAGGGACAACTGGCCACCCCAGCAAAAGCTCTTTGAAAGGGGCAGGTGTGGCGGACAAACAGCATTTCCCTCTCTCACTAGCTGGGACTACAGGCGCGCACCACCGTACCTGGTTATTTTTTGTATTTTTAGCAGAGACAGGGTTTCACCATGTTGGTCAGGGCTGGTCTCAAACTCTTGACCTCATGATCCACCTGCCTCGGCCTCCCAAAGTGCTGGGATTACAGGCGTGAGCTACTGCACCCAGCCGGCTCTTTTTATTTTTATGACTGGGTTTCTACGGTGTATGGTCTTTTATCTTTTGGGCTTTGGGAATTGTTTGGGATCTGTATTTTGATCCTAGCTATAGGCCATTCATTTCCAATGCTTTGCAGTACTCCACTACAGAAATATCCCATCCTTCAAGGGTCCCCAGTCCCCAGGCCGTGGACTGGGAATCAGGCCACACGGCAGGAGGTGAGAGGCAGACTAGCGAGTGAAGCTTCGTCTGTATTTACAGCCGCTCTCCGTGGCTCTCATTACTACCTGAACTCTGCCTCCTGTCAGATCAGCAGCAGTATCAGATTGTCATAGGAGGGTGAACCCTATTGCAAACTGCACATTTGAGGGATCTAGGTTGCACAACTCCTCGTGAGAATCTAATACCTGATGATCTCCCATCACACCCAGATGGGACTGTCTCATTGCAGGAAAACAAGTGCCTACTGATTCTGCATTATGATGAGTTGTATAATTATTTCATTCTATATTACAATGTAATAATAATAGAAGTAAGGTGCACAATAAATGGAATGTGCTCGAATCATCCCAAAACCATCCCCCCCCCAACTCTGGTCTGTGGAAAAATTGTCTTCCACGAAACTGGTCCCTGGTACTGAAAAGGTTGCACTGCCATACTTTATTCATTCAACTGGTGTTGGACATTTTCAGTTATTACTCTATTAGCAGGTCTTGTGTGTATATCTGGGTGGTGTGCATGTTTCTCAAAGTGTGATTCTCAGACCAGCAGCCTTGGCATCACCTGGGAACTTATTAGAAATACACATTCTCAGGCCCCAGCCCTGATCTACTGATTCACTCTGGAAGGGGAGCTCAAAACCTTCCATGGGATTCTGATGCAGGCTAAGGTTTGAGAACCGTTGTTCTAGGTTATGAGTCTAGAAGCAGATTTGCTGAGTCATAGGTTATGCAAAGTTCAAATTTTTTAGGTAATGCCAAGCTATTTTCCAAAGCTATTGCACCAATCTACACTCCCACTTGTGTGTAAGAGTTCCCATTGCTTTACATCTTTATTATTTGGCTTTAAAATTTCTGCCAGCCTAAAGAGTATAAATGTATCTCACTACTGTTTTAATAGGCACTTGAATGATGTCTAATGAGATTGAATGCCTTTTCAAATGTTTACTGGCCATTTGGACTGCCCCCCTTTGTGAATACAAGGA
This sequence comes from Colobus angolensis palliatus, assembly GCF_000951035.1. Classification (NCBI taxonomy): domain Eukaryota; kingdom Metazoa; phylum Chordata; class Mammalia; order Primates; family Cercopithecidae; genus Colobus; species Colobus angolensis. The sequence continues at coordinate 5,119,055 of NW_012117710.1, read as the reverse complement.
ACTTAAATGAACCACAAAAGTCAATCACCAAAAAAGCATACGGGAGAAAAGGAATATTAGAGCACTGTTCCCGTTTCTGTGATATCTCATTTAATAAATGATATTTCCCTTTTGTGAAGTGCCTATTCCAGTCTTTGCCCGTTTCTTTACAGGGTCATCCTTTTTTTCCTTATTGGTTTGAAGTTCTTTGAACAGTAGGAGAACTAGTCCTGGTTGGCTATATGTGTTGCAGGTATCTTCTGCTACTCTCTGTGACTGGTCTTTTGATTTTCATTTTATTTTTGTTGCTGTACATTGATGAACAACTTCTTAATTTTAATTCAATCAAATATATCACTATTTTCCTTTGAGATTAATGTTTTTAATAACTTGTTTAATGGCTGGGCATGGTGGCTCCTGCCTGTAGTCTGAAAACTTTGGGAGACAGAGGCAGGAAGATCACTTGAGCCCAGGAGTTTGAGACCAAACTGAGCAACAAAGTGGGACCCCATCTCTTAAAAACATGAAAAAAATTAGCCAGACTTGGTTGCACCCACCTGTAGCCCCAGCTACTCAGGGAGGCTGAGGTGGGAGGATTGCTTGAGCCTGAGAGATTGAGGTTCACAGCAACCTCCACCTCCTGGGCTCAAGCAATGCTCCCACCTCAGCCTCCCAGGTAACTGGGACTACAGGTGTGCACCACC
>NW_012117710.1:5105835-5114757 GCF_000951035.1 Colobus angolensis palliatus | reverse complement strand
CTGGTCTCATACTCCTGACCTCAAGTGATTCGCCTGCCTTGGCCTCCCAAAGTGCTGGGATTACAGGTGTGAGCCATCGCGCCTGGCCAGACCCCTGAGTTTTAACTGAGGCTCCAACACTTACTAACTGCACAAGCCTGGTCGAATCACTTAATCTCCACGCGTGCCCCAGTTTCCCCACTTTATGTGAATCTGCAGTCTAATTGGGGGTTTTATGTGTAAAAACTTGGTGCAGCGCTGTGAATATAAGCACGATCTCAATGTATGCAGCTTCTAATTAGGTTGAATCAGATACAACTGCCATTCAAATATGGTCAAATGTGAGGGCCAGGCGTGGTGGCTCACACCTGTAATCTCAGCACTTTGGGAGGTTGAGGCGGGTGGATCACCTGAGGTCAGAAGTCAGAGACCAGACTGGCCAACAAGATGAAACCTTGTCTCTACTAAAATTACAAAGAAAATTAGCTGGGCATGGTGGCGGGCACCTGTAATCTCAGCTACTCGGTAGGCTGAGGCAGGAGAATCGCTTGAACCAGGACGTGGAGGTTGCAGTGAGCCAAGATCGAGCCACTGCACTCCAGCTGGGCAACAGAGCGAGACTCGATCTCAAAAAAAAAAAAAAAAAAAGTCACATGTGGTTAATTGTCATTACTTTCATATGGCTCAACCTAAAATTATAATCAAAGCTGAAGTTAAAAAAAAAACTCAAGTGTAGGAGTTTAATTACAAATCTTCAGAGCTCTGAACAGGAAAGAAGGAATTACATGGAGACAAGGAGAGAAAATGAAGTTGGACGTTAGTGAATTACATGCAAGATGTAGGAACTGCTTGTTTCTCATGCTACTCTAAATATATACTCACATATTCACTGTTTTGAAGTGAGAGGAAAGGAAAGAGGAAACGTAGCTTTCCACATCTATAAGGAAATTCGTATCCTAGAGAAGTAAATGGAATTTGAGAAGCCCTGGCTTCCAGCCCGTTGCTCGGCCGTTTATAAGAAGTGTGGTTGTACTAAACATACACGGTGCTGTGGTGATTGAAAGCAGATGAGATGCAGCCTATTTTGTGTGTACCTTGCAGATATGCAGCCTCCAATGATGATGTGTTATGGGAAGGCCACAAAATATACATGAAATGTACAAGGCCCAGCACCTTTGGCTGATACCTGTTGATCATATTTTTTCCCTCTGCCGGTTATCGTATTCATGATTCAAAGGAACAAACCAAGCTGGTCAAGAGCGTCTTCCAAAGTTTAAGTTAGTAAAAAAGATTCCATCTATGAGACATAAGTTTGCCTCCCTCTTTTTACGTATATTAATGCCATACAGCCAAAGCACCTGGCTGTCGACATGAAAGTGAGCTGGTATATGGAGTTAATGGATTTGGAATCCTCCCAAACAAGCATTTTCTTACCAAGTCAATAAGAGTAAATGCAGGTACCAAAGGGTACTTAGAATAAAGACATCTAGGATAAAACAGTACTTAATGTTTGAGAAAACAAACCAGAAAAACACCAAATAAAAAGACAGGACAGGACACAGGATTCCTGAACCCATCATAAGACTAAAACAATTTTTAAAAATTGCAGTGGGGTCTTGCTGTGTTTCCCAGGCTGGTCTTGTTTTTGTTTCTGAAATTGAGATGGGGTCTTGCTATGTTGCCCAGGCTGGTCTCAAACTCCTGAGCTCAAGTGATCTGCCACCTTGGCCTCTCAAAGTGATGGGATTACAGGTGTGAGCCACCATGCCTGGCCAAAACTAAAATCTGTGCTAAAATCTGTGTGTGTGTGTGTGTGTGTGTGTGTGTCTGTGAGACAGAGTCTCACTCTGTTATCCACGATGGAGTTTAGTGACACAATCTTGGCTCACTGCAACCTCTGCCTCCTGGGCTCAAGCAGGTGGGCCTACAGGCACATTCCACCGTGCCCTGCCAATTTTTGTATTGGTTTTTTTGTTTTTGTTTTTGTTTTTGAGACGGAGTCTCGCTCTGTCGCCCAGGCTGGAGTGCAGTGGCCGGATCTCAGCTCACTGCAAGCTCCACCTCCCGGGTTTACGCCATTCTCCTGCCTCAGCCTCCCAAGTAGCTGGGACTACAGGCGCCCGCCACCACACCCAGCTAATTTTTTGTGATTTTAGTAGAGACAGGGTTTCACCATATTGGCCAGGGTGGCGTCAATCTCTTGACCTTGTGATCTGCCTGCCTCAGCCTCCCAAAGTGCTGGGATTACAGGTGTGGGTCACTGCACCTGGCCCAAACTCTCTCTTTTTATAAGGACACCAGTTGTATTGGATTGGGGGCCTACCTGACTCCAGTATAACCTGATCTTTTTTTTTTTTTCTTCAGAGATGGGGTCTCTCTCTCTGTCACCCAGGCTGGAGTGCAGTGGTGCGATTATAGTTCACTGCAGCCTTGACCTCTTGGGTTCAAGCAATCCTCCCACTTCAGCCTCCTGGGTAGCTGAGACTACAGGCACATGCCAGGATCCCCAGCTAATTTTTAAAAAATTGTTTATGCCGAGTGCGATGGCTCATGCCTGTAATCCCAGCACTTTGGGAGGCCGAGGCGGGTGGATCACGAGGTCAGGAGATCGAGACCATCCTGGCTAACATGGCGAAATGCCATCTCTACTACAAATACAAAAAAATTAGCGAGGTGTGGTGGCGGGCACCTGTAGTCCCAGCTACTTGGGAGGCTGAGGCAGGAGAATGGTGTGAACCTGGGAGGCAGAGCTTGCAGTGAGCCGAGATCAAGCCACTGCACTCCAGCCTGGGTGACAGAGCGAGACTCTGTCTCTAAATAAATAAATAAATAAATAAATAAATAAATAAATAAATGTAGGTATGTTTGTAGAGACGGGGTCTCACTATCTTGCTCATATTGGTCTCAAACTCCTGGCCTCAAAGTGATCCTCCCACCTCAGCCTCCCAAAGTGCTGGGATTACAGGCATGAGCCACTGTGCCCAGCCACATGACCTCATCTTGAGTATTGATATCTGAAAAGACTCTATTTCCAAACAAGGTCACACTTTGAGGTATTTACAGTTAGGACTTAAACACAGAAATTTCAAGGGCACACAATTCAATTCGTAACAGGGACCATACGATCGATCATCTGAGACTGGGACACTTTTGGGAGTAGAGCGAGGCATTTTTATAATTACACCAAGATCACAGGTGTAGTCTGAGTGTGGTGGATGGCCCCAGTGGGTGGGTCACCCTCTGCAGAGGGGAGAACAGGGTATCCACATCATGCAAGCCCTCAGCTTAAGCACTGGCTCAGTGAGATGGCTTCAGATGGCAAATAGCAGAAAGCTTAACTCAATGTGACTCTGACACTGAGGGCATTTATGATCTTGCCTGATGACAACTTACGAGGCCAAGCATGGTGGCTCACGCCTATAATCCCACCACTTTGGGAAGCCGAGGTGGGTGGATCATGTGAGGTCAGGAGTTCAAAACCAGGCTGGCTAACATGGTGAAGCCCCATCTCTACTAAAAATACAAAAATTAGCCAGGCGTGGAGGCGCATGCCTGTAGTTCTAGCTACTTGGGAGGCTGAGGCAGGAGAATCACTTGAACCTGGGAGGTGGAGGTTCAAAATCACACCGAAATCATGCCACTGCACTCCAGCCTGGCCATAAGCGAGACTCTGTCTAAAAAGTAAAAAAGAACTTAGGAGACGGACAGTCCTGGGGCGGACTGATTCAGTGACTTTGTGATGTCATTGAGGACCCCATTTCTTTCTGTCATTCATCCCCTCTGTCCTGGTATGCTGGCTCTGATGATTTCAAGACGGCTGCAGGGACCATAGGCCTTCCATCCACAGTGCAGGATCCAGATACCATTTTTGCTTTATTCATCTCTTCTCAGGAACAAAGACCCTTTTTTTCAGGTGCTCCCCTCCCCTAGCATGTTTCCCCTTCTGTTCACTCATCACAGTGACATCATGTGTCCATGCTTGGACCCAATTCCTGGAGAGGTGTCTGGGGTCACCTCGCTTTTCTTGGCTCTGCCATGATTCTCTCTTAGGAACTGGGGTCCACCTTCCCTGAAGCTGATGGAAAATCAGTATCTGGACAAAATCTGGGTTCTCTGGATAGGAAAAGGGGGAAGAGGTTGAAAGGTAAGCAACCAAAAGGTATGCGATGCAACAGGACAGAGACAGAACTCTGGGGAGCAGCAGTGTGCAAGGGACAGATAGAAGGCGAGATCTGCACATCTGCAAGTTGAAGCAAAAACAGGGAACCATGAATCTTGAAGGTGTTATTCTTTCCAGTACATTTGTTCAACGTAATGTTTTGGGAAATTGCCAATGGTACCAACGTCCACTCGGTAATTCAGAAGGCCAGGTAGTTTCATTGTGGCCCTGGCCTGAAATCATTTCACACCAGTTTGCTCTGCAGCTCAGCCCTGCTGAAGGGGACCAGTGAGAAAAGGGCCTTATTAAAAATGACTGTTACCAAGCAACAAGCTAGCATCTCAAGAATTGCATACAAGGAACTTAAATGGACCACAAAAGTCAATCATCAAAAAAAGGTAGCATCTGGGAGAGAAGGAATATTAAAACATTGTGCCCGTTTCTGTTACATCTCGTTCAAAAAATGATATTTCTCTCAATTAGAACTGCAGCTTGCATTCATTGTAGGGAATTAGGAAATACATACATAAAAGAAACAAATCTTATGCCTAACCTTACAGCTGGCTATTTTCAGCTTCTTTTCTTCCTTTTTTTTTTTTTTTCACTTTATATGGTATTTCCCCATGTTCTTAAAAATTCTTAGTTGACCTAATTAAAAAAAAAAATTTTTAATAGACAAGGGCTCCCTCTGTCACCTTGTGTGGCGTGATCATGGCTCACTTGCAGCCTCCATTTTGTGGGCTCAAGTGATCCTCCAGCCTCAGCCTCCTAAGGAATTGGGATACAGACGTGCATCACCATGCCTGGTTAATTGTTTTATTCTTTGTAGAGATGGAGCCTTGCTATCTTGCCCAGGCTTGTTTCAAACTCCTGGCCTCAAATGATCCTCCTGCCTTGGCCCACCCCCCCTCCCCCGCAAAGTGTTGGGATTACAGGTGTGAGTCACTGCACCCGACCAACATCATTTTAAATAACTGTATAGTACACGTATTAATCAAGCACTCTTTGCAAAGCACTACAAATTTGTGCTTTGGGAGGAATACCGAAGGGGAAAAAGAGAACAAAGCCTCCCAAAGTGCTGGGATTGCAGGTGTGAGCCACTGTACCCAGGCCTCAGCTGATCTTTAAAAAAAATGCCAGTAATGATTGGAAAGTTTCATATTTTGCTTTATGGTTTGCAGCACAAATCAATGAACAGGATCTTTAAAAAAAAAAAATTCAGATAGGCCGGGTGCGACGACTCACACCTGTAATCCCGGCACTTTGGGAGGACGAGGCTGGTGGATCAACTGAGGTTGGGAGTTTGAGACCAGCCTGACCAACATGGAGAAACCCCTCTCTACTAAGAATATATAATTAGCCGGCTGTGGTGGTGCATGCGTGTAATCCCAGCTACTCGGGAGGCTGAGGCGGCCGTTGCACTACAGCCTGGGCGGCAAGAGCAAAAAAAATGCTAAATCTTTGCCTAACTTCAAAGTTCAACAAATAAGAATAGTGAGGCAAAGTTCAACAAATAAGAATAGTGAGGCAAAGGTTTAGCATTCTTCTAACGTCTCCTTCACTCTGGGGAAAATAAAAGTCTGTGTTGAGGATGGAACAAGAGAAACGTCTCTGAATTAGTTTTTTTTTTTTCTTTTTGAGACAGAGTTTTGTTCTTGTTGCCTAGGCTGGAGTGCAGTGGTGTGATCTCAGCTCACCGCAACCTCTGCCTCCCAGGTTCAAGCGATTCTCCGGCCTCAGCCTCCCAAGTAGCTGGGATTACAGGCATGTGCCACCATGCCCGGCTAATTTTGTATTTTTAGTTGAGATGGGGTTTCTCCACGTTGGTCAGGCTGGTCTCGAACTCCCGACCTCAGGTGATCCGCCTGCCTCCTTCTCCCAAAGTGCTGGGATTACAGGCGTGAGCCACCCCACCCGGTCTATCTGAATTTTTTTTCGTAAAATCCTGTGCATTGATTTGTGCTGCAAACCATAAAGCAAAATATGAAACTTTCCAATCATTACTGGCATTAAAAAAAAAAAAATCAGCTACGGGCTGGGTACAGTGGCTCACACCTGCAATCCCAGCACTTTGGGAGGCCAAGGCTGGAGGATCAATGGAGACCAGGAGTTTGGGACCAGCCTGTGAAACACAGTGAGACCCCATCTCTACAAAAAAATAAAAAACTTAGCCAAGCATGGTGGTGTGCACCTGTGGTCCCAGCTACTTGGCAAGCTGAGGTGGCAGGATCGCTTGAGCCCAGGAGTTCCAGGTTACAGTGAGCTATGATCGTACCGCCGCACTCCAGCCTGAGCAAGAGAGCGAGACTCTGTCTAAAACAAACAAAAACAAACCAGAAAGATCAGCTGAGAGTTCTTTGAATTCTTCCTGGCAAATAACAATGAGTAGACCCTCAGCTGTACTGTAAATGTTTTACTTTTACAGGTCTGACTAATCCTTAGGCAGCACCGTAAAGGCATTATGATAATCATCTCTCTAATTAGAGTTTTTGTTTGTTTGTTTGTTTTTTAGTTGATAAAAAATCTCACAATAGTAGAAGTGGTTTTGACGGCTATGGTAAGATTTTCCTCTGTGATTTGATCACAGCACATGGTGGGCTAGACTATCCATGTACCTGCGATGGTTAATTTCATGTATTAACTTGTCTGGGCTAAGGGCTGGCTGCTCAGATAGCTAGTAAAACATTGTTTCTGGGTGTGTCTTTGAGGGTGTTTTCAGGAGTGATTAGCATTTGAATCAGTAGGTCTGATTAAAGAAGACCCATCCTCGGCCAGGTGCGGTGGCTCACGCCTGTAATCCCAGCACCCTGGGAGGCCGAGGTGGGCGGATCATGAGGTCAAGAGATTGAGATCATCCTGGCCAACATGGTGAAACCCCGTCTCTACTAAAAATACAAAAATTAGCTGGGCGTGGTGGCGCGCGTGCCTGTAGTTCCAGCTACTTGGGAGGCTGAGGCAGGAGAATCGCTTGATCCCGGGAGGCAGAGGTTGCAGTGAGCCGAGATGGCGCCACTGCACTCCAGCATGGTGATAGAGCGAGACTCCGTCTCAAAAAAATAAAATAAAATAAAATAAAGTAAAGGAGAAGAAGACCTGTTCTCACCAGTGTGGATGGGCATCGTTCAATTCCTTGAGGGCCCAGATAGAGCAAACAGGTGGAGGAAGAGCAAACTTGACACTTTCTGGGCAGAGACATTCACCTTTGCCGGCCCTTGGACATTGGTGCTCTTTGGTTCTCAGGCCTTCTGACTCAGACTGGGATTTGCATCACTGCTTTCCTGGGCCTCCATCTTGCAGATGGCCGACTGCAGATCTTCACAACCTCCATAATCATGGGAGCCAATCTCTCATGATAAATCCTTTTCCCGCTGGGCATGGCGGCTCATGCCTTGTAATTCCGGCACTTTTGGGAGGCTGAGGTGGGAGGCTCCCTTGAGCCAGGGAGTTCGAGGCCAGCCTGGGCAACACAGCAAGACCACCATCTCTACAAAAAAATAATAATAAAAAAAATTTAGCCAGGCATGGTAGTGCACACCTGTAGTCCCAGCTACTAAGGGGGCTGAGGTGGGAGGATTGCTTGAGCCCAGGAGTTCAAGGCTGCGGCTGCTTTGAGCTGTGATTGCACCACTGCCCTCCAGCCTGGGCAACAGAGTGAGTCCCTGTCTCTAAAAATAAACAAACAAATAAAAATACAAATACAAAGGAAATTTGGACACAGAATACACAGATACACATAGAGGGAAGACGACATGAAAAGACAGGGAGAAGATGGCCTTGTAAAGGCAGAGAACGGAAGAATCCAAGGATTGAAGAAATGATGCATCTATGGGCCAAGAAACACCCGTGGCTGCCAGGAGCTGGGACAGAGGCCTGAAACAGATTCCTCCCGAGGGCCTTCAGGGGAATTGTGGCCCTGCTAACACTGTGATTTCAGAATTCAGGCCTGCAGAACCGTGACAGAGCAAACTTCTGTTGTCTTAAGCCAAAAATGAAACAAAAGCAGAAGAACACAGAATGAGAGTAAAGGAAGCAGGAAAGGAGTGGGCAGGAGGAAGGGAAGGAGACAGCAAAGTGTCATCAAATAAGTTATGAAATAAAACTTGATTGCAGCTGGGTGCAGTGGCTCACGCCTGTAATCACAATACTTTGGGAGGCTGAGGTGGGAGGATCACTTGAGGCCAAGAGTTTGAGACCAGCCTGGGCAACATAGAGACCCTGTCTCTATTAAAAACAAACAAAAACACACACACAAAAACAAACAAACAAAACTTTAGGCTGGGTCCAGTGGCTCACGCCTATAATCCCAACACTTCGGAAGGTCAAGGTGGGGGAATCACCTGAGGTCAGGAGTTCAAGACCAGCCTGGCTAACATGGTGAAACCCCATTTCTACTAAAAATACAAAAAATTAGCTGGGTGTGGTGGCGCACACTTGTAATCCCAGCTACCCAGGAGGCTGAGGCAGGAGAATCACTTGAACCCAGGAGGCAGAGGTTGCAGTGAGCCGAGATTGCACCATCGCACTCCAGCCTGGGCGACAGAGTGAGACTCCACCTTAAGAGAAAAAAAAAAAAAAAGGAAAATTAGTTGAGCATCGTGGCATGCACCCGTAGTCCCAGTTACCCGGGAGGTTGAGGCAGGAGAATTGCTTGAGCCTAGGAGTTTGAGCTGTGATCGTGCCAGTAATCGTGCTCTCCAGCCTGGGCAACAGAGTGAGACTCTGTCTCAAAAAAAAAAAAAAAAAAAAAAAAAGGGAGCTGTTTCTCAGTAAGAGACAAACACACA
>NW_012117710.1:5087954-5105553 GCF_000951035.1 Colobus angolensis palliatus | reverse complement strand
CAGGAGAATTGCTTGAGCCTAGGAGTTTGAGCTGGAGATCCGGCTACTGCACTCCACTCCAACCTGAGCGACAGAGCCAGACACTCTGTCAAAAAAAAAAAAAAAAAAAAAATTAGGGAGCTGTTTCTCAGTAAGAGACAAACACACACCCAGGGGCAGCAGGCCTGGTCTCTGGGGGGCTGTGAGGCCTTATCAGGGGAAAAGATTGCTTGGTGTTTTAGCTTGTTTAAAAATAGAGGCCAATAGAGGCCAAACTTCATATTTATAGGTTAATGAATAATGCAGTATCAGTTATTGGTTAATGCAGAACAGCAACATCAGGTAAACAAAAAAAGAGAGAGAGAAAGAAACAAAGAAATTGTGATTCAAGGTTATGTCTAAGGAGGAAAGAAAATGGGAGTTTTTTTTCCACCCTGCTCCTAGTAAACGTCTACTGAAAAAAAAAATCATGTGATCGGGTCTTTGCAGTTTCTAAAATAAAACAAGGAAGGGGCTGCAGGGAGGCGAGACCCCTTGCTCACCCACCCTGCTTCCTGCATGGAGCTCCCTGGGGTCCCCAGTGGAACTGGTCACGTTCCAACCTCCCCTCCTCAACGCACCCAGGCAGGCTTTTCTTGTGTGTTAAGTCGGTGAGAGGGGCCGGGGGAATCTGTCTGCTCAGGCCTCTGCAAACCTCATCCTGCTTAGAAAAAGAGGTTTTGTTTGACTCCTTTCTGGGCCTCTGAGGCGCCAGGGGGAGTGATTAATAGAGAACCACCTCGAGATTTCAATAGAGCAGCAGCATCAGCTCCCACGGCCAGCCGGGCCTTTGTTCCGCAGAAAACGGCGATAAAGCCCCATGGACTGCCTGCTGCAATCCAGTCCTCTTCCGGCCCCGTTTCATCCCTGCCAGGCCAACCTCACGACCTAAGCCGGCCTGGGAAGCTCTGTCTGCCTGCACACGCGGCGGCATGAACAGCAGGGGCCTCCCTCCTTGGCAGAGTGCTTGGGGCTGGAGTGGGGGCCCAGAGGCCTTTGGTTTCTTTTGTGAAATTCTGCAGATGAGAGCAAGTGTGCAATGGCAGGGCCGTGATGTTTTGGCTTCCAGGAAAGGGGGACAGGAGACTCTGAGGCTGGGGTGGGAGAGAGAAGATGCGGGTTTGTGAGCGGGAAGATGGCTTTTGGTTAGCCTTGGCTGAGCTTTGAGCAGGCTCTGTGGGCCTCTTACTATCACAGCAGAAGCGAGGGGCAGCTCTGGAAGCGAGAGGAGGGTGACAAGGTACAGCAGAGTTAAAGAGGGAGGAAGGCAGCAGTCAGCAGGCCCCGGCCTGGAAACCATTCCTGGTGTGGATCTCATGCTGGCTCAGCACTTCCTTGGCTTGCGTTTGTCCCGAAGGTTGGATGGCTGGAATGATCACGTTGTTTTGGCCGAATTAGAGTGAGGATCAAATGAGGGTGCTTCCCCTTCTTAGAGCCCATGTGCCTTTCCTTCATCCATTTAACAATTGCTAGAGGCCAGGCACAATGGCTCATGCCTGTAATCCCACTGCTTCAGGAGGTTGAGGCGGGAGGATCACTTGAGGCCAGGAGTTCAAGACCAGCCTGGGCAACATAGGGAGAACCCCTATCTCTACAAAAAAATTTTTTTAAATGGCCGGGTGTGGTGGCTCACGCCTGTAATCCCAGCACTTCGTGAGAGTGAGGTGGGTGGATCACGAGGTCAAGAGATTGAGACCATCCTGGCCAACATGGTGAAACCCTGTCTCTACTAAAAATACAAAAATTAGCTGGGTGTGATGGTGCATGCCTGTAATCCCAGCTACTTGGGAGGCTGAGGCAGGAGAATTGCTTGAAGCCAGGAGGCAGAGGTTGCAGTGAGCTGAGATCACATCACTGCACTCCAGCCTGGCGACAGAGTGAGACTCTGTCTCCCAAAATAAAATAATAAAATAAAATGAAATAAAAATCCCAGCTTCTCAGGAGGCTGAGGCAGGAGAATTGCTTGAAACCAGGAGGCGGAGGCAGAGGTTTCAGTGAGCCAAGATTGCGCCATTGCACTCCAGCCTGGGCAACAAGAGCGAAACACCATCTCAAAAATAAAAAAAGAAAAGAAAAAAATTTTAAAAATATAGCTGGGTGTGGTGATGTGCACCTGTAGCCTCAGCTACTTGGGAGGCTGAGGTTCAAGGACTGCTGGAACCCAGGAGGTTGAGGCTGCAGTGAACCATGATCACACCACTGCACTCCGCCTGGGCAGCAGAGCAAGACCCTGTCTCTAAAAAAAAATAAAATAAAAAGAACAATTGCTGAGTGCCTGTCTATGACAGTAGCATCCGATGCAAATTCAAAAGTCAGATGCTCAGCAGTACTTATGGAGCCTTTGCTCAGCTCCAAATATATCATTAGTTACAATATGCAGAGCAAGTAACATGGCTAACAGCAATTTCACACCAGCACATAAGTGTTTCATGACAAGTTATCAGAGGCAGTAGCATATAGCAGTTGGGGTGGAGGACTGCCTCAGTCAGCTTGGGCTGCTATAACAAAAATACCGTAGACTGGACAGCTTAACCATTAAAAAAATGTTTTGAGACATGGTCTCACTCTATCACCCAGGCTGGAGTGCAGTGGCATGATCACAGCTCACTGCAACCTCCACCTCCCAGGCTCAAGCGATCCTCCCACCTCAGCCTCCTGAGTAGCTGGGACTATAGGCACATGCCACCACACCCAGCTGATTTTTTCTATTTTTCTTTTTGTAGAGAAGAGGGGTCTCACTTTTTGCTCAGGCTGGTCTTGAACTCCTGGGCTCAAGTGATCTTCCCATCTTGGTCTCCCGAAGTGCTAGGAATCCAGTCAGGAGCTCATTTATTTCTCACAGCTCTGGAGTCTGGACAAGATCTGATGTCCAGTGGGGCCCACTTCCTGGTTTGCAGACAGCTACTTTCTTGCTAGGTCCTCACATGGCAGAGAGGGGAGAGCAAGCTCTTTGGTGCTTTGTATTATCAGGGAACTAATACAATGACCTATTAGTGGGGGGCACTAATGTCATCATGAGGGCCCCACTCTTGTGACCTATCTACCTCCCAAAGACTCCACCTCCTAACACCATGCCATTGGGGATTAGGGTTTCAACCTATTAATTTTGGGGGAACACAGCATTCAGTCTATGACTATTTTGGAGATAGTCTCGTTTTTTTTTTTTTTGAGACAGAGTCTCTGTCGCCCAGGCTGGAATGCAGTGGTGCAATCTCGGCTCACTGCAACCTCTTCCTCCGTGGTTCAAGTCATCCTACCTCAGCCTCCCTAGTAGCTGGGACTGCTGGTGTGCACTACCACACCTGACTAATTTTCATATGTTTTGTAGAGACAGGGTCTTACTCTGTTGCCCAGGCTGGTCTTGAACTCCTGCGCTCAAGCGATCTTCCTGCCTTGGTCTCCCAAAGTGCTGGGATTATAGGCATGAGCCACTGCACCCAGCCTAGAGTCTTTACAGAGGCAATTTAGGTAAAATAAGATCATGAGGGTGGGTCCTAACCCTACGTGACTGGTGTCCTTATAAGAAGAGGAGATTAGGGGGCCGGGCGCAGCGGCTCACACCTCTAATCCTAGCACTTTGGGAGGCAGAAGTGGGCAGATCACGAGGTCAGGAGATCGAGACCATCCTGGCTAACACGGTGAAACCCCGTCTCTACTAAAAATACAAAACATTAGCCAGGTGTGGTTTTGGGTGCCTGTAGTCCCAGCTACTCGGGACACTGAGGCAGCAGAATGGCGTAAACCTGGGAGGTGGAGCTTGCAGTGAGCCGAGATCGCACCACTGCACTCCAGCCTGGGCGACAGAGAATCTATCTCAAAAAAACCAAAAACCAAAAAACAAAAAACACAATAACAACAACAAAACCCAAAGAACAAACACACACAGGGAGAAGACACTGTCTACAAGCCAAGGAGAGAGGCCTCAGGAGGAACCAGCTCTGTTGACATCTCGAACTTGGACTCCAGCCTCCAGACTGTGAGTCAATACATTTCTGTTGTTGAAGCTGCCCAGTCTGTGGTGTGTTTATAGGAGTGTGAGCTAATATGAATGGGGTTAATGATGGTAAGAAAGCAACTGCAGGCCAGGAGCAGTGGCTCATGCCTGTAATCTCAGCACTGTAGGAGGCAGAGGCAGGCAGATCATCTGAGGTCAGGAGTTCAAGACCAGCCTGGCCAACATGGCAAAACTCTGTCTCTACCAAAAATACAAAAATTAGCCAGGCGTGGTGGGGCACACCTGTAATCCCAGCTACTCAGGAGGCTGAGGCAGAATTACTTGAACCCAGGAGGCTGAGGTTGCAGTAAGCCCAGATCACACCACTGCACTCTAGCCTGGGTGACAGAGGGAGACTCTGTCTCAAAAAATTAATAAATAAAGGTCAGGCACAGTGGCTCACACCTGCAATCCCAGGACTTTGGGAGGCCAAGGGGGGTGGATCACGAGCTCAGGAGTTTGAGACCAGCCTGACCAACATGGTGAAACCCTCTCTCTACTAAAGATACAAAATATTAGCCAGGCATGGTGGCACAAGCCTGTAACTGTAATCCCAGCTACTTGGGAGGCTGAGGCAGGAGAATCGCTTGGACTGGGAGGTGGAGGTTGCAGTGAGCCGAGATCGCCCCACTGCACTCCAGCCCGTGCGACAGGGCAAGACGCCATCTCAAAAAAAAAAAAAAAAAAAAGGTAAAAAGGAAAAAGAAGCAACTGCAGCAGCCCACAGGGAGCCTCCATGGGGTTCCGCTGGGATGAAATGCCAGCTGCTGTGCCACTCTCACTTTGCCCAACTCCAGGGGGACACCAAATCCAATGTCAATCGTCCCTTATCCCGTTCCCACAGGGGAGAGCCCTGGTGGAAGCGATGCAAGTTTAGTTCATCAAGTACCAGAAAACCCAACTCAAAATGGTCCAAACAATGCTGAAATGTTTCTGTCCGTATCACTGGGGTCCGGATGTCACTGGAGTTTTGAGGTAGGTCAACCTGGGGCTCCAGCTCCCTCCATGGATGGTGGGCTCTGCGCTGCTCTCCTGCAGAAGCAGGCTCTGCATTGCCCCAGGCTGTCCATAGCTCATCTTCTTCCATGGTGTTCAGACAGGGAAAGGCCATCTCTTCCCACAGATGCCTGTTGGAAGATAGGAACCCTTTTCTGGAATCTCTGTCCATAGGCCCCTGCAAACTGGATGCCCTGATCCTCCTGAAATGGCCCGGGGCATGGTAGATACTGACCGACTTTGGCTCTTTTTTTTTTTGAAGACAGTCTTGCTCTGTTGCACAGGCTGGAGTGCAGTGGCATGATCCAGGCTCACTGCAACCTCTGCCTCCTCGGTTCAGGCAAGTCTCCTGCCTCAGCCTCCCAAGTAGCTGGGATGACAGGTGCACGCCAGCATGCCCGGCTAATTTTTGTATTATTAGTAGAGATGGGGTTTCACCATGTTTGCCAGGCTGGTCTCAAACTCCTGTTCTCAAGCGATCTGCCCACCTTGGCCTCCCAAAATGCTGAGATTACAGGCATGAGCCACCACGCAAGCCCTGACTTTGATTCTTGAACCAAAGGGGTGGGGTCATCACATTTCTAGAGGTGGACCTATAGAAATATCCAGGTCCACCAGGAGCTGGAGTCAGCCCCTGCCCCTAATGGCCCCAGAGTGGAGGAAGCCTATAGTGAAAATGGTTGGCTCACCAAATCGCGACAGCTATTCCCTGCGTCAGGTCCTACCGTCATCTCATTTTAAAGATGAGCGGATAGAGGCTAGTGGAGACACAGAGGTAGTTAGAAAGTGCCAGAGGTGAGGTCAAAACTCAGGCACGGGACTCCAGCTCCCAAATTCACAGTCTTTTCTGTCCCAAGGCCATGGAGAAGGAGTTGGGACAGTAAGCTCTTTATGGGCAAACAAGCCAACCAAAACCCACCACAGTTGTTTTTTTTTTGTTTTGTTTTTGTTTTTTACCATTGTTAGACCATCTGAGGGCATTCTTGCCAACATTCTGTACAGTTCTTCTCTACCCTTTTTAATGTTTATGTTTTGTCCCCTAATCTTTAAAAATTGGGAAATGGGCTGGGTGCGGTGGCTCACGCCTGTAATCCCAGTACTTTGGGAGGCTGAGGCAGGTGGACTGCTTGAGGTCAGGAGTTCAAGACTAGCCTGACCAACATAATGAAACCCTGTCTCCACTAAAAATACAAAAATTAGCCAGGTGTGGTGGCGGGCGCCTGTAAGCCCAGCTACTCCGGAGGCTGGGGCAGGAGAATCACTTGAACCTGAGAGGCAGAGGTTGCAGTGAGCTGAGATCATGCCATTGCACTCCAGCCTGGGCGACACAGCGAGACTCTGTCTCAAAAAAAAAAAAAAAAAAAATGGGAAATGTAACACGCATACAGAAAGGTGCATCCATATGTTGAATAATTATGTATTTGTTTGCTATTGCTGTGTAACAAATGACCACAAGTTTAGCAGCTTAAACCAACATCCATTTAGCACTACACGGTCTCCCTAGGATGAGTCTGGGCACAGCTCAGCTGGGTCCTCTGCTCAGAGCCTCTCATGGCTGTAATCCAGGTTGACTTGGGCTGCATTCTCATCGGGAGGCTCAACTGGGCAAGAATCCTCTCTCAAGGTCACTCAGCCTGTGGGCAGCATGCATTTCCGTGTGGCCGTTATGACTGAGGACCCCAGCTTCTTTCTGGCCATCTGCTGGAGGCCGCCCTCGGGTCCTGGAGGCAATTCAGAGTCCTCTGCCATGAGGTCCTCTCCAGGGGCTGTTCACAACATGTTGTTTGCTTCTGCCAGACCAGCAGGAGTGTCTCTGTCTCCAGTGGACCAAGATGGGGGCTCCTATAATGTCACGTGATCATGGGAGCGATGGGAAGAGGAGCCCCTTGCCCTTTCCATATAACGTAACCAGATCTGAGGGATGACACCTGCCCTCTCCACCATGTTCCACTGGTTAAAAGCCCATCACAGGCGCTGCACACGCTCAAGGGAGGGGGTGATACAGGGGTGTGGCTCCTTGGGGGGGTCACTTTCAGGTGTGTCTAAGTGTAACCCACGCTAAGAAATGGAACTCTGTCTACCATCCCCAAAGCCCATCTCCACCTACAGGTAAGACTAATGCTGAGTTGCAGCTGTTCATGAGAGTCGATTGTTAAACTTTCAGGATTTTGGTGAATTGGCTGTTAAACACAGTCATTAGTAAAAATTAAATTATATTAGGCCGGGCACAGTGGCCCACACTTGTAATCCCAGCACTTTGGGAGGCTGACGCGGGTGGATCACTTGACCTCAGGGGTTTGGGAGCAGCCTGGGTGACATGGCAAAACCCCGTTTCTACAAAAATACAAAAATTAGCCAGGCATAGTAGTACATGCCTGTACTCCCAGCTACTAGGGAGCCTGAGGCAGGAGAACTGCTTAAACCCAGAAGGTGGAGGTTGCAATGAGCCGAGATCACGCCACTGCACTCCAGCCTGGATGACAGAGAGAGATTCCATCTCCAAAAAAACAAAAAAAAAATTACATTAAACTTGCAGTGAAAAAAATTCTATTGAAAGCGCCTCACCAGGCACGGTGGCTCACGCCTGTAATCCCAGCACTTTGGGAGGCGGAGGCCAGTGGATCACTTGAGGTCAGGAGTTCCGGACAAGCCTGGCCAACACAGTGAAACCCCATCTCTACTGAAAACACAAAAAATTAGCCAGGCGTGGTGGCGGGCCCCTGTAGTCCCAACTACTCGGGAGGCTGAGGCAGGAGAATAGTGTGAACCCGGGAGACGGAGCTTACAATGAGCTGAGATTGCGCCACTGCCCTCCAGTCTGGGCAACAGAGCGAGACTCTGTCTCAAAAAAAAAAAAAAAGAAAGGGTCTCGACACTTATCATGTCCTAATTATTTTACTGTAATCTGTGCTTTTGAGGTTACTCTACTCCATCTGTATACTGGAAGTTATCTTCCCAACTCAAGTTCAGATACTCCACATTGGTTCAGATACTCCACTTGGCAGCTTGGACCAACTATTGCGGAGATATTTACACCGAAAATCTGAAAATGCTGCAATTCAGGGCTTGAAAGCAAAATCTGGCTCTTGCTTGAGCTAAATTTTTTTTTTTTACGTTGTTAAAGGGTGGTTAAAACAAAACAAAACAAGAGACTGCGCCCAAGACTGTATGTGTCTGGAAAAGTGGAAAATATTTACCATCTGACTCTGCAGAATCCGTTTGCCAACCCCTAGACATAAGAAAGTAATGGAGAAAATTAACCATGTGGTTACATTTTAAATTCTGCCATGTCTGCAGCCATCATATTGTGAATAGCACAAAATGTTGAGAAACGATTCACCCAGGAACAGAAAATCATGCTCCAATACAGCAGAGAAGTTGCTGACATCATTGAGGAACAAATAAAGTTCAGATCTGTATGTGTTTTGCTTCATTTCTTACTTGTTAACGTTAAGTGAAAATATCAACACTCGTGTCAAACATTACATTTATTTTACTTTCATTTTTTTGAGACAGGGTCTCACGGTTGCCCGGGATGGAGTGCAGTGGCGTGATCATGGCTCACTGCAACCTCCAGTTCCTGGGCTCAAGCAATCCTCCAGCCTCAGCCTCCCAAGTAGCTGAGACCACAGGTGCATGCTACCATGCCTTGCTAATGGTTTTATTTTTTGTACAGACAGGATCTTGCTGTGTTGCCCAGGCTGGTCTCAAACTCCTGGACTTGGCCAGGTGTGGTGGCTCATGCTCATAATCCCAGCACTTTGGGAGGCCGAGGTGGGAGGATCACCTGAGGTCAGGAGTTTGAGACCAGCCTGACCAACATGGAGAAACTTCATCTCTACTAAAAATACAAAATTAGTTGGGCGTGGTGGCACATGCCTATAATCCCAGCTACTTGGGAGGCTGAGGCAGGAGAATAGCTCGAATCCAGCAGGTGGAGGTTGCAGTGAGCCGAGATTGCATCTGCACTCCAGCCTGGGTAACAAGAGCAAAACTCTGTCTCCAAACAAACAAACAAAAAACAAAACAAAACAAAAAAACACGAACAACAACAAAAACTCCTGGGCTCAAGTGACCCTCCTGCCTTGGCTTCCCAAACAATCCCGCTGGGATTACAGGCGTGAGCCACCCCACCAGACCAAACATTATGTTTAAAAACAACAAATTTACTGGGAAAATGCTGGGTTGGGTAGCAACTCAACCTTGCAGATTACAATTCAGTTTCAAGCACAGGTTGGCCGCTGGATATGGGAGTTCAGCAATGCAGAGAAAGCATTCTTTGAGAATCACTGACTATGGAATTTACAAACAAAAAGAGTATTATGTGTTTTATCATTATTTGTAATTGATATGATACACACATTTTCATACCAGTAACATTTATAATAAATGTGTGTGTATATATGCAGTCCTTCAACAGTCAATTGTTAAACATGTACCATCAGCCTGACCGTTACGTTACGTATTTCCTGGCTTTCCTTTATTATGTAACCATGTTTAGAGTTTCCATTTATCTAAATAGAGATTACCCAGGCATCTCAGAGTCCGGAGCACTATCCGGCACATAGTAGGTACTTACAAACATGCAGTAGGGCAACCATTCACGCCATATATGACAGTGGTCCTCTAAGATTATAATACTGTAAGACTATAATACTGTATCTTTACCTTACCTTTTTTACGTTTAGATACATAAATACTTACCATTGTGTTACAGTTGCTCATAGTACTCAGTACATTAACATGCTGTTAAAGGTTTGTAGCCTAGCACCAACAGGCTGTATCATACAGGTTTGTGTAATTACATGCTTTGATGTTCACACAAGGATGAAATTGCCTAACAATGCATTTCTCAGAAGGTATCTATCCCCTTTCTCAAGCGATGTGTGACTGTATTTAAGATGGGCTGGCAGCGGTGGCTCAGACCTGTAATCCCAGCACTTTGGGAGGCTGAGGTGGGAGGACCGCTTGAGGCCAGGAGTTTGAGAACAGCCTGGGCAACACAGTGAGACTCTTGTTTCTATAAAAATGAAAAAATAAAATAATAAAGGATGTTGCTGAGCTAGGCGTGGTGACTCATGCCTGTAATTCAGCACTTTGGGAGGCTCAGGTGGTAGGGTTACTTGAAACCAGGAGTTCGAAACCAGCCTGGGCAACATGGCAAAACCCTATCTCTATAAAATATATTAATACAACAATTAGCTGGGAATGGAGGCTCGCGCCTGTAATCCTGGCTACTTGGGAGACTGAGGCAGGAGAATCGCTTGAGCCCGGGAGGCTGAGACTGCAGTGAGCCATGACTGTGCACTCGATCCTGGGCAACACAGTGAGACCCTGTCTCAAGAAAAAAAAAATGTCTCTGGAGTAAATTGAGGAACACTAATTTTACCGAAACAACTGACAGTGGCAATGCAATTCTGAACCTTTGCTATAAAATGGCAGAAAAAGTCAGGAGGAAGTTTGCGTGTTTTTATTTTTCCCTGCCACTTGCTTTTTAATCTTTATAAACCTTTCTCAAATCCTTTTAGAACAGGGTATGACACTTCTGTTTTTGTTTTTAAGCAACAACTGTAACAACTACCACTGACGGAGTGCTTAGGAAACGCCCAATAGACTTCATGTAGAATATCATCAACAGGCCGGGCACCATGACTCACTCCTGTAATCCCAACACTTCAGGAGACTGAGGCGGAAAGGATGGTTTGACCCCAGGAGTTTGAGACCAGCCTGGGTAACATAGGGAGACCCCCTTTTCTCCAAAAAACAACAAAAAAGTCTCATAAAATCTTTGACATAGTAAAAAATCTGAAACGACACTCTTTTAACATTTTATCAATTTCCTCCCCATTCATTTATTTATTTATGCAGCCACTGACCCAGGCACGGTCATCCCTGCTGGGGGCGGACACAACCCGCGCCCCCAGGTTCGAGGACACCCAATGTTCAGAAAACGGGTCCTGCGAATCCCACCGGCCCCACGTGGACTCTCGGAGGCTCCCCCTCCCTTTGGAGCCTTGAAAAACCCGCACAAATCCGGCCTCCACCCGTCACTCGCGCACACGACACTGGGCAGGCGACCCCACCGCCCCGGAACATCCCGTCGCAGCCGTCGCGAGCGGGCAACGGACCCCGTCGCGCCACCGGAAGGTGCCTCGCGACGAGTTGTGCGCACGCGCAATATGCAACAAGGCGCCGCCAGTGGGCGCTGCGGTCCTGCTCGCGCTGTGGGGGAGGGGACCCGCAGCGCCAGGGCTGGACCACGTGCGCACCACGTGGCGCCCCGGCAGCACCGGTCCGCGGTAGGGCGGTCCAGCCGGCCA
This sequence comes from Colobus angolensis palliatus, assembly GCF_000951035.1. Lineage (NCBI taxonomy): Eukaryota > Metazoa > Chordata > Mammalia > Primates > Cercopithecidae > Colobus > Colobus angolensis. The sequence goes on along the minus strand of NW_012117710.1, from coordinate 5,094,225 downwards.
CGCCGCGCAGCCAGCAGTCCCCGAGGGTGGCGGGGCCGGTCTCCCGGCCGGCGACCCCGCGCCTGCTGATCTCTGACCTCCGACCCCACTCACCTTAGGGTTACCCCTCGCCGGCAGCCGCGCGGTGTGTTTATAAACAGAGCTCCCGGCAGGCCCGAAAGCCCGGATCAGCGGATTCACGCCGGGGGAACGGAGCCTTCCGCGCGTGTGCCCCGCCCGGGCGCGCCGCCCGCGCATGCGCCTTCGGGCTGCGCCGCGCTGCTCCTCCTGCGCTCGCGCAGTGGCGGCGCAGGGCGGGCTGCTAGCAGGACCCGGGGCGGGGCCGGGCTCTGCAGTTGGGCAGGGAAGGGGCGCGGAGAGGCGCACCCGGCCCGCCCCTGACCTGCTCCTCACCCTGCGGAGGGTTCACCTGCTGCGTGACCTCGCGCAGGCCGCCCACTGGCCTCTGAGCCCGGGGCTCTTGCCTGCAAAGTGGGGGCCCCCGTGGGTGGTCGTGGAGGTGCAGTGGTGACCTGGATGGAGGGCGGCACCGGGCCCCGCAGTGCCCCCTTGGGCAACTGCACCCAGCAGCTAAGAGGCCCCGTCGAGACACATCAATTCCAGGGAGAGGCATACCTTGCAGTACGATTTAGCCTGAAAAAGGGGTGGAGTGCAGTTTATGTTTCGTATGTGTGTATCTATATATCTCTATTTTTAAATTTTTACTTTTATTTTTCAAACAGGGTCTTGTTCTGTTGCCCAGGCTGGAGTACAATGGTGGCGTTACAGCTCACTGCAGTTTCCAACTCCTGGACTCAGGCGATCCTCCCACCTCAGCCTCCCAAATAGCTGAAACCACAGGCAGGCACCACCACACCCAGCTAATTTTTTTTTTTTTGAGACGGAGTCTCGCTCTGTGGCCCTGGCTGGAGTGCAGTGGTGCAATCTCGGCTCACTGCAACCTCTGCCTCATGGGTTCAAGCGATTCTCCTGCCTCAGCCTCCTGAGGAGCTGGGATTACAGGTGTGCCCCACCACGCCCAGCTGATTTTTTTGTATTTTTAGTAGAGACGGGGTTTCACCATGTTGGCCAGGCTGAACTTGAGCTCCTGACCTCAGGTGACCCACCCGCCTCGGCTTCCCAAAATGCTGGGATTACAGGCGTAAGCCACCAACCCTGGCCATTTTTGTTTTTTTCTATTTTTGGTAGAGATGGGGTCTTGCTATGTTGCCCAGGCTGGTCTTGAACACCTGGGCTTAGATCTTCTCACCTTAGCCTCCCAAAGTGTTGGGATTACAGATGTGAGCCACCTTGCCTGACCTATATTTTTAGTTTAATTTTTTTAATTGTTAATTTTTATGAGTATACAGTAGGTGTATAGATTTATGGGATACATGAGATTTTGTGTTACAGTCACACTAGGGTAAATGGGGTTTCCATCACCCTCAGCATTCATCATTTCTGTGTGATAAACATTCCAATTGCACTCTCTTGGTTTTTCTAAAATGTGCAACAAATTAGTGCTGACTGTGGTCACCCTGCTGTGCTGGAAAATTCTGGATCTTATTTGTTGTATCTAACTATATTTTTGTACACAGTAATCATCCCCTTTTCCCAACCCCCTCCACTACCCTAATGTTTTGTATATTTTTTCACAACTTTACTTTATTATTATTATTTTTTGAGACTCTGTTTTGCTCTGCTGCCCAGGCTGAAGTACAATGGCCCGATCTCAGGTCACTGCAACCTCTGCCCCCTGGGTTCAAGCGATTCTTGTGTCTCAGCATCCTGAGGAGCTGGATTACAGGCCACGCGAGGCTAATTTTTTTATTTTTAGTAGAGACGGGGTTTTGCCATGTTGACCAGGCCGTTCTCGAACTCCTGACTTCAGGTGATCCCAAAGTGCTGGGATTGCAGTCGTGATCACAGTTTTAAAAAGGAAGGAGACTCTGACACCTACTTCAACACGGACGAACCTTGAAGACATGGTGCTGAGTGAAATCAGCCAGACACAGAAGGACAGACAGTGCATGATTCTGCTTATATGGGGTTCCTAGAGCCATCAGATTCATAGGTGCAGAAAGTAGAATGGTGGTTCCCAGAGGCTGGGGGCCGAAGGAGGGGGTGTGAGCGTTTGATGGGGACAGAGTCTGAGTTTGGGAAGATGAAAGAGTTCTGGAGATGGGTGGTGGTGATCACACGACAGTGTGGATGTGCTTAATGCCCCTGAACTGCACGCTTGAAAATGGTTAAGCTTGGCTGGGCGTGGTGGCTCACGCCTGTCATCCCAGCACTTTGGGAGGCCGAGGAGGGCGGATCACCTGAGGTCAGGAGTTGGAGACCAACCTGGGGAACATGAAACCTCGTCTCTACTAAAAATACAAAAATTAGCTGGGCGTGGTGGCGGACATCTGTACTCTCAGCTACTTGGGGGACTGAGGCAGGAGAATCACTTGAACGCCGGAGGCAAAGTTTGCAGTGAGCCGAGATTGCGCCACTGCACTCCAGCCTGGGCGACAGAGCGAGATTCCATTTCAAAAAAAAAGGTCAAGCTTTTACATTCTATGCTAAGCCTATTTTAACCACTTGCAGTGCAGATCAGATCACAGTGTGTCTGTCCCGTGACCACGTCCTCTCTGTGATCCAAGAGGCTCAGCCCTGCTCCCTGATGGGTCTCGCCCCTGCCTGTTTCATCATCTCGAACCCCTCTGACCCCCCTGGCTGCCTTTCTGACCTCGAACACCCAGCCTCAGGACTGCTCTGATGATCTCTCTGGTGGAAATGCTTCTTCTTATCTTCTCATGAGCGTGTCCCCCTGGTGTATTTGTTCATTTCATACACATGCATCCCTCGAACTGGGGAATTAGCTCAAATGGTAGAGCCCTCGTTTAGCATAAACAGGCATCCTTGCTTTGTAGATGTCAAGCATGATAAAAGGAGCAGGGGAGACGCAAGGGAGGAAAACAGGTAAGGACTTCCCTCTGGTGGACTTTACATTCCTATAGAGGATGTGGTCAGTAAACACAAACAAAACCATCAGGTGGCTGGCGGTGAGCGTTGGTGGTTAGGAAAATACAGTGATCTGGATCAGGTGATCCTGAAGAATTCTCTGGAGGTGGCCCTTTGACCCGAGGCCTCTTTGACAAGGAGATAGCAATGGGAAGATTGGGAGGGAGCAAAAGGGACTTTCCAGGGACAGAGAAAAGCAAGTGCAAAAAGCCCTGAGACCAGGACTATTTTGGTGGAACAGAAAGACCAGACCAGGTAGTGGGAACATGTGAGTGAGGGGGAGTTTTCTGTTTTTTGTTTTTGAGACCGAGCCTCACTGTGTTGCCAGGCTGGAGTGCAGTGGCATGATCTCGGCTCACTGCAACCTCCGCCTCCCAGGTTCAAGCAATTCTCCTGCCTCAGCCTCCCGAATAGCTGGGACTATAGGCGCATGTCACCACATCCCGCTAATTTGTTGTATTTTTAGTAGAGATGGGGTTTCATCATGTTAGCCAGGCTGGTCTCGATCTCCTGACCTCGTGATCTGCCGCCTCCCAAAGTGCTGGGATTACAGGCGTGAGCCACCGTGCCTGGCAAAGGGGGAGTTTTAAGGTAAAGGCCGGCACACTGGCTCATACCTGTAATCTCAGCACTTTGGGAGGCTGAGGTGGGAGGATCACTTGAGCCCAGGGGTTTGAGGCTGCAGTGAGCTAGGACCTCCAGCCTAAATGACTACTCCAGTGTGGGTGATAGAACAAGACCTTGTCTCAAAAAAAACAAAAACAAAAAAAAAGTTTGTTTATATGTCGTTTTTTTTTCTTCTCTTTTTTTTTTTTTTTGGAGCGGGCGACCGAGTCTCACTCTGTGGCCCAGGCTGGAGTGCAGTGGTGTGATCTCAGCTAACTGCAACCGCATCCTGGGTTCAAGAGATCCTCCGGCCTCAGCCTTCCTTGTAGCTGGGACTACAGTTGAACACCACCACGCCCAGCTAATTTTGTGTGTGTGTGTGTGTTTTCTTTTAAGTAGAGATAGGGTTTCACCATGTTGGCCAGGCTAGTCTCGAACTCCTGACCCAGGTGACCCACCCACCTCGGCCTCCTAAAGTGCTGGGATTACAGGCAGTGAGCCACCCCTCCCGGCCTCACCTCTCATTTCTAAAAGTTGCTAAGTAGGCCCATAGCAATGAATAGCAAAGAGTGTCAGAATGAAACACAATAATTGGGTGTGAGAATGGAGGTTAGAGACTAAAGGTAAATGAGAATGAAAATAAAGAGGCAACTTCATGATGACTGTGGTCTGGGGGAGGCAGAGGAGCTGTTGCTTGGCAGTGAGGATATTGCCGATGGGGTACAGCCTGGGGACAGGGTAGCCACACCCTCCGGTGGTAACCCCCTTCCCTCAGTGGCACCAACGGTTGATTTTAGAATGAAGACCCTTGGAAAATAGACCTGCACAGAGTTCGTGGTGGTCTTCACCACTGGCCAACAGGAGGCCCGGCTGGAACTGTAGGTCCTGAAGATCCCCCAGGCAAAATTCCCTGACCCCTGAGCTGCACATGTCGTGTTCCACTGCCAGCAGAACCCTGGAACTGGCGGAATCCCAGACATCGTTCCTCCACAGGGTACCGCAAAGATCTTGTAAGACACGTGCAGTCCAATGTATAATTACGGGATCTCAGACTTGGAGACAGTTCCGCTGCAGCGGGAACGATTAGGCCAATAATGTCACTTGTGACACTAGTTAATAAATAGTAAAAGAGACATATTAATTGAAGCATCTGTTTTTGAAGACGTAGTTTTTCCTCCCTGCCAAATTGTAGCATGTTCAGAAGTTCTAAAACTTATTTTTGGCTCAAGTCCTCTTACTCCCCCTTCCGCTTCCCAGCTTAGAGAAAATCCGTGAACTTTTTCAATATCAATATGAACATCCCAGCCAGGCGCAGTGGCTCACACCTGTAATCCCAGCACTTTGGGAGGCTGAGGTGGGCGGATCACGAGGTCCGGAGATGGAGACTGTCCTGGCTAACACGGTGAAACTCTGTCTCTACTAAAAAAAAAAAAAAATACAAAATTAGTTGGGCGTGGTGGCACATGCCTATAATCCCAGCTACTTGGGAGGCTGAGGCAGGAGAATAGCTCGAATCCAGCAGGTGGAGGTTGCAGTGAGCCGAGATTGCATCTGCACTCCAGCCTGGGTAACAAGAGCAAAACTCTGTCTCCAAACAAACAAACAAAAAACAAAACAAAACAAAAAAACACGAACAACAACAAAAACTCCTGGGCTCAAGTGACCCTCCTGCCTTGGCTTCCCAAACAATCCCGCTGGGATTACAGGCGTGAGCCACCCCACCAGACCAAACATTATGTTTAAAAACAACAAATTTACTGGGAAAATGCTGGGTTGGGTAGCAACTCAACCTTGCAGATTACAATTCAGTTTCAAGCACAGGTTGGCCGCTGGATATGGGAGTTCAGCAATGCAGAGAAAGCATTCTTTGAGAATCACTGACTATGGAATTTACAAACAAAAAGAGTATTATGTGTTTTATCATTATTTGTAATTGATATGATACACACATTTTCATACCAGTAACATTTATAATAAATGTGTGTGTATATATGCAGTCCTTCAACAGTCAATTGTTAAACATGTACCATCAGCCTGACCGTTACGTTACGTATTTCCTGGCTTTCCTTTATTATGTAACCATGTTTAGAGTTTCCATTTATCTAAATAGAGATTACCCAGGCATCTCAGAGTCCGGAGCACTATCCGGCACATAGTAGGTACTTACAAACATGCAGTAGGGCAACCATTCACGCCATATATGACAGTGGTCCTCTAAGATTATAATACTGTAAGACTATAATACTGTATCTTTACCTTACCTTTTTTACGTTTAGATACATAAATACTTACCATTGTGTTACAGTTGCTCATAGTACTCAGTACATTAACATGCTGTTAAAGGTTTGTAGCCTAGCACCAACAGGCTGTATCATACAGGTTTGTGTAATTACATGCTTTGATGTTCACACAAGGATGAAATTGCCTAACAATGCATTTCTCAGAAGGTATCTATCCCCTTTCTCAAGCGATGTGTGACTGTATTTAAGATGGGCTGGCAGCGGTGGCTCAGACCTGTAATCCCAGCACTTTGGGAGGCTGAGGTGGGAGGACCGCTTGAGGCCAGGAGTTTGAGAACAGCCTGGGCAACACAGTGAGACTCTTGTTTCTATAAAAATGAAAAAATAAAATAATAAAGGATGTTGCTGAGCTAGGCGTGGTGACTCATGCCTGTAAT
>NW_012117710.1:5073551-5087561 GCF_000951035.1 Colobus angolensis palliatus | reverse complement strand
TTTTTTTTTTTGTACAGATGGAGTCTCACATCTCCAGGCTGGTCTCAAACTCCTGGCCTCAAGTGATCCTCCTGCCTTGGCCTCTCAAAGTGCTGAGATAAAGGCATGAGATTATCCCCACACCCGGCTGCAAACTTTCATGTGTCTATGAATCATCAGGGCTCTGACTCAGCAGGTCTGCATGGGGCCAAGACTGTGTATTTTTAACAAACCCCCAGCTGACGGCGATGCTGCATGGGTGAGGCATTTTACATTTTGGGGAACGAAAATCTTCCAGGTGCTGGCCAAGCATGGTGGCTCACACTTGAAATCCTAGCACTTTGGGAGGTCGAGGCGAGAGGATCTCTTGAGGTCAGGAGTTCGAGACCAGCCTGGCCAACATGGTGAAACCCCATCTCTACTAAAAATACAAAAATTAGCCGGGCGTGATGGTGGGCACCTGTAATCCCAGCTACTTGGGAGGCTGAGGCAGGAGAATTGCTTGAACCTGGGAGGCGGAGGTTGCAGTGAGCCGAGATGGTACCACTGCACTCCAGCCTGGGCGACAAATGAGACCCTGTCCCACCACCCCCTTCTAAAAAAAGACACTTTTTTTTTTTTTTACACAGTCAAATAATGTATTTTATTTTTTTTTTGTACTTTCTAAAACGTCTATTTTAGGTTCAGGGGTACATGTGCAGGTTTGTTATGTAGGTAAATTGCATGTCACTGGGGTCTGGTGTCCCTGACTCAAATAAATAAATAAATAAATGTCTTCCTGCCAGCACCAGGAACGTTGCACCTCCAATGTATCTTTAAAGTGGCCTCGTGGTGACAAAATAATCTGCACGCCAAAGGACACTTAGATACATTTGTTAAGGCAGGCGGATCACCAGAGGTCAGGAATTGGAGACCAGCCTGACCAGCATGCTGAAACCCCATCTCAACTAAAAATACAAAATTAGCTGGGCGTAGTGGCGGGTGGGCACCTGTAATCCCAGCTACTTGGGAGGCCGAGGCAGGAGAATTGCTTGAACCCGGGAGGCGGAGGTTGCAGTGAGCTAAGATCGTGACACCACACTCTAGCCTGGGTGACAGAGTGAGTGAGACTCTGTCTCAAAAAAAAAAAAAAAAAAAAAATGCATCCAGGTGCTGCTGCTGGCCCTCGCACCACACTTTGCCCCTCACGGATTGACCATGGCTCAGACCAGGTCTGTCTTGGTCCTGTGGTCTCATCAGCTAATAGCGTAGGAGATATACTTTTAACAACTGGCTTTCCCCGTTTTCGCACCGCTGCATAGCAAAAGGAGAGGAATGATGAGCAAATGTTCCCGATACGCTCCGACCTTCCCAGATCAAAAGCCCTGGTCACCAGGGTGATGTTGCATTTTTTTCCCCCGCTGGGTTGGCTGCCTCTTTGATCATCCTGGCGAGGGCTCCTGTGCCCTGGAGATGGCAGTGCAGGACGGGAATTGAACAGAAAAGCCGCAGCGGCTTCTCCCGGACTTCACGTCATCAGTCCTGCTGTAATCATCTGAACTGGCCTGTTGTTCTCCAGCGCTCCTGGTCTGAGCTGTAGCTCTTAGAATACATCCGAAGCACCGGTTAGAGCAGCGCCGCCCTGAGCAGCTCTCAACAGCACAGCGTGGGACGTGGTTGGGAGGCTGGCATGTGTCAGCTGGAGCGGGAGAGCCTTCCTTTAATTATCCTGCCCACGTTTATTGATCACCTACTGTGTGACAGGCAGCCTGCTGAGTGCTAGATGCAAACTCCACGCAAAGAAAACAAATGGCGATTAAGCATCACCCTAATGCAATGCACGTCAACTATGCAGAAGTGCTACCTGGGGGAGCTAAGAACCTAAGAAGAACCTCAGAAGAACCTAAGAAGGGCTTTGACCTCGACTGGAGGCGAGATGCTAGGGGGTGGCAGCAGGGAGTGGGCAGGAAGCATGCTTAGTGGCTTTAAAGCGAAAACACAGCTATGCATGTTTGCACGAAACACAGAGTTCTTGGGCTGGGTGTGGGTGGCTCATGCCTGTCATCCCGACACTTTGGGAGGTTGAGGCGGGAGGATTGCTTGAGCCTGGGAGTTTCAGACCAGCCTGGGTAACATGGCGAGACCATGTCTTTACCAAAAATACAAACATTAGCTGGGTGTGGTGGTGTGCACCTGTAGTTCCAGCTACTCGGGAGGCTGAAACAGGAGGATGGCTTGAGCCTAGGAGGTCAGGGCTGCAGTGAGCTATGACTGCACTATTGCACTGTAAGCCACTGCACCCGGCCTATTAGCCTATTTATTTTATTTTAGTTTTGAGACAGGGTCTTGCTCTGTCACCCAGGCTGGAGTGCAGTGGCATGATCTCGGCTCACTACAACCTCTGCTTCCCAGGTTTAAGTGATTCTCATGTCTCAGCCTTCAGAGTAGCTGAGATGACAGGCGTGCACCACCACACCTGGCTAATTTTTCTATTTTTAGTAAAGACAGGGTTCATTATGTTGCTCAGGCTGGTCTTGAACTCGTGACCTCAGGTAATCCGCCTGCCTTGGTCTCCCAAAGTGCTAGGATTACAGGTGTGAGCTACTGCACCTGGCCCTATCTGCCCATTGTAAGTGTCTATCTATTTACCATCCGTCTCTGCCCTGGATAGTAAACGCTGCCTTGAAGGCAGAGGTTGTGTCTCTTGTATACCCACACCCAGTGGCGTACTTGGCACTTCAGAGATGCTTGGTAGTGATTTTTCTTTGTGGTGGTGCATCCAAACACTCAATGTATGCAGCATGTCCTTATTTAAGCCCTACAAACTCCAAGAGGTAGGTAGAATCTACCCCTTTTACAGATAAAGAAACTGAGGCTGAAGGAGAGGTGGCGTCACTTGTCTTAATGCACACACACCTGGACAGCATGGTTGGCGATGGGAACTCAGGTGTCACTGGCTGCACAGACCCTGTGCCTCCCATAAAACCAAACTGCCTTCAACCTAAGAGGATGGGCTCTGGGGTAGACACACTGGCTTTGCAAAGATGGCAGACTCTGGGGTGACAGTGTCCAAAGGACGCTTGGCGGACTGGAAGGATCTTGGATTTGGGAAGGACAGTGGAGGACACCACTAAGATCTTTCCTCCAGGGCTGGACTCTTCTTCATCTTCATGGGAGGCGGTTGGTCATCTGGGACCTGCAGAAACACACACGGTGGTGGCAATTTCTCATCACAAAAGACAAACCAGCTCTTTTTCCCAAGAGGTTTCATTAAGTTCTTCATTCTCAGCCAATATCTGTTTCCCTGGTCAAGAAAATGATAAACAGGACAGAGCCAAGAGGAGAACTGTGAGGTCTCAGGACCTTTCTCTGGATTGACATCAGCTCATTAATCAAAACTTTGCATGTGGCGGGTCATTCTACTGCATCTGAACCCACACTCACTCCACTCCCCTCCAGCCCATACTCCTCTAACTCGCCTGTGGAATTGTCATGAGACCTTTGTCAAATATCTGGCTGAAATCCTGATATGCAATCTCTTTAGTCTTCCCTTCTCCGGAAGGAAAATGAGCTTCCGTTGGTTCGAATACTCCTGGTGGGTCCTGGCCATCTCTTAAGGACCACGCATCTGTGCCTTGTTTCCATAGGATTTGCAAGATTTTAGAATTTTTTCCTAACTGTAAAATGTAGAACTCTGCAGCTTCCAGAATCTGCCCTTCCTCGTTTTTGTTTTTTTTTTTTTTTCAAAGTGGGACATTTGTTCATCTCTCCTCTCCTTGCACCTTCCTACTCCTTGGGGTTCTCTGAGGATGGAGACCACATCTGTCACTCACTGTCCTGTTTATGGCAGTGACTCTGGAGCCTGACAAAGCAGAAATGTACAGTAGCTGTGGATCTGAACTGAACGAACTCTAATTCTGCAGCCGCGTCCACACGTTCTGCCATGTCTGCGATCATCTTGATTTATCTTATCCTAACCTGTCTCCTCCTTTAGTTATTCTTCAACAATATTCTTTTTGGTAACTGTAAAAGTAACAAGTGACTATCAAGAACCCTAAAAATAATCAGACAAAAATCATCCATAATTTCATTGTTCAAAGGTAATGATGACCAGTGACCAGCCTTCCTGAATTTTAATTAATTAATTAATTAATTAATTTTTAAAGATAGTGTCTCCCTATGTTACACAGGCTGGTTTTGGACTCCCAGGCTCAAGTGATCCTCCCATCTAAGCCTCCTGAGTAGCTGGGATTACAGGTGCATGCCACCACACCTGGCTTCTTCCTGAGTTTTGGACTCAAGATTTTCAACACCTTGGGCTGGGCCTGGTGGTTTCATGCCTGTAATCTCAGCCCTTTGGGAGGCTGAGGTGGGAGGGTTGCTTGAGGCCAGTAGCTCGAACAGTCTGGGCAATATAGTGAGATCCCGTCTCTACAAAAAATAAACACAATTATGCAGGTGTGGTGGTGCATGCCTGTGGTCCCTGCTACTCGAGAGACTGAGGTAGGAGGATCTCTGGAGCCTGCCAGGTTGAGGTTGCAGTGAGCCGAGATGGTGCAACTGCACTCCAGCCTGGGCAACAGAGCAAGACCCTGTCTCAAAAAAAGAAGAAAAATGCCAGCAGCCTGCAGAATATTTCCACCAGTGTATCTTTGAAATATCTCAAGCTCTATCTGACCCCAATCAACCTCACCCTCTTCCCCTGGCACACTGCTCCTGAGTTTCCCGGATTGAATCATAGCATCACCATTCACCAAATCACTGAAGACAGAAGTCTTGCATTATCTTCTATTTGACCCCCACCATCCAATTATTCATCGGACCTGCTCAGTCCAGCTCCCTGAAATGTGGTTTCCCATCATTACCCTCACTTCCCAGTCCTCTAAAGCAGGCCCTTATCTCTCATCTGCCTTATTGCAACAACATTCTTACTGGTTTTCTAACCTTTAATCTCTCCTGCTGGGGCAATCTAATCTCTACATTGTTGCTGAGATAAGATCATGTTTATTCCTCTGCTCAAAAACCTTCAACAATACTGTTACAGAAAAATTCAGCAGGACATTCAAAGCTCTACATCATTTGTTCCAAATTTCTGTTCTCTATTCTCATCTCCTACTCAAATGCCACCTCCACCAGGAAGCGTACTCTGATTTTGACAAATTAACGACCCCGGTCTCTGTTCTCCCATGGTGCTTGGGTAGGTTATCTTTAACAGTTCTTACCAATCATTTTTTTTTGCTCTGTGGAAGGTGTATCTTGCTCCCTTTCTAGACTGGGAACTTGTTGATGTCAGGGACTGTTTCACTTCTCTTTGTGTGACTTCAGAGAACCACATAATTGTCCAGGTTGATTTTAGTATAGAATCCGTTTGGACATGGAAACTCTCTCTCTCTCTCTCTCTTTTTTTTTTTTTAAAGAGATGGGGGCTGGGCTTGGTGGCTCATGCCTGTAATCCCAGCACTTTGGGAGGCGAGGCAGGCGGATCACCTGAGGTCAGGAGTTTGAGACTAGCTTGGCTAACATGGAGAAATCCTGTCTCTACTAAAAATAGAAAAATTGGCTGGGTATGGTGAGGCATGCCTGTGATCACAGCTACTTGTGAGGCTGAGGAAGGAGAATTGCTTTAACCTGGGTGGAGGCTGTGGTGAGCCGAGATCACGCCACTGCACTCCAGTCTCGGCAGCAGAGCAAGACCCTATTTCAAATAAATAAATAAAGAGATGGAGTCTTGATCTGTCACCCAGGCTGGAGTGCAGTGGTGCAATCATAGCTCACTGCAGCCTTGACCTCCTGGGCTCAAATGATTCTTGGATCTCAGCCTCTGGGAGTAGCTGTGTGTACAGGTGCACACCACCATGCCTGGCTAATTTAAAATTTTTGGTAGAGACACGCTCTACATGTGTTGCCCAGGATGGTCTCAAACTCCTGTCCTCAATTGAGCCTCCCACCTCGGCCTCCCAAAGTGTTAAGGTTACAGGTATGAGCCACTCTGTCCGGCCTCAAAGTCTTTTAAAGCACAAATATGCTATCTTAGTATCACCTTGTGTATCTGGAGCTTTAGTTTGTTTTTTAAAAAAAGTTTAAATTAATTGGAATGAACATTATCTTTTCTTTGTTCCCCAGTTCTCCATTCTCCTTGGTTTCCTCTTGAAGAAGTGTCCTTCCCTTTCCCATTGGATATCACCCAGTGGCGTTGGGTTGAGGTTTGTAAGCAGGACTCCCCTCCAGAAGTCAAATGGTGTCACGTGAACCAAGGTAGACCCAACTGGTTGCTCTTCCTCTAGAAACTGAATCAGCGGCAAAAGAACAAAGATTCTAAAAGTCAGTGGGGTTTTTTTCCTGCCTGCCTTCCCCAGTCCCTGTTGTGGGATCCTTTGTTTTAGAATGTGTCAAAATTAGGGCTTTCCTCCCTAGAGTAGTCCATTCTCACACTATAAAGACATACCCAATAGTGGGTAATTTGTTAGGTTGGTGCAGAAGTGTGGTTTTTGCCATTACTTACAATGGCAAAAACCACAATAACTTTTGCACCAACCTAATGTAAAGGAAAGAGGTTTAATTGAGTCACAGTTCTGCATGGCTGGGGAGGCCTCAGGAAACTTACAATCATGGAGGAAGGTGAAGAGGAAGCAAGGACCTTCTTCACATGCCGGCAGGAGAGAGAAGAGTGAAAACGCAGGGGAAACTGCCATTCATAAAACCATCAGATCTTGTGAGAACTCACTCACTACCACGAGAACAGCATGGGAGAAACCACCCCCATGATCCAGTCACTTCCCACCAGGTCCCTCCCTCCCTCAACACCTGGGGAGTACAATTCAAGATGAGATTTGGGTGGGGACACAGAGCCAAACCATATCACTCCCCTTGTGGGGTCAGAGCACCCTTAAATTTTTGAAAATTACAATGAGAGGGAAATTCTAGGACTTCAAAGGGCTTTCCTATCCTTTTATTCTCTCACAAACACTGCAGGAGTCCCCCCATATCTGTGGGGATTATGTTCCAAGAACCCCAGTGGATGCCTGAAACCTCAGATAGTACCTAATATACTATGGTATATACTAATATACCAAACCCTAATATACTATGTTTTATCCTATGTGTACTTCCCAATAATAAAGCTTAATTTCTAAATTAGGCAGGGTAAGAGATTAACAACAACTGATAATAAAATACAACAAGTATAACAATGCACTGTAATGAAAGTTAAGTGAATGTGGTCTCTCTCTCTCTCTCTCTCTGTCTCCCTCTCTCTCTCACAATATCTTTGTTTGTTTGTTTGTTTTGAGATGGAGTCTCGCTCTGTCTCCCAGGATGGAGTCATTGGCATGATCTCAGGTCACTGCAACCTCTGCCTCCTGGGTTCAAGCGATTCTCTTGCCTCAGCCTCCCAAGTAGCTGGGATTACAGGCATTTTCCATCATGCCCAACTAATTTTAGTATTTTTAGTAGAGATGGAGTTTCTCCATGTTGGCAAGGCCGATCTTGAACTCCTGGCCTGAAGCAATCCACCTGCCTTGGCCTCTGAAAGTGTTGGGATTACAGGCGTGAGCCACCGTGCTCAGCCTACTCAATATCTTACACTGTAGTAATCCTCTTCTTGTGATCTGTCAATCTAATAACCGAGATGGCTACTAAGTGACAACAGGTGGGTAGCATATACAGTGTGGGTTCTCTAGACAAAGGTATCTATGTCCCAAGTGGGATGGAACTGGGTGTTGCAAGACTTAATCACACTACTCAGAACAGCATGCAATTTAAAACTTATGACTGGTTATTTCTGGAATTTTCTGTGTCATATTTTTGGGTCATAGTTGACCATGGGTGACTGAAACTGCAGAAAGCAAAACCGTGGACAAGGAGGAACAACAGTATATTAAGCCATATGGAGATTTTCCCTGTAGTGCTTCTAGTTCTCCGCTGAGACAGGCTCCGTTGCTTGTCTAAACAACTGGGCTTCTGACCTGGCAAGGCTGATCTGATGTGGACACAAGAGATCGCCCACTGTCTCCAGGTCAGCATGGTGGAGCAAGCCTTCCTGACTGGAGAGATGGTGGAAACATCTATTCGTAACTCTTGTTTTATTTGCAACACTGAGTAAGTATATTTCTCTCTGGAAACATCCTAACAATAAACAAGCAAGATTGGCCAGGCACGGTGGCTCACTCCTGTAATCCCAGCACTTTGGGAGGCCAAGGCAGGTAGATCACCTGAGGTTGGGAGTTGGAGACTGGCCTGGCTACATGGTGAAACCCTGTCTCTACTAAAAATACAAAAAAATTATCCAAGTGTGGTGGTGGGTGCCTGTGATTCCAGCTACTTGGGAGGCTAAGGCATGAGAATGGCTTGAACCCGGGAGGCAGAGGTTACAGTGAGCTGAGATAGTGCCACTGCACTCTAGCCTGGGTGACAGTGAGATTCTGTCAGAAAATAAAATAAAATAAAATAAAATAAAATAAAATAAGCAAAATCTCCAAAGAGGGGCTTTTATTTATTTTTAGCTATTTCTAAAATTTAAAAATACAGAGACAAGGTCTTGCTATGTTGCCCAGGCTGGTCTCAATCTCCTGGGCTCAAGCCATCCTGAAGCCTTGGCCTCCCAAAGTGCTGGGATTAACAGGCATGAGTCACCATGTCCGGGCCAAAGAGGGAGTTTTAGAAGCAAAATGTACAGACTTATACAGTCTCTTTTCTTGTCCCAACCCGTGACTTGGCTTCCAGGAAAGGGTGTGGCTTGCTTCTGCCTGCCAGTGGCTGTTTATATTCCCAGCTGCTCCTGCAAGGAGAGGACTCGCCTTGTGACAATGACGGGGCCATCCGTACCTTCCTGGGTATGGTTCTTGCTTCTTTTTTTTTTTTGAGACGGAGTCTCGCTCTGTCGCCCAGGCTGGAGTGCAGTGACCGGATCTTGGCTCACTGCAAGCTCCACCTCCCGGGTTTACGCCATTCTCCTGCCTCAGCCTCCGGAGTAGCTGGGACTACAGGCGCCCGCCACCTCGCCCGGCTAGTTTTTTTGTATTTTTAGTAGAGATGGGGTTTCACCGTGTTAGCCAGGATGGTCTCGATCTCCTGACCTCGTGATCCGCCCGTCTCGGCCTCCCAAAGTGCTGGGATTACAGGCTTGAGCCACCGCGCCCAGCTGGTTCTTGCTTCTTAACTCTTGGGATGCCTTTGCTCTTGTTCCTGTTCCAGCCTGGTTCTCCAGATTCTCACTGGTCTTTTGAGCCCTGGTTGGGGACTGAGGATGAGTTTGCAAGTGGTAGAAAAAGAGTGGCTTAAATATCAGAAGAGGGCAGCTCAGCCCAGGTGAGGTCTCCGACTCTGTGGAGTCCCCATGTCCCAGGCTCTCCTTGTCTCTCTGTCCTCACCATCCTCTGCATTTTCCGGGCTTCCATTCTCAAGGTCACCTCATGGTCTCAACTGCGGCTGCAGCACCTACAATCACATCCATATTCCAGACAGGAGGAAGAAGAGTGGTTTAAAGGGCATTGGCTGCGGCACTGCCACTCAAGTCTGTAGTCTCAGAGCTTTGGGGGCTGAGGTGGGAGGATCACTTGAGGCCAGGATTCGAGACCAGCCTGGGCAACATAGTGAGACCTCCTGTCTCTAGAAAAATTAAAAAATTAGCTGAGCATAATGGTAAGCACCTGTAGTCTCAGCTACTTGGGAGACTGAGGCAGGAGGATGGCTTGAGCCCAGGAGTTTGAGGCTGCAGTGAGCTACAATCACACCACTACACTCCACCCTGGGTGACAGAGCAAGACCATTCTCAAAAAAAAGAAGAAGAAAAAAGGCCTAGTCAGCCACTTAAAAAAAAAAAAAATCTTTCCCAGAGTTCCAACCCAGTGACTTCCACTTAGGTTTTATTTTTCATCACAACAAAGCATTCCCCACCCAGAGAGCCATGATCGCACCACTGCACTACAGCCTGGGCAATGGAGTGAGACCCTGTTTCTAAAAACAACGACAACACACTCTTTATTTTGAAATAATTCTGTTTATAGGAAATTGGAGAAAAAAAAGTACAGAGAAGTCCCATGCGTTCGTCATTCTGTTTCCCCCAATGGTAACATTTTGCATATCTGTAGTACAATATCAAAACCAGGAAGTTGACATTGTTACAATCCACAGACCTAATTCTGATTTTAACAGTGATATACATACATTTGTGTCTGTGTGTGTGTGTGTGTGCACGTGCATGTGTGTGTGTGTTGAGATAGGGTATACCTCTGTTGCTCAGGCTGGAGTGCGGTAGCGAAATAATGGCTCACTGCAGCCTCGACCTCCTGGGCTCGAGTGATCCTCCTGCTTCATCCTCCTTAGGAGCTGGGGCTACAGGCATGCACCACCATGCCTGGCTATTTTTAAAATTTTTTGTGCAGACAGTCTCACTATGTTGCCCAGGCTGGTCTTGAACTCCTGGCCTCCAGTGATCCTCCCATCTTAGCCTCCCAATATGCTGGATTATAAGAATGAACCATGCCTGGCTGTGTGTATGTGTGTGTGTGTGTGTGTGTGTGAGATATAATTTTATCACCTGTGCAGATTTGTGTGACAGCCACCACAATCAAGGTACAGAATTACCCCTTACAGTCACACCCACCCACTCACCCCAGTTCCTAATTCCTGGCAACCACTAATCTGTTCTTTAGCTCTGTAATGTTGTCATTTACATTTAAAGAATATTTTATAAATGGATTCCTATAGTATGTAACCTTTTGAGATTGGCTTTTTTTCCCTCACTCAGCATAACTCCCTTGAGAGCCATAAACGTTATTATGTGTATCTATGGTTTGTTCCTTTTAATTAATTATAAATTAATTATATAATTATAAATTAATAAAATTAGAAGTGTTCAGGGTGAGGTCGTTACAGTTTCATTGAAGGGCAAGGGGTTTACACTAGTCCATTGTCACATTGCTATGGAGAAATACCCTCTGAGACGGGGTAATCTATAAAGGAAACAGGTTTAATCGACTCACAGTTCTGCACGGCTGGGGAGGCCTCAGGAAACTTACAATCGTGGCTGAAGGCAAAGGAGAAGCAGGCACCTTCTTCACAGGGCGGCAGGACAGAGTGAGTGCAAGCAGAGGAAATGCCAGATGCTTGTAAAACCATCAGATCTCCGCCGGGCGTGGTGGTTCAGGCCTGTAATCCCAGCGCTTTGGGAGGCCGAGGCAGGCAGATCACAAGGTCAGGAATTCGAGACCGGCCTGGCCAACATGGTGAAACCCCATCTCTACTAAAAATACAAAAAAAATTAGCTGGGCATAGTGGCGGGCGCCTGTAATCCCAGCTACTTGGGAGGCTGAGGCAGGAGAATCGCTTGAACTCAGGAGGTGGAGCTTGCAGTGAGCCGAGATTGCGCAACTGCACTCCAGCCCAGGCGACAGAGTGAGACTCCATCTCAAAAACAAAAATCAAAAAACAAAAAACAAAAAAAACCCATCAGATCTTGTGAGACTCACTCACTATCCCGAGAACAGCCTGGGGGAAACGGCCCTATTATCCAGCTACCTCCACTCGGTCCCTCCCTTGACTCACGGGGATTAACGGCATCACGGGGATTACAATTCAGGGTTGTTTCCAGTTTTTGGTTATTATGAATAAAGCAACTCTGAACAATCATGTATAGGTTTCTGTGTGATCATAACTTTGCATTTCTCTCGTTTAAATGCCCAAGGGTGCAATCACTAGGCTGTGTGATAGGTACATGTTTAGTTTTTGAAGAAAGAGCCAAACTCTTTTCCAGAGTATCTGTACCAGTTTACATTCTCACCAGCAACATACGATGGATCTAGTTTCCCTGCATCCTCACCAGCATTTTGTGTTGTTACTATTTTTGTTGTTGTTGTTGCTGCTGTTGTTAAGACAGAGTCTCACTCTGTTTGTTGCCAGGCTGGAGTGCAGTGGCACGATCTCTGCTCACTGCAACCTCTGCCTCCCAGGTTCAAGTGATTCTCCTTCCTCAGCCTCCCGAGTAGCTGGGACTTCAGGTGCGTACCACCATGCCAAGCTAATTTTTGTATTTTTTATTTTTATTTTTAGTAGGGACAGGGTTTCACCATGTTGGCCAGGATGATCTTGATCTCTTGACCTTGTGATCCACCTGCCTCAGCTTCCCAAAGTGATGGGATTACAAGCGTGAGCCACCGCACCCGGCGTTACTATTTTTATTTTATTTTTTTATTTTAGCTGTTCTGACAAGTGTCTCATGATATCTCACTGTGGTTTTAATGGGCACCTTCTCTCCAGTGGGTAATGATATTGAACATCTTTTCATGTGTTTATTTTCCATCTGTGTATCTTTTTCA
This sequence comes from Colobus angolensis palliatus, assembly GCF_000951035.1. Taxonomy (NCBI): domain Eukaryota; kingdom Metazoa; phylum Chordata; class Mammalia; order Primates; family Cercopithecidae; genus Colobus; species Colobus angolensis. Next base: position 5,075,289 of record NW_012117710.1, on the reverse strand, counting down.
GTGAAATATTTCTTTTTTTTTTTTTTTTTTTGAGAGGAAGTCTCGCTCTGTAACCCAGGCTCAAGTGTAGTGGCACCATCTCAGCTTGCTGCAACCTCCGCCTCCTGGGTTCAAGCGATTCTCCTGCCTCAGCATCCCAAGTAGCTGCGATTACAGGCACCTGCCATCATGCCTGGCTAATTTTTGCATTTTTGTAGAGATGGGATATTGCCATGTTGACCAGGCTGTTCTTGAACTCCTGACTTCAGGTGATCCACCCACCTTGGCCTGCCAAAGTGCTGGGATTACAGGCATGAGCCACTGCACCCAGCCATGTCTCTTCATTTCTTTTGCCCATTTTCTAATTAGATTGTTTCTTACTGTTGATTTTTGAAGAGTTCCTTTTCAAAAAATACACTCTAAATACCAGTCCTTTGGGGTGTACATGGTTTGCAAACATTTTCTGCCAGTGTATAGCTTGTCTTTTCATCCTCTTAAACAGGGTCCCTTTTTTTTTTTTTTTGAAAATCAAGATGCAATTTACATACCACAAATTCACCCTTTTAAAGTGTACAATTCAGTAGTTTTTAGTGTATTTACAAAATTGTGCTGTCACTGCTGTTTAATTCCAGGACATTTTTTCTCGTTCTAAAAATAACGCCACACCCATAAGCAATCACTCCCCATTCTTCCCTTCCCTCCAGCCCCTATAATCTACTTTTTGTCTCTTTGGATTTGCCTGTTCAGCCTATTTCCCATAAGTGGAATTGTACAATATGTGGCCTTTGGTGTCTGGCATCATTCATTTAGCACAGCGTTTTCGAGTTTGATCTGTGCTGTAGCGTGTATCAGAATTTCATTCCCTTTTATGACTGAACAACCTTCCGTTGTATGGGATACCACCCTAATTTGTCTATCCATTGGTATCATTTGAACTGTACCTCCCACCAAAGCAAACTTTGCAGTCCTCGCACCCAGAACCTCTGATTGGGACCTTATTTGCAAATGGAGTTGTTGCAGATGTAATTGGTTAAGATGAGGTCATCCTAGAGAGGGGTGAACTTTTAATCCATCATGACTGATGTCCATACAAGATGCACAGAGAAAAGAGACAAGAGGCCGTGGGATAAGAGAGACAGAGGTTGGAGTGATGGAGCCATGTGCCAAGGCCAGGAAAGTCTTCTCCTATAGGGTCAGGCTGAGCAGAACCCTGCCGACACCTTAGTTTCAGGTGTCTAACCTCCGGAACTGTGAAGCAATGCATCTCTATTGTGTTTTTTTTTTTTTTTTTTTTTTTTTGAGACAGAGTCTCATTCTGTTGCCCAGGCTGGAGTGCAGTGGTGTGATCATAGCTTACTGCAGCCTCCACCTCCTGGGCTCGAGCGATCCTCCATCTCAGCCACCTGAGTAATTGCCACCACAGGCGTGTGCCACCATACCCAGCTAATTACAATTTTTTTTTTTTTTTTTTCTGTAGAGACAGTTCTTGTTATGCTGCCTAGGCTGCTTTCGAACTCCTGGCCTCAAGCGATCTTCCTGTTGGAGCCCTCAACCTGGGGTGCTAGGTGACAAGTGTGAACCATCATGCCCAGCTCCATTTAGTAATAATAATAATTATTACTTTTATTATTTTTGAGACAGAGTCTCACTCTGTCGCCCAGGCTGAAGTGCAGTGGCCCGATCTTGGCTCACTGCAACCTCCGCCTCCCAGGTTCAAGTGATTCTCCTGCCTCAGCCTCCCAAGTAGCTGGGACTACAA
>NW_012117710.1:5065352-5069121 GCF_000951035.1 Colobus angolensis palliatus | reverse complement strand
AAAAAAAAAAAAAATAAAAATAAAAAATAAAAAAATAAAAAAATAAAAGAAGAAGGCTGTTCTGGGAACAGGCTTGTCCGCTGGTGGGTGCCTTCCTGATGCTGGCCATCCTGGACAGTGCATCTCGAGATCCAAACCACGGATGTGGGCATGAGCCCTGGAGTGTGGCCCGTGTCTGTCTATGAACTGAAATAAAACATTGCAACCCGAGTCATAGCAAATCCTGGAAATGATGACAGCTGCTTGCAAACACGTTGCAAGCCTCTTGCTTGTGCTTGCAGAAACTTGATACACAGGCCTGTGTGCGGGAGGCGGGAGGCCTGGGCCATTTGGGTCTCCTGTTTCTGAATCGGAAAAATGCTAGAATCCATTTTCCTGTCGGTTTTAGGTCAGGTTCCCCAGAAACAAACTGTGGTAAGGAAACGTGTGCAAGTCACATAGGAACGCCGTGATCCCGGGAGGTCTGGAAGGGAGTGAGAGGAGGTGACCCAGGAGCCAAGCCAGGGTAAGGTCCTTTGGCAAAATCCCCCTGGGGTGGCTTTGGTTCAATCCTGCAGGAAGGTTCTGCAGTGCAAGTTATGCCCCGGGGTCTGTCCAGACTCGGGCAAAGGGAGCGGGGCTTTCACATTCTGGAATCTGCTTGTCATTGGCTAAGAGCTGTCTGGGGGGGTCAGGAACCCCAGGCACCTCTCAATTTCTGCATTCATAGGCAGAACAGCTCCACAGGCGCTGAGTGTGATAGACAAAGCACCGGGGAGCAAGGGGAGGAGAGAAAGAGTCGTGAGATCTGCAGGGAGCTCAGACGGTCTCTGCACAGTCATTCTCACCAGCACTTGTGGACACTGAGCCGATGATAACTTCATAGTCTCTCCTGCCTGTTGCTCAGGCAGGATGTCTCCATTTCTGAACTGTGGGGGTTGGGAGGCTGCTCTTCTTGCTGGAATCATAAATCAACATTGCCAGGTGCCAACGTGGTGATAAATTGTTGGATGATATGCGGATAACGCATAGCGTTTTCATTTCCTCAGAAAAACAAGGCCAAAGACACTTTCGAATTGCAAATGCCAGCCCCGTTACAGGGACGGCCACAAGGAAGGATTTCTGGTCAGCGCATCCCGTAAGTCGGCCCGAGAACACAGGCAATCAAAGGAAGTGGGTTTCCTCTGCGGGAATGCAAAGTCGCCAACTCCAGGCAGTCCTGGAATGAACTGTACACCTAGAGGCAGCAGTGTTTGAATGCGGTGGTTTTCTCTCCCTCGCCTCTTCCTTCTTTCTGTCTAACACACATATATGTGATTGTCTTTTGAGATGTTTATTGGAGTATAGCACGTAGACAGAAAAACGTGCAAAGCAGGAGTATGAAAGGATGAAAGTGAACTCACCCACGTGCCCACCGCTCAGGTCAAGAAACAGAAGAAACAGGACCTCCCCAGCCCATTAGAACAGCGGCCCGCTAAGCTTTTTGGAACCAGGGACCAGTTTTTGTGGAGGACAATTTCTCCATGGACCCGGGTCGGGACGACGGTTTCGGGATGATTCAAGCACATTACATTTATTGTGCACTATATTTCTATTATTATTACATTGTAATAGAGAAGGAAATAATTCTACAACTTTCATAATGTAGAATCAGTGAGAACCCTGAACCGGTTTCCCTGCAACTAGACGGTCCCATCTGGGGGCGATGGGAGACAATGACAGATCATCAGGCATTAGCTTCTCATAAGGAGCGCGCAACCTAGATCCCTCGCGTGCGCAGTTCACAGTAGGGTTTGCACAGCTGATCTGACGGGAGATGGAGCTCAGGCGGTAGTGCCAGTGATGGGGAGCGGCTGTAAACACATGCAACTTCAGTCTCCTGCCCGCTGCTCACTTCCTGCTGAACCTCCGGGTTCCTAACAGGCCCAAAACTGGTACTGGTACCAGAAGATTACCCTTAGCAGATCCCCTTGTGTCTATTTTTTTTTTTTTTTTTTTTTTTGAGACGGAGTCTCGCTCTGTCACCCAGGTTGGAGTGCAGTGGCGCGATCTTGGCTCACTGCAACCTCCACTTTCTGGGTTTAAGTGATTCTCCTGCCTCAGCCTCCCGAGTAGCTGGGATTACAGGTGTGCATTACGATGCCTGGCTTATTTATTATTATTATTCTTATTTTTAGTAGAGACGGGGTTTTGCCACATTGGCCAGGCTGGTCTCAAACTCCTGACCTCAGGTGATCTGCCTGCCTTGACCTCTCAAAGTGCTGGGATTACAGGTGTGAACCCTTGTGCCTGGCCCCTTGTGTCTCTTTTCAGGCACTACCCATTTACCTCTAAGGGAAACCAGCATCGCAACATCAAACACCAGAGATTAGCTTTGCCTGCTGTTTACGCTTTATAGAAACGAAATCACACGGGATGTTCTCTTCATTGACGTAAGGTGACTTTTACAAGATTTGTCCTCATATATTACCACACATAGTAGCAGTTAGCACATCTGCACAGCGGAATGTATTTCCCATGTGAATATAGCACAAGTTACCCTTTCCATTACTGATGGACAGTGGAGCTCATTGCAGTGTGGGCCATTGCAGACAGTGTGTCTATGAATGGTCTGGAACATGTTTTGGGTGCACCCGGTATGGGCGCTGTAGGGTATACACCAAGTGGAATTGCTGGGTCATGAGTATTTGTATGTTCGACTTGATTAGGGGCTGCCAAAAGCTTCCAAATGGAGTTGTACCTATTTAACTTCTCCCAGCAATGTAGGGACCTCAATTCCTCTCTAACCTCACCAACACTTGGTATTTGGAACTTCCATTTTTACAACTCAATCGGAAAGAGTAGGATCATTAATTTCAATATTCTCCACCTTCAGGGCTGCTGCTAGGTTTAAATTTTTTTTTATTTTTAGTTTTTCGAGACAGGGTCTTGCTCTGTTGTCCAGGCTGGAGTGCAGTGGCATGATCATAGCTCGCCGCAGCCTTCACCTCCTGGGCTCAAGTGATTCTCCTGCCTCAGTCTTTCGAGTAGTGGGGACCACAGGCACACACTACCACGCTTGGCTAATTAAAATTTTTTTTTTGTAGAGACAGGGTCTCACTATGTTACCCAGGCTGGTCTTGAACTCCTAAGCTGAAGTGATCTTCCTGCCTTGTACTCCCAAAGTGCTAGTATTACAGGTGTGATCCACCACACCTGGCCTGCTGCTAAGTCTTGTAACACCTTTGTGTGAATTACAGAAGGACAGATTATTTCCAACCACTGAACATTTTTGTGTTGTGCCAATTTCCTTGGTGAATGACATGTGACTGCCCTCTGCTGGAAAACTGTAGAAATTCTTAGTACAAATCTTAGATGCCTGTGATAGAAATGGCATCCTCTTAGGTGTGGTGCTCTTGGGCAGTGCACACCCTAGAAAACCATGGACGGTGACCCTGGCCATTCTCCACTCCTGTCAACACATACAGGAGGTAACAGTGAGGACTGCGGCGGAGGAAGCCCAGTGAAAATTCACCAAATGGTGGCCCAGGGTTGAATTTGGCCTGCAGTTATGTTTTATTTGACTCACAGTGTTAACAGAAAATATTGGACCAACATTTTAAAACTGGAGGATGGTGGTTGCCTAAAAATATAGAAAAATCAGAAAAACTAGAGGCAGAACTAAAGAAATTGGGCCGTCATCCCCAAATATATATAACTATATATATGTATGTTTTATATTTTATATTTTTAGTTTTTTGAGACAGGGTCTTGCTCTGTCAGGCTTGAGTGCGGTGGCACAATCACAGCT
>NW_012117710.1:5059316-5064427 GCF_000951035.1 Colobus angolensis palliatus | reverse complement strand
ACAGTGGTGCAATCTGGGCTCACTGCAACCTCTACTCCCAGGTTCAAGTGATTCTCGTGCCTCAGCCTCCCAAGTAGATGGGGCTACAGGAGTGTACCACCATACCCAGCTAATTTTTGTATTTTTGGTAGAGACGAGATTTTGGCATATTGCTCAGGCTGGTCTCAAACTCCTGGCCTCAAGTGATCTGCCCGCCTCAGCCTCCCAAAGTGCTGCAATTACAGGTGCAATTAGCCTGGCCGACCAGTTAATTACAAAATTATTTTTGGTAGAGACAGGATCTCGTTATGTTAAGTGGTCCTCCTGCCTCGGCCTCCCAAAGTACTGGGATTAGAGGCATGAACCACTGCACCCAGTCCCCATATTAAAATACAGAGCCTGATCTGCATATGTGTCCTCAGTTAGCTTCAGTCTCCACCACTCCCTATTGTCTCCCATCCCCAATGCCTCTGTCAAGAACAATAGCAAAAGTACAACATGAGGACAGTGCAGCACCAGCCCCCTTTCCCCTGTCCTGCCCCCGCTGCCATTGTCTTAATCTGTTGGTGGTACTGGCCTTGCGCTGGCATGAACGTTTGTGATGGTCCTGACATTCATCAGGGACAAAAACAAAAACAAAACAAAACAAAAAACTGCCCAAAAACAAAAAACCAAAAACAACTCAAAGCATTCAATTGCAAAATAAACTAACTCCTGCCTGTTTTGTACTGGAGGGAAACATTCAGCTGATGAGATTCTGAGGAAGCGCAGCAGTGAACCAGCATTGAAGAAGGGACATAACACACTCCGTTTTTATTTAAGGGACCTTGACTCATCCTTGCACGCAGGCTAGGATAATTTCATTTCTACATTTCATTTATTTATATTTATTATTATTAGTTTTTGAGACAGAGCCTTGCTCTGTAGCCCAGGCTGGAGTGCAGTGGTGCCACCATGGCTCACTGCAGCCTCCACCTCTCCGGCTCAAACCCTCCTTCTGCCTTAGCCTCCTGAGTAGCTGGGACTACAAGTACGTGCCAGCATGTCTGGCTAATTTTTGTAATTTTTCTAGAGACGGGGCCTCATTATGTTGCTCAGGCTGGTCTCCAACTCTTGGCTTCAAGCAATCCTCCCTCCTCAGCCTCTCAAAGTGCTGGGATTACAGGTATGAGCCACCACGCTTGGCCATTTATCATTATTATTAAATGAGACTGATCAGGTTGGGCACGCTGGCTCAAGCTTGTAATCCCAGCACTTTGGGAGGCCGAGGTGGGTGGATCACCTGAGCTCAGGAGTTCCAGACCAGCCTGGCCAACATAGCAAAACCCTGTCTCTACTAAAAATACAAAAATTAGCTGGGCACGGAGGTGTGTGTTTGTAGTGCCAGCTACTCAGGAGGCTGATGTAGGAGAATCGCTTGAACCCAGGAGGCGGAGGTTGCAGTGAGCTGAGATTGAGCCACTGAGTGACAGAGTGAGACTCCATCTCAACAAAGAAAAAAGAGAATGATCCTATTAATAATAATACCGACATATATTGGGCACTTACTATATGTCTGCTGCTGTATCATCTAATTTAATCTTCACAATGACTATCTGCCCTAATGTAGATACTATGATTAGCTCTATTTATAGAAGTATTTTTACAGGGAAGCAAATGGAAGCCTGAAGCGGTTGCAGTTTGTCCAAGATCACACTAATTGCAGGGCTCTCTTGTGTCTTTCTGCTATGCTGCCCAGATATCATCCAGTTTAGAATCAGAATCCCTTCATGGGTAGCACCGGGTACAATTTAGACCGGACACCTGTGCTTTGTAATATCCCATGTGTCAGTGCAATACCGCTAAATGCATAACATCTTTCTTGAAAATGTAGGTCTTTTTCATCTTTGCTGTTACATGCTTTCAGACCCTAAAGGTTGAAAACCACTCAAATCCTACTCCATCATCTTCCAGGGGTCTCCAGAGTGACCTGATGCTTTCACAAGGTCATACGGTGGCCCATCTGCGGCAGGTTGGAAGTCTGTGTGGTGGATTTTCTCCACCCACCGTCGGGTCTTAGAGTTCCCAGGTCTGGGAGGTGTCAGATTTCATTGCTGTTGAGAAAGGCTGAGCCAGTTTACAGAATGCAGCTGCCCCCTCTCCTGGAGAGACCTGTCTCAGACTGGCAGGTGCATTACAGAATGCAGCTGCCCCCTCTCCTGGAGAGACCTGTCTCAGACTGGCAGGTGTCAGCAGCCTTGATTCATGACTGGGGTTTCGAAGTCGTCCTCCTGCTTGCAGGGAGCTCAGCTCATCTTTGATTCCAGCCACGGCAAAGAGGCCGTGGTTCCCGCACTCTTGCTGGAATGAGTTCAGTCTTGCCGTCGCTGAGAGGGCTTACCCAGGCTATTGTGGGATAACCAGCCCTGCACGACGTCCGCACAGGGGCGTGGTGAGGATCCCATATGACGTGCATATGAAAGTACTTAGAGAAAGAGAAAATGCTGGGCACACACAGAACATGATGATGACAGTGGGGGAGAAGCAAGAGGAGGCGGCGGATGGGAGGGCTTTTTATTTCTTCCTCTGGAGTTGGTCCCAGCGTGGAAGCCTCCCTGCTTCTCACGCCGCCGCGACCTGGCAGGGGCTCCAGGGTCACGCGCATGCTGGATCGGGGAGTGGCTCAGTTTCCTGACATTTCAGCTCCGCACTTTTATTTGCACTGGATCTGTCCATTGAAGACATCTGCCAGCGAAATTAAATAAAGCTTTTCTGAGGCCCCGGAAAGGTGATTATTTGCATTACGTGGGAGTAGTCATCCATGAGAATGAAAAATTTCCCTCTTCAGAAGAAAATAAAGACAGGCTGGCTGGATTCAGTCAACACCACGACTCAAGGGGAGGGTGACGCCTTTGGAAGGAAGGGGGTTTGGGATGGTGCAGGGGTGACTACGGGCGTGAAATCTTTCCAGAGGGTGGAAGTCGAAACAGGTTGGATGTGTTCATTCATCTATTTCCTCATTAAACCATCATGTGGGAAATACACACCTTGGCCTGTGCATTGACCCAGGCCTCTAGGGTCCAACGTGTAGGCAGAAATGGATACCCACATGGCTGACGATGTTCTATGGGGGCACAGATATGGGAAAAGCCAGTGCTGCAGGGGAGTTGGGTGGCACGGAATGTCCTGGAGACGACGTAACATTTGCACTAGGTCTTAAAGGATGTGTACGAATTTTCCAGGTAGACAAGGAATGGATAGGCATTGATGGTGATAGAACGGTACATGCAAAGGCTCAGAGGCTGGAAACTGTAGGGGGTTTGGGTGCATAAGGGATGGCCTGGAGTGGGCGGAGCACCAGGCACTTGGGGAACAGGAGCTGAAATCGGGCTGTGAGAGCCTCTGACACTGCAGGGGGACCTTATGGCTCCTTCTTTATATTTTCTTTTTTCTTTCCTTCTTTTTTTTTTTTTGAGACGGAGTTTCACTCTTATTGCCCAGGCTGGAGTGCAATGGTGCTCTCCCAGCTCACGGAAGCCTCTGCCTCCCGGATTCAAGTGATTCTCCTGCCTCAGCCTCCCGAGTAGCTGGGACCACAGGCGTGCACTACCACGCCAGGCTAATTTTTTTGTATTTTTAGTAGAGATGGGGTTTCTCCATGTTGGTGAGGCTGGTCTCGAACTCCCGACCTCAGGTGATCCGCCTGCCTCAGCCTCCCAAAGTGCTGGGATTACAGGTGTGAGCCACCCCCCGACCTCTTTATATTTTCATTAAAAAGGGGCTATCTATCTCCAGGAGGGGAAAAATACCATTAAAGGGGGACTGTCTTATCCTTTCAGAAGGAGGGTGGCTCTTCGGATTGACAGGCTGGGCTAAAATACACTGCTGACACGGGTGTCTTCCTCCGTGGGACCCTTTTTCCTACTGCCAGAGGCGTCCCCACATGCTCAGAGTCACAGCACACATGCTTGCCCTGTGTCCTGCTGTCCTGCGAGCCTCCCCATGGCCAGCTGGGAGGCCTGGGACACCCACACACATACACAGCAGGCAAGCTCCTCAGATGTGGACTTGAAGGAGCCTGGATCCCTGCATGACCGAGTGGAGCAGAGCACCCCTATCTTGGCCTGTTCCGTGAGTGAGAAGTACATTTTTATTTTATTTAAAATTTTAGAGACAGGGTCCCACTGTTGCCAAGGTTAGAGTACAGTGGTGTGATCACGGCTCACTGTAGCCTTGACCTGGCTCAGGCAATCCTCCTGGCTCAGCCTCTTGGGTAGCTGGGGCTACAGACACATGCCACCATGCCTGGCTAAAGTTTTATTATTTTTTTGTAGAGATGGGATCTTGCTGTATTGCCCAGACTGGTCTTGAACTCCTGGCTTCAAGTGATCTTCCCACCTTGGCCTCCCAAAGTACTGGGATGGCAGGCATGAACAACCATGCCTGGCATTTAAGCTGTTGAGTGTTTGAGGCTTGTTGGTTACAGTGGCTTGCTTTACTGATACACCAGGTAAGAAAGGGAAGGTAGGTGGAGAGGAGCAGAGCTGGCAAATGAAGACAGCCTCTCTCTGAGGCATATGCAGTGTAGCTGGGAATCCAGAGGCAACCCTGATACAATGTATGGCACACCAAAGCGGGACACAGTAGCAGAGGCACAAATTGGAACCCAGAGGGAGCAGGCATTTTGGACTGGATTCATAGCTGCAAACAACACAGGCCACTCTAGACAAAGGAATTTAGGTAGCTTAGAGATGTGTTGGGTGGGAAGGGGTTGGGACAGAGATCAGAGATCAGAATTGGAGGCTATGGGCTGGGCACAATGGCTCATGCCTGTAACCCCAGCACTTTGGGAAGCTGAAGTGGGAGAATTGATTGAGCCTAGGTGTTCAAGACCAGCCTGGGCAACAGAGTGAGACCCCATTTCTACAAAAAATTTAAAGAAATTAGCTGGGCATGGTAGTGTGTGCCTGTAGTCCCAGCTACTTGGGAGGTTGAAGCGCGAGGATCACTTGAGCCAGTGAAACACCCACAGGACCCCACAAGCCACGCCATGGAGACGCTCCTCCCACCACTTTTTCCCCACCGCCCCGAACGTGGGGATGCCCCACCGGGGCTCTGTTACGGCTGCCTCTCAATCCCATATCGCTTTCCAT
>NW_012117710.1:5056882-5058446 GCF_000951035.1 Colobus angolensis palliatus | reverse complement strand
TTGTATGTGTGTGCTATGTGTGCATGTAGTGCATGCATGCATGTGATGTATGTGTATATATGTGTGTGGTGTGCACATGTGCATGTGTGTGCTTAGATGTGTGATACGTGTGTATGCGCACAAGCATGTGTGTTGTGTGTATATGCATATGTGTGTGATGTATGTGGTATTGTGCATATGCGTGCTAGTTTGTCATATGTATGTCACGTGTGTGGTGTGTATGTATGTGTTTGTGAGTGGTATGTATGTGTGCACATGCATGTGCTTGTGTGGTATGCATGCATGTGTGGACGTGTATGTGCGGTGTGTGCACATGCATATTGTGTGTGTGTGTTATGCAGTGTGTGAAGGGAGACAAGGCTGGCTGGTGGTTGGGACCCGATCAAGGAGGACTTTGAATTTCAAACCATGGCATCCGATCTTTGCAGATATGGGGAGCCCTGGAGTTTTAAGGCAGGCGGGGGACACTGTGGCTGGGGCTGCTTGAAAGTGACTGTAGTGTGGCAGAGGCAGGCCTGGGCATTTCAGGAAGTGGGCCAGGAGACTCATCAGGGAGGAGGTGCTGTGCTGACAGGGGGAGCCCCCAACGATGTGGGACTTGGGAGGCTGAGTGGGGACCCAGGCCTTGCCTGCCTCATGGGGAAGGCTTTGCAGGGAATGCGGGGGCCACACAGGTGCAGGAAGCTGGATCAGCAGGGGGCAGGGGAGTGCTCCGGCTGAGCTGTGCCTCATATTGGAATCTTGTCTGGGGTATTCTGGGGAGAGCCTAGTGCCTGAGACACTTGCTTCCTGAGGCGAAATAAGGCAAGGTGTAGAAGCAAGGGTTGGATCAGGAGCAGAATCTCAGGCCAGGTAACCAGTAGGAAATGAGGACAAGGGACCAGGGAGTGGATACAATGGTCCCTGTGTCTTTCCCAGGGAGTCTGAATAGTTCTGACCAGGAGGGAGAGCAAGTTGGCAGTGTGCATCAAAAACGTCTGCAACTCTCAGCTTTAGGTAAGACAAATAAAAAAATTAAAGAAAGAAAGAAATGCCATGAAAAACAAATTCTGGCACTGCTTCTAATCCACAGGCTTGGTGTTTTTCAAAGAGGGTTATAGTCAGTGATTTACTGCCCTAAGACTTGAAGATAGATGATTTGGGTTTGCACATGCCGACACACACCATATTCTCTCTCTCATTTGCAGAAAAGACATGATTTCTTTTTCTGGGATTGCCTTCCATCTCCAGATAAAATCCTGAATATGTCAAAGGGATCTTAGAAACTGCATAATTTTATCTGCATGCTGAATATTCTGGAAGGTGCAGGGCAGCAAGTCATGTTGTGGATTGCAGTGAAGAGGTACACATCCTCAGTGGTCCCCCATGTTACTGGCTGAATTGTGTTTTTCTCCAATTTTTTTTTGACTTGTGAACTTCCGTACATTTAATTTTGCATATAAAGCATTTGCAAACAATATATCCACATTTATAAAAGTGAAACTGCTATAAACACATGAGCACGTACAACCCAATACATATACATTCTATCATGTGCTTTTTTTTTTTTTTTTGAGAAGGAGTC
>NW_012117710.1:5050449-5055452 GCF_000951035.1 Colobus angolensis palliatus | reverse complement strand
TGCGCCACTATGCCCAGCTAAGTCTGTATTTTTGGGAGAGACGGGGTTTCTGCAACGGTTAATGAGCAGGTCACCGCTGTGGGCGCCAGGAACCTCTGGGTAACAAACCATGTCAAAACTGTAATGACTTAAAATGACAGCACTTTCCTATTTCTCTTGATTCTACAGGTTGACTGGGCAGGTCTTCTACTGGTCTTGCTTGGGGTGTCTCATGTGTGTGTGGTCAGTTTGGGACCAGAATGTATAACATGTCTGGTACTGAATAGTTAAAAGGTTGAACTCAGCTGTTTTTTTTTTTTTTGGTGGTGATTGGGCGCCTGCAGGGACAGCTAAGCCTTTCTCTTTTTTCATTTGAGATGGAGTCTCGCTATGTCACCCAGGCTGGAGTGCAGTGGCATGATCTTGGCTCACTGCAACCTCCGCCTCCTGGGTTCAAACAATCCTCTGCCCACCACCATGTCTGGCTAATGTTTTTGTATTTTTAGTAGAGACGGGGTTTCACCATGTTGGCCAGGCTGGTCTCGAACTCCTGGCCTCATGATCTACTAACCTCAGCCTCCCAAAGTGCTGGGATACAGACATGAGCCTCTGTGCCCAGCTGAGCCTTTCTCTTTAGCCTCAGGGATTTGTTCTCTGCATGTGAATTTTCTTTGAGGTCTCTCCTGAAAAGCGGCTGGACTTCTTGTATGGCAGCTGCCTCCTCTGAGTGCAAGGGCAGAATCTTCTAGGTCCTCTTAATGCTGCAGATTATGGCTGGCACAACATCACTTTGGCTGCATCCTAGTGGTTAAAGCTGGTCACAGAGAAGCCGGGCACAGTGGCTCACGCTTGTAATTCCAGCACTTTGGGAGGCCACGGTGGGCAGATCATCTGAGGTCAGGAGTTCGAGACCAGCCTGGCCAACATGGTGAAACCCCATCTCTACTAAAAATACAAAAAAATTAGCCAGGCGTGGTGGTGCATGCCTGTAGTCCCAGCTACTCAGGAGGCTGAGGCACGAGAATCGCTTGAACCTGAGTGGCAGAGGCTGCAGCGAACCGACGCCATGCCACTGCACTCCAGCCTGGGTGACAGAACGAGATGCCATCTCAATTAAAAAAAAAAGTGGGGGCTAGCCACAGAGGCATCCTAGATTAGTGTCGGAGAACAAAACACAGCGTGAATACCAGGACATGTGATTCTTCGGGTGCTATCTTTGCAGACGAGCTATCACATTAACAGGTTCTTTCTGAGATCACACCATTGCACTCCAGCCTGGACAACAAGAGCAAAACTCCGTCAAACAAAACAAAAAAACAAAAAACAAGAAAACAAAAAACAAAACACCACCACCACCACCACCAAAAAACATGCTTTCCTGTCTTGTCCTTCTTGTCCCTGTCTCACCGCTCCTCGCTCCTACTCGTTCCTGGGATTACCTCCCAGATAAACTGCTTGCACACCAATCTGCCTCTCAGTGCTGCCGCTGGGATAACTTAATAGACAGCCCGCTACAAATGCCAACTTAATAGACAGTGGTGATGCAACATCTGGGCTTCAGTTATAATCATGCTTCCAGGCTGCCTTCAGGTCTGGGTTTGTGTGTCAAGCATAAGTTTTTAAAGTGCAGTGGATGCTGGCTGGGCACCATGGCTCATGCCTGTAATCCTAGCACTTTGAGAACCTGAGGCGGGTGGATCACTTGAAGCCAGGAGTTCCAGACCAGCCTGGCCAACATGGTGAAACCCCATCTCTACTAAAAACACAAAAATTAGCTGGGCGTGGTGGTGCATGCCTGTAATCCCAGCTACTTGGGAGGCTGAGGCTGAGATGGGAGCTTGAACCCGGGAGGTGGAGGTTGTAGTGAGCTGTGATAGCATCACTGCACTCCAACCTAGGTGGCAGAGTGGGACTCCATCTCAAAAAATAAAATAAAATAAAATAAAATGCAGCGGATGTCTATAATTTTATCTATTCAGCCTTCCATTTTTGGAAATTTTCCTTTCTCTCAACACTGTACTCCAAATTCTTTTTTTTTTTGGAGACAAGGTCTTGCTCCCTTTGCCCAGGCTGGAGTGCAGTGGCATAATCACAGCTCATTGCAGCCTCGACCTCCTGGGCTCAGGTGATTCTCCCACCTCAGCCTCCCAAATAGCTGGGACTACAGGTACACACCAGCACGCCCAGCTAATTTTTTCATATTTTAAAAGTAGAGACAGAGTTTCGCCATGTTGCCCAGGCTGGTATTTAACTCCTGGATTCAAGTGATCCTCCCACCTTGGCTTCCCAAGATGCTGGAATTACAGGTATGAACCACCAGGCCTGGCCCTGGGCCCCAAATTTTATTTCTGGTCTCGCTGGGAGCTGCCATTTGTTCAGCACGTACCACTGGTATGGCCCTTTGCTCTGGAGGTGGCTTCTGACCACAGCTGGTCCAACCAGACACCTTTTCTGAGGAATGTAATGTTGGCACTAAGAGACTCCAGGTTGGTAGGAGTTGAGGCTTTCCAGGCCTCAGTAAAGAGAAACCCTGTGTCCTGCTGGGAGAGGTCATCTTCTCCCACATGGCTGGGCAGCAGTGGTGGCAGAATGCCTAGATCCCCTGCTCTAGCTCCTGGTTTCAGTCCATTCTTGAACCTACACTCATCACTCTTGTACTTATATTATAAAAATCCTCTCTCACCTGTAATCCCAGCACTTTGGGAGGCTGAGGCGGGTGGATCACGAGGTCAGAAGATCGAGACCATCCTGGCTAACACAGTGAAACCCCGTCTCTACTAAAAAAAGACAAAAACATTAGCAGAGCGTGGTCGTGGGCGCCTGTAGTCCCAGCTACTTGGGAGGCTGAGGCAGGAGAATGGCGTGAACCCAGGAGGTGGAGCTTGCAGTGAGCCGAGATCGCACCACTGCAGTCCAGCCTGGGCAACAGAGCTAGACTCCGTCTTAAAAAAAAGAAAAAAAAAAAAAGTCCTCTCTGGTTTGGTTGTAACTTAAAACCAAAGAAGCCCTTTTTAATACAGAAACGGTGGCCTCCAGGTGCTCAAAGTGTCTTGTCATCAAAGTGGGATTCGGCTGTGTTTATTAGCTGACACTCACCAACTCTGGAGAGCAGAAAGCTTTACAACACCAAGGGTCAGAGCAGAATGGCTTCAGTTCAACTTCCTGTCAACTAGAAACACAATGAAGCAAAATGGTCCATTTCCCAAGCTCCCTGTCAGCTTGAAGCTTTACTGTGTTGGGATGTGATTTAATAGATGATTTTTTTTTTGAAGGAAAGGGACTGGCATGCATCAAACAAACAAACAAACAAACAAACAAATGAGGGAGTGGAAATGGCTTGGTCACTCTGACTGTCCCAGGCTCTGTGTAAGGATTGGAGAGAAACACTGGATTTTTATTTTATTTATTTTGAGTTGGAGTCTCACTCTGTTGCCCAGGCTGGAGTGCAGTGGCACAGTCTTGGCTCACTGCAACCTCTGCCTCCCCAGTTCAAGTGATTCTTCTGCCTCAGCCTCCCAAGTAGCTGGGATTACAGGAGCGTGCCACCATGCCTGGCTAGTTTTTTATTTTTAGTAGAGACAGCGTTTTGCCATGTTGGTCAGGCTGGTCTCGAACTCGTGACTTCAGATGATCCGCCTAATATCTAAAATCCCCAACTCACAATCCCAAAAGCTTAAAATTTCCAATGTTGAAGTCCCGAAAGCCTAATTCTGGGGAAGGACTTTGTGCCTTTTCGATTGCAGCATGATAGTTGCATTCATGTTAGATGGACCTATTATCCTGTTATTGTCTTTGTTCGAAAATTAAGTATGACGTAAGCAGACCCCCAGAGAGCCAAGTTGAACAGGAGTGGATTTATGGACTTAATATTGCGGGCCAACTTGACTGGATTAAGGAATACCTAGAAATTTTACCAGGTTTATTTTTATTATTATTATTATTATAAAAAGCATTGTTTTGGCTTTGAGGTGTGTCCACAAAGGTGTTTCCAGGGGAGATCAATGTGTGGGCCTGAGTGGACTGGGTGGGGAAGATGTGCCCTCAGTGTGGGTGGGCACCATCCAGTTAGCCGCGAGCCCGGACAGAACAAATACAGAAGTCACATTGGTCTCTCTCAGAGCTGAGACAGACTTTGCTCCTGCTGCCTTGGACATCAGATCTGCTCCAGCCTCACTGGTCTTTGGGCTCCAGGACTTACTGAGTGGCCCCCCGGGTCCTGAGGCTTTTAGCCTTGGACTGAGAGTTACACCATCAACTCCCCTGGTTCTGAGGTCTTCAGACTTGAACAGAACCACGAAGCTATCATCACCCCAGCGTCTCCAGCTTGCAGGTGGTCTGTCATAAGACTGCTCAGCCCCTATAACCATGTAAGTCAACCCCTCTAATAAATTCCCTCTCATCTATCCATATCCATATTCTCTTGGTTCTGTCTCCCTGAAGAACCCTGATTAATACATATTTGGTATTGGAAAAAGCCATGTATCATTCCTTCTTCCTGTATTCCTTATGACACAATGGAAGATACCTGTGAAATTGTCCCCTTGAAAAAAGGCTGTATTATATGTGTGAGGCCACTTCATGGTGAAAGACAAAAGTTTAAAGGCTAATTATTATTGGTGCTTCAAAAGCAGAAAACCGCTTAATTGCAATGGCCAGGCAATAACCAGACTTTCAAATGGCCAGCATACACTTACAAAATTAGTAGACCACAACCACTCTCCAAGCACAAGCGTAGCAAGTGTTTCGAAGATTACAGAAGAAATGAAAACGCAGGTGAAAAATGAAATTCAAGAAATCTCCCCTGCCAAATTATTCAATCATGTACGACCTCTGCCCCTTCACACGGGTCACCAATTCACTATGCTATGTATTTCACCTTTGCATCATTTCCAATACTGGAGGTATAAATTGTGTAAAGACTTTTAGAGAGGCTGGGCATGGTGGCTCAAGCCTGTAATCCCGGCAGTTTGGGAGGCCGAGGTGGGTGGATCACGAGGTCAGGAGATCGAGACCATCCTGGCTAA
>NW_012117710.1:5046420-5048218 GCF_000951035.1 Colobus angolensis palliatus | reverse complement strand
AGCCTCCCGTGTAGCTGGGATGACAGGCGCCTGCCAGGATGCCCAGCTAATTTTTTGTATTTTTAGTAGAGACGGGGTTTCGCCATGCGGGCCAGGCTGGTCTTGAACTCCTGACCTCAAATGATTCGCCTGCCTTGGCCTCCCAAAGTGCTGGGATTACAGGCGTGAGCCACTGCAGCCGGCTAGAAAATAAGTTTTAATTGGCTCACAGTTCTGTGGGGTGCACAGGTTTCTGCTTTTGGGGAGTCCTCAGGAAACTTACTATCATGGCGGAAGGGCGAAGGGGAAACAGGTACGTTTGCGTGGGGTGAGGAAGTGGAAGAGACAGTGAAGGGGGACGCGCCACCCACTTTTAAACAACCACATCTCGTGACAAGTCTATCACAGGATAGCACTACGGGGATAGTGCTAAACCGTTAGAAACTGCCCTTGTGATCCAGTCGCCTCCCACCAGGCTCCATCTCCAACATGGACGACTACAATTCGACATCAGATTTGGGTGGGGACACACAGCCCAGCCGTATCACACATAACGTCCGTGGCATTTGTGGGTTTTGACCTAGCCTCGGAAGTCACACAATGCCACTTCTGCCTTGCCCAGGTTCAAGGGGAGAAGATGTAGCCCCCATTGCTTTACTTTAAGAAGAGCAGGTGGGATGGGAGATACTGCTGTGGCTGCTTTTGGGAAACATGATCTGCCATGAGACAGGAGAGGGGTAGCAGCTGGTGAGACAAGGGATTTGGGAGAATCCTCTGCCAATTTCACCGAGGGCCCGTGTGATCAATTTATAGAAAGGAAAGCCCACAGAAGGGGCATGACTCCTGGTTCAAATCCCAGCTTATTCAGGAACTCCCAAAGTGAGCTTTTCCCCTTCTTAACAAGCTGGCAAGTGTGATGCATGCTCGTGGCACGGTGGTCAACAGTTACTCAACACTGCTGGTTGCATTTGGTTAGGTCTGCTGCAAACCCCTCTGCACATCTTAACAATCATGCCCAGGCTCTGCACCTGACGTGCCCATCTCGTTACAAAGATTACCGCTGTCTGGAGCTGACTCGGTGCTGAGCCACAGTGGGAAGATTCTGCAGAAGGGTATTGCCATAAAGGAGATAAATCTGGGAAGGCCCAACAACCCAGAAACCCTATGTTTGTTGAGGGAAGATATCTCATTTTCTGGCTTGGACTCAGTGAGCTATCTGGGGCGGTGGCTGGGGGAACGCCTGCTGCTGGAGGGTGACCCAGTAGGGTTGGTGTCAGCTTGGGACCTGCCCCTGGGCAGGGCGTGCTGCAGGTTTGCACATCATACTCAGGGCATTTAGCACAGTCAGCCTCTGAATGAGAGAAATCTCGTCGTTCTGTCCAGGTAAACACTGCATGTTCATGACACGTTCCTTTTTGGTCATTTTCTACCCAAACTGCCAATACATTGTGTCTATATTTTTTTCCATCTGCAAAATCTCTTTTCCTTTCCTACCTGACAGTGATATAAAATGCCTGCAAAGTACTTTTTGTTCATCAGACAGAAAAAAAAAAAAGGCATTACCAAAAGAGAAGATGTTGTTAATACTGTACAATTGCAAAAATGGTGATCAGGGAATTGAGAATAAAGACTTTATGGAACAGTCACGGTAGTGAATATTTTAGAAATAAAACATACACCATAAAATAATGATCGGAGTAGAGTAATTATAGAACCAAGACTATTCAGGGATGAGAGGAAAAGCTATGTGGGGGAGCAGGGGAAAGATGAGAAGAAAATTGGGCTGGATACGGTAGCTCACGCCTGTAATCCCAGCACT
>NW_012117710.1:5044040-5044395 GCF_000951035.1 Colobus angolensis palliatus | reverse complement strand
AGGCGGAGGGTGCAGTGAGTTAAGATCTCGCCACTGCACTCCAGCCTGAGCAACGTTCTGTCTAAAAAGAGATATATATATATATATATTTGGGGTTCTTCTCTATTTCCTTTTTAAATTTATTTTTAATCTCTCTTTGCAGAGATAGAGTCTTGTGATGCTGTCCAAGCTGGTCTTGATATCCTGGCCTCAAGTGATCCTCTTGCCTCGGCCTCCCAAAGTGCTGGGATTACATGACTGAGCCACCACGCCCAGCCCAGGGTCAGTCCTGGGACGGGCTCTGCTCTGTGCCTGAGCTACTCATTGTGCCTGGCCTCTTTGTTTTATTGATTTCTGGGAGTTACTTGAATATCCG
>NW_012117710.1:5027665-5042665 GCF_000951035.1 Colobus angolensis palliatus | reverse complement strand
CCATGTCTGGCTAATTTTTGTATTTTTAGTAGAGACAGGTTTCACCACATTGGCCAGGCTGGTCTCGAACTCCTGATCTCAAGTGATCCGCCTGCCTCAGCCTCCCAAAGTGCTGGGATTACAGGTGCATGCTGCCACGCCCAGTGCAACCAATAGAGTTTTTTAAAAATTATGATGGCTTTAATGTCTGCTAAGGAAAGTTCCCTTTAACGCTTTTTTCTTTCTTTTTTTTTTTTGAGGTCAGGATCTTGCTTTGTCACCCGGGCTAGAGTGCAGTGGTATATTAGTCAGGGTTCTTTTTTTTTTTTTTTGAGACGGAGTCTGGCTCTGTCGCCCAGGCTGGAGTGCGGTGGCCGGATCTCAGCTCACTGCAAGCTCCGCCTCCCAGGTTTACGCCATTCTCCTGCCTCCGCCTCCCAAGTAGCTGGGACTACAGGCGCCCGCCTCGTCGCCTGGCTAGTTTTTTGTATTTTTAGTAGAGACGGGGTTTCACCGTGTTAGCCAGGATGGTCTTGATCTCCTGACCTCGTGATCCTCCCGTCTTGGCCTCCCAGAGTGCTGGGATTACAGGCTTGAGCCACTGCGCCCGGCCAAGTCAGGGTTCTCTAGAGGGACAGAATAGTATATCTATATATATAAAGGGGAGTTTATTAAGGTTTATTAAGTATTAACTCACACGATCACAAGGTCCCACAATAGGCCGTCTGCAGGTTGAGGGGTAAGGAAGCCAGTCTGAGTCCCAAA
Source organism: Colobus angolensis palliatus (assembly GCF_000951035.1). Taxonomy (NCBI): domain Eukaryota; kingdom Metazoa; phylum Chordata; class Mammalia; order Primates; family Cercopithecidae; genus Colobus; species Colobus angolensis. The sequence goes on along the minus strand of NW_012117710.1, from coordinate 5,041,921 downwards.
ACGGAAGAACTTGGAGCCCAATGTCTGGGGGCAGGAAGCATCCAGCACGGGCGAAAGATGTTGGCTGGGAGGCTAGGCCAGTCTAGTCTTTTCACATTTTTTTCTGTCTGCTTTATACTCTAACCATGCTGGCAGCTGATTAGATGGTGCCCACCCAGATTGAGGGTGAGTCTGCCTTTCCCAGTCCACTGACTCAAACGTTAATCTCCTTTGGCAGCATCCTCACAGACACTCCCGTGAACAATACTTTGCATCCTTCAACCCAGTCAAGTTGACACTCAATATTAACCATAATAAGTGTGTGACCACAATCTCAACTCACTGCAACCTCTGCATCCCCAGCTCAAGCGGTCCTCCCACGTCAGCCTCCAGAATAGGTGGGACAACAGGCGTGTGCCACTATGCCTGGCTAATTTTTGTATATTTTTTAGAGATAGGGTTTCACTGGTCTCAAACTCCTGGACTCAAGTGATCTGCCCACCTTGACCTCCCAAAGTGCTGGGATTACAGGTGTGTCACCTTGCCCGGTTTACACCTGTTTCTTAAATTGGACTTAGATTTTTGTGACCTGTTATTCCACCAAGTAAATTTTCAAACAAACTGTACAGCTGCTTAAACAAATCCAGCTGGAAATTTGGTTGGGATTGCACTGAATTTATAAATGACTGTGATGTTCCCAGGATCCAGGGAGCTGGAACCTGAGCTTGGGTGAGAACTCTGACCTGCTGAGTCCCAGGCGCTCTCAGTTGCCTGTTAGCCCTCACACACGCAGGGAGGAGGTAGGAACTGAGTAGGAGGCACCGCAAATGGTGCTTCAGGGTGCGAGTCAGGGTAACTGCAGGCGACAAGTAATAAGAAAATGAAGTGTCACATCTGCAGTGCTCACCTGGATTTTTTTTTTTTTTTTTGCTACCATAGACCTGCTAGGTACAGCGAAGAAAAGCAAGAATGAGACTTTGATTTTCATGTGCACCTGTCTACAGCCTCTTTTGTTTCCTGTTCAAGTTCACCTTGAGCAAACAGCCCAATTCACCATTCCATCTGCACCCTTTCAGACCACCTTTGGATGAATGGACCTGCGCATCCAGCTTTGACAAGGAGACTTATAGTGTTTTCTGCTTCCGCATCGGAGCGTGATCTTACACGTCCAAACGACTCAGGTGCGAAGAGTGAGTAGCAGGCGCCAGCCTCCTACCTTGATGTTCTGATGAATTGAGACCCCAGCTCATCCATCACTTCTTCAGCTGTCAGGAGAACTCCTATATCTGGAAGATCTCTTTTTCTTCTACAGTATTAGAGAGGCAAAAACAATCCTTGCACAGCATCTGGCGTTAGCTCTGAATCTACTAGGAAAACAGAACTGTGAAATGCAGTGTAAAGACGCATTCTGAGATAGAAAGACAAACAGATGCGTAAGGAGTGCTGGAAGGATGTGGGTGGAAGATGACGGTGGTCTCTTGACTATAAAGCTCAGAAAGGAGGCAGGTGCAGTGGCTCATACCTGTAATCCCAGCATTTTGGGAGGCCCAGGAAGGAGGATCGCTTGAGTCTAGGGGTTCAAGATTAGTCTGGGTAACATAGCCAGACCCATCTCTTCAAAAAAATAGAAACATGGGCAGGCATGGTGGCTCATGCCTGTAATCCCAGCATTTTGGAAGGCCTAGGCAGATGGATGATGAGGTCAGGAGTTCGAGACCAGCCTGGCCAAGATGGTGAAACCTGTCTCTACTAAAAATACAAAAGTTAGTCGAGCATGGTGGCTGGCGCCTGTAATCCCAGCTATTTGGGAGGCTGAGGCAGAGAATTGCTTGAACCCAGGAGGTGGAGGTTGCAGTGAGCCGAGATAGCACCACTGCACTCCAGCCTGGGCGACAGAGCGAGACTCTGTCTCAAAAGAAAAAAAAAAAAAAAGAAAAGAAAAGAAAAAAAAAAGAAACATTAGCTGGGTGTGGTGGTATGTGCCTGTAGTCCTAGCTACTTGGAGGGCTGAGGCAGGAGAATTGCTTGAGTCCAGGAGGTCAAGGCTGCTGTGAGCTAGGATTATACCACTGCACTTCAGCCTCGGAGACAGCACGAGACCCTGTCTCAAAACGAAAACCAAAGCCAAACCAAAATAAAAAGAGCTACAATTAGCCAGGCATGATGACACATGCCTATAGTCTGAGCTGCTCACGAAGCTCAGGCAGGAGGATTGTCTGAGCCTGGGAAGTCAAGGCTGCAGTGGGCTATGATTGTGCCACTGGACTCCAGCCTGGGCAACAGAGCAAGATCTTGTCTGTAACCAACCAAAAAAAAAAAAAAAAAAGCATTTGGAAGTGGCAACTTTATTGAGAATCAGGCAGCTATAGAGTAGAAACATTAACAGGAACTAGCCTCCTATTTTAATGCCTCGCCACAGAAACAGTATAATCAGTGTGGAATAACAATACTGAACTGCAGAATAATTCAATAACACAGAATACAACACCGACCTATAGAGGTGCTGTAGATATTTTGGGGCTGTTGGGAGGTGTTGACCTTTGAAGAACTAGAAAATGAGAGCAATGGGATTGTCTTTTTTTTTTTTTTCTTTTTGAGACAGGATCCTGCTGTCACTCAGGCTGGAGTGCAGTGCTGCAATCATGGCTCACTGCAGCCTCACACTGCCGGGCTCAAGTGATCCTCCTGCCTCAGCCTCCCAAGTAGCTGTGACTACAGGTGTGCACCACCATGCCTGGCTAATTTTTTATTTATTTGTAAAGATGAGGGTCTTGCTATGTTGCCCAGGTTGGTCTTGAACTCCTGGTGATCTTCCTATCTCGGCCTCCCAAAGCGCTGGGATTACAGGTGTAAGCCACTGTCCCCTGCTGAGACTTCCTTTTGACAAAAGAGAGTATCACCCTCATGGGCTAGAGATGGGCTGGAGCAGAGAGAATCAAGGTCACCAGCAGGGCACCCCATTGCTTCAGGACAGCAGGACTGGAGTGTGTCTGACCTCTTCTGTCTGAGCACTTCTCAACCTGCAATGGCGTATCTTCTTGGGAACTTGGCTCATAGCCAATGATTCAACCCTCTGAACTTCAGTTTCTTCTTCAGTAAAATGCAAATCATGTTCCTTCCCTTGCAGGGATCTTGTAAACATTAGAGATAACATATGCAAACCAGTTGGGATGAGCAGGCATTAAGTGTCAGTTATTATATTAGGGGAAAGGAGAACATGATATAAATAATTGTAATACTCCCTTACCACTCCAGTCATGCCCAGAGGCCATACTTCCACCTGGCTCAGAGGGATTCAAAATGTCCCATAGACCAAATTCTTTAACAAAGGAGGTAGTTTTATGTGGCTAGTCAGAGGACACCCGCCAAGCTGTGTTGTTAAAGGAAACCGAAGATGCCAGACAGTGGGTGTGTGCATGGTGGCCCATCAATTGCGCAAAAGACAGAAAGACAGAAAATGTGGGCAGAGTGCTCATTTTATGAGGCCAGCATCATCCTGATACCAAAATCTGGGCAAAGACAACAAAAAATGAAAACTTCAGGCCAATATCCCTGATGAACATCGATGCGAAAATCCTCAATAGAATACTGGCAAACCGAATCCAGCAGCACATCAATAAGCCTATCCACCACGATCAAGTTGGCTTCATTCCTGGGATGCAAGGCTGGTTCAACATATGCAAATCAATAAACGTAATCCATCACATAAACAGAACCAATGACAAAAAGTACATGATTATCTCAATAGATGTAGAAAAGGCCTTCGATAAAATTCAGCATCACTTCATGTTAAAAACTCTCAACAAACTAGGTATTGATGGGACATATCTCAAAATAATAAGAGCTATTTACAACAAACTCACAGCCAGTATCATACCGAATGGGCAAAAGCTGGAAGCATTACCTTTGAAAACCGGCACAAGACAAGGATGCCCTCTTTCACCACTCCTATTCAACATAGCATTGAAAGTTCTGGCCAGGGCAATCAGGCAAGAGAAAAAAATGAAGCATATTCAAATAGGAAGAGAGGAAGCCAAATTGTCTCTGTTTGCAGATGACACGATTCTATACTTAGAAAGCCCCATTGTCTCAGCCCCAAAACTCCTTAACTTGATAAGCAACTTCAGGAAAGTCTCAGAATACAAAATCAGTGTGTAAAAATCACAAGCATTCCTATACACTAACAATAGACAAGCAGAGAGCCAAATCATGATTGAACTCCCACTCACAATTGCTACAGAAAGAGTAAAATACCCAGGAATATGGCTAACAAGGGATGTGAAGGACCTCTTCAAGGAGAACTATAAACCACCGCTCAAGGAAATAAGAGAGGACATAAAGAAATGGAAAAACATTCCATCCTCATGGATAGGAAGAACCAATATTGTGAAAATGGCTATACTGCCCAAAGTAATTTATAGATTCAATGCTATTCCCACCAAACTACCATTAACATTCTTCACAGAATTAGAAAAAACTACTTTAAAATTCATATAGAACCAAAAAAGAGCCCACATGACCAAGACAATCCTAAGTAAAAAGAACAAAGCTGAAGGCATCATGATACCTGACTTCAAACTATACTACAAGGCTACAGTAACCAAAACAGCATGGTAGTGGTACTAAAATAGATGTATAGACAAATGGAACAGAACAGAGACCTCAGAAATAAGACCATGCATGTACAACCAATTGATCTTTGAAAAATCTGACAAAAACAAGCAATGGGGAGAAGATTTTCTATTTAATAAATGGTGCTGGGAAAACTGGCTAACCACATGCAGAAACTAAAACTGGACCCCTTCCTTACACCTTGTGCAAAAATTAACTCAAGATGGATTAAAGACTTAAACGTAAGACCCAAAACCATAAGAACCTTAGAAGAAAACCTAGGCAATACCATTCAGGACACAGGCATGGGCAAAGATTTTACGATGAAATTGCCAAAAGCAATTGCAACAGAAGCTAAAATTGACAAATGGGATCTAATCAAACTAAAGAGTTTCTTCACAGCAAAAGAAACTATCATCAGAGCGATCAGGTAGCCTACAGAATGGGAGAAAATTTTGGCCATCTACCCATCTGACAAAGGTCTAGTATCCAGAATTTACAAGGAACTTAAACAAATTTACATGAAACAAACAAACAAACAACTCCATCTTAAAGTGGGCAAAGGACATGAACAGACACTTCTCAAAAGAAGACATTTATGTGGCCAACAAACATATGACAAAAAGCTCAACATCACTGATCATTAGAGAAATGTAAGTCAAAACCACAATGAGATACCATTCACACCAGTCAGAATAGGGATTACTAAAAGTCAAGAAACAACAGATGCTGGCGAGGCTGTGGAGAAATAGGAATGCTTTTACATCGTTGGTGGGAGCGTAAATTAGTTCAACCATTGTGGAAGACAGTGTGGCAATTCCTCAAGAATCTAGAACCAGAAATAACATTTGACCCAGCAATCCCCTTACTGAGTATATACCGAAAGGAATATAAATCATTCTGTTATAAAGATACATTCACATGTGTGTTTATTGCAGCACTATTCACAATAGCAAAGACATGGAACCAACCTAAATGCCCATCAATGATAGACTGGATAAAGAAAATGTGGTACATATACATCATGGAATACTGTGTAGCCACAAAAGGGAAGGAGATCATGTCCTTTGCAGGGACAGGGATGAAGCTGGAACCCATCATCCTCAGCAAACTCACATAGGAACAGAAAACCAAACACTGCATGGTCTCACTCGTAAGTGGGAGTTGAACAATGAGTACATGGACACAGGCAGGGGAACAACACACACCAGGGCCTGTTGGGGGGTGGTGAAGGGAGGGAGAGCATCAGGACAAATAGTGAATCTATGCAGGGCTTAAAACCTCGGTGACGGGTTGATAGGTGTGGCAAACCATCATGGCACATGTATACCTATGTAACAAACCTGCACATTTTATTCATGTATCCTGGAACTTAAAGTAAAAAGAAAAAAAAAAAAAGAAAAGAAAATGTGGGCAGAGTGCTGTGGGGAAACTAAGACCTGGATATGACATAAAGCACATGCAAAGTGCTTTACGCACCGTAGAGGGCTACACAAGTAATGCAGGGAGTTAGAATTTTTTAATGGGGCTGTTCCAATGGTATTGTGGGCTCTGCAATAGTCAATTTCACATGTCTAATTGACTGGGCCATGGGGTGCCCAGTCTAGGTGTGTCTGTGAGTGTGTTTGTGGATGAGATTAACATTTGAATATGTGGACTAAGTAAAGCAGATTGAGCTCCCTAATGTGGGTGGACCTCATCCAATTGATCAAAGGCCGAGATAGAACAAAAAAAGCTGACTCTTCCCTGAGTAGGAGGAATTTCTTCCGCCTGACTGTCTTTGAGCTGGCATATGGGCTTTCCTTCTGTGCTTGGACTTGAAATACCAGCCCTTCCTGGGTTTTGAGTCTGCTAGCCTTTAGAGAGAAATTACATCATAAGTTGTCTTGGTTCCCAGACCTTCAGACCCGAACTGAAACCACAACATCAGCTCTCCAGAATCTTCAGCTTGCTGACTCATGATGCAAATATTGGGACTTACTGGCTTCCATAATCACATGAGCTAATTCCTTATAATAAATTTCTTTCTCTGTATACATCTCATCAGGCCTGTTTCTCCAGTGAACCCTGACTAATATAGGCTCTGTTGGCCATGCATTTTATAACCACTTCATTAGGATGCCCTGCAGAAGTCCCCTCCCTGCTACAGAGATTGTGATGAAATGGCAGGAGATCTAGAAGTATGGATATGTTCCTTCATTTCACAAAACATCTCCCAAGGTGCCTGTGAACCAGAGCTGATATTTTGGTGGAAGACCTCTCTTTTCTTGCCTGCAGCTGACACTGCATTCTACAAGATTTTTGGTTCCTGACATTTCTCCTGAGGTTGCTCAACTCATTGTTTCCAACTTTTTGACAATTTGACTATAATGTTCCTTAAAAAGGATCCTTTAGGGTTAAATCTATTTGGGAACCTTTGAGCTTCTGGATGTTTGTATCTCTTCCAAGACTTGGAAAGTTTTCCCCTATTATTTTATTAAATATCAGATGTCTTTTCTCATCTCTCCTTCTGAACTCCCATAATGCAAATATTTGTTCACTTTATGGTATTCTATAAGTCCTGTAGGCTTTATTTTTTGAATTCTTTTTGTTCTGTTTTTTTTTTTGTTTTCAAAAGACCTATCTTCAAGTTCAGAAATTCTTTCTTCTGCTTAATCTAGTCTGTTGTTGAAGCTCTCACTTGTATTTTTTATTTCATTCACTGAATTCTGTTCAGTTCTTTTTTATGATATGTATCTCTTTGTTGAATTTCTCATTTAAATAATTAATTGTTTTCCTGAGTCTGTTGAATTGTCTATCTACATTCTCTTGTATCTCACAGTTTCCTTAAGATCATTATTTTGAATTCCTTTTCTGGCATTTCATACACTTTTTTTTCTCTGGTGTCTGTTAGAATTACCATACTCCTTAAGAGGTGTTACATTTGCTTGCTTTTTCATGTTTCTATATCTCTATGTTGGTATCTGCATATCTGGTGAAACAGTTCCCTCTTTCAATTTTATGGAGTAGCTTCTATAGGGAAAGTCTTATTCTTGTAGATGGGTCCTGTAGACAGTCAGTTGTGTAGGGTATGTTGGCTGTGGTACACAGTAGTGTAGTCTCTGGTCAGTTTCTTTAGTTGGAATCCACTGAGTGATGTTTCCAAGTGCCTCAGTGGCCTAGGTGGTGGGAGTCTGTGGCAAAGTGGTACAGCTTTGCTGGGGGTGGGCTCATTAAGCTGGTTCTCAAACCGGGGGAGCATGCATGTGGTGGTTCAGCTGGCTTGGAGACTGGGTTTCTGGAGGTCTAATCTGCATTTCTATTTTATTTATTCTTGACACAGTGTCTTGCTCTGTCACCCAGATTAGAGTGCAGTGGTGCGATCATAGCTCATTGCAGCCTTGAACTCCTGAGCTCAGGCACTAATCCTCATTTTAAACAGTGTTCCAGATGACACTGACGCAAGGTTCCCCAGTTCACACTTTGGGAAATGCTGTAATCTCCCTGTTTAATGAGTTCATAGGTGGAATGTTTGCTTTCCACCTGATGGGGAAATTATGACTGCCTAAAGTTTGGTGGCTTGAGGAGGCTGTGTCAGCCCCAGGCTTGGTGGCTGCCTTCAGTATCTGGAGCTGTTAAAACATTTTGTAAAAAAATTAAAATATGTTACCAGGGTTCAGGACAAAAGACCAGTGCCAAAGATGATACACATCTTGCTTTCCCCATATTTCTTACTGAACTTCCTTCTGCATCTCATGGCAGTTACTGTGAAAGCAATCCTTAGGCTGGGGGATGTAGGCAGTGACAGTCCTACAGTGGTGTCCTGGAAAATGCATAACAACTGGCTTGTTGGGGAAACAGCCTGATTTGTAGCGTTTGCTAATTCCCATGGTGTAAACATTCCCACCATGGTTGATTTGAAGCCATCAAGGTAATGTTATAAGAATCAAAAAAGTTTCTTAGCTGGAGGTGAGAGTCTGACCCATGAGGAGAGTCTCTAAGCTGAGGATAACTCTCCTGGGGTCAATTCCATCTTCAATTTGCAGAAGAGGGGCAGATAAACTTATTCATTTAACAAACATTTACTGAGCACCTACTGTGTACCAAGCATGGCTACTATGCCTGTAAGACAAAATGATAAATAGAAGCCCAATTTCTGACTGCAATGAACTAGAAATCACCTGCTCAGGGCCTGAAATCAACAGAGCCTTTTAACAGGGTCTCCTTGGACATACTTCACCACCTTCAGGAGTGGATGTTCCTGTGCTGTGAACCCCTGCTCAAAGCCACAGATCCTGCTTGAGGTCTGAGTTTCTCCAAGATGGGGATCCTCCCCTGCCCCATCTTGGCATTTCTATAGTTGCATCACGTAGTGTTGAACCTTTTGAGGACCACTGAGGATCTATCTTCTGGAATGTTCCCTCACTGCCTATAGTCCAATGCTGTATTAGTTTCCTGTGGTTATTCCCTCAAGGAAGAAGGAATTCTGCCTTCAGACTGCAGCATAGAAATTCTGCCTAAGTTTCTGAACTTTGAACTTGAGCTGCAGCATCAACTCTTCCCTAGGCCTCAAACCTGCTGGACTGCCCTGCGGATTTCATATTTGTCAACTCCCATAATCACATGAGCCAATTCCTCAAAATGAATCTGTGTCTGTGTGTGTGTGTGTGTGTGTGTGTGCAGCCTGTCGGTTCTGTTTCTCTGGTGATTCCCAACTAATACCCCTCCTTTCTCTTCTCTGTCCTCCACCTTCTTCACCCTTTAGGATCCTGCTTTTAGACAGGAATAAGTCAGGAATGTGCAGACAATCTTGTTCCCATTAGAAGCTAACAAGGGGAATTGCCAGCATGTAATAGAAGCAACCATGACAAGCCTCATTTTCTCTAGTTACTTGAGGTTTGCGGAGCGCTTAAAAAAAATTTAGATTCAGGGGATGCATGTGCAAATTTGTTACACGGATATATTAGTAATGCTGAGACTCGACCTTCTATCAAAACCATCACCCAAATAGTGAACGTAGTACTTAACAGGTGGTTTTCCAGCCCTTGTCCCTCTCTTCCCTCCCTGCTTTTGGAGTCCCTAGTGTTTGTTATTTCCATCTTTGTGCCCACGTTTACCCAATGTTTAGCTTCCACTTATAAGTGAGAACACGAGGTATTTGGTTTTCTGTTTCCACGTTAATTCATTTAGCATAATGCTCTCCAGCTGCATCCATGTTGCTGCCAAGGACCTGATTTTGTTCTTTTTTGTGGTTGCATAGTATTCCATGGTGTATATGTGCCACCTTTTATTTATCCAATCCACTGTTGCTGGGCACCTGGATTGATTCAATGACTTTGCAATTGCGAATAGTTGCAGAGCACTTTTGAGCAATGGGTCGAGTCTGTAATGAAGGCCAAAGTTATTCCCATTGAGCAGAAAGAACTTGGCTTGAGGGAGTGGCCCCTGTGGATGGGAAACGGCAGGTAAGAGGGAGGGAGTCTGGGCTGGGCCCTGAAGGATTGTGAAAATTGGAGGAAAGTCCCTCCCTCTGGAGGCCCTGGTGAGCTGGGGAGGGCTGGGATCTGGCCACTCTTCAGTTTGGAAACTCCCAGTGTTTCCTCATCAGGAGGAGTTTGGAAGGGGTCCAAACTCTTTCTCCCTCCCCCTCCTCCTCAGTTTCACCCCATTCTATTCCCCCTCCCCCAATATTCTTTCAGGCACACAGAACCACTTGGTGTCCCAGACATGCCATGGTTGGCATCTACACTTTCCCCACGCCCTCCTTTTGGCCCAGGACACCTCCTGTCTGACTTTGCTTAGCTTGGCTAAGCCCACTGGTCTTCAGGACTCAGCTGTGCTGACCTCCAGGCAAGGTGCCATGGCCTCCAGCTGGCTCCAGTTCCTCCTCTGGGCTCACACATCTTTGGCATCTCCAACTATGTCCTGATGTGGCCGTTTATTTACTCATTATCCTCCCTGTGAATAAGCCTGTGAAATGCCTGGAAGGCAAACACTGGGTTTTCTTATCTAGGCAAACTTCCCCGAAGCATGGGACAGTTGCTGTTCCAGCCCAGGCTGGGCAATGGGCCACACACAGGCCCCTGACTACTATAGCCACAGCACTGGGCAGGCTGGGCTGAGCAGGGACAGTTTTTTTTTTTTTTTCCTTTCTTTCCTTCTTTCCTTCCTTCCTTCCTTCCTTCCTTCCTTCCTTCCTTCCTTCCTTCCTCCCTCCCTCCCTCCCTCCCTCTCCTCCTCCTCCCCTCCCCCCTTCTTCTTATTTTTCTTCTTTCTCTCCCTCCCTCCCTGCTTGCTTTCTTTCTCTCTCTCTCTCTCTCTCTTTCTTTCTTTTCTGTCTGTTTTCTCTTTTCTTGAAACAGGATCTCATTCTGTTGTCCAGGCTAGAGTGTAGTGACTTCATCATGGCTCCCTGCAGCCTCGACCTCCCAGTCTCAAGGGATCCTCTCACCTTGACATCCCAAGGAGCTGGGACTATAGATACCATGACCATGCCCAGCTAAGTTTTAAATTTTTTTTTTTTTTTTTTGTAGAGACAGGTTCTTGCTATGTTTCCCTGGCTGATTTCAAGCTCCTGGGCTCAAGCAATCCTCCTGCCTCAGGCTCCCCAAGTGTTGGGATTATGGGTGTGAGACACTACGGGGCCCAGTGTCAGTTCTTGAGCACACTCTGCTCTGTGCCGTGGCTGCTGCTGCCGCCACTCCTTAGTTAAGTAACAGGCTTCCCACAAGTAGCCAGAAGCTGCAAGAGACAGGAGACCTGGGATGGGCGTCAGGTGCTGTGTGTGCCAGGCCAGGCTCATCCCTACTTCTGTGAACCATGGGATGGTGCAGGTTTAGAGAGTAACCCCAGGGGAACTGTTGCAGAGCAGTCACCTGAAATGTCACCTGAGGAGGTGATGTTTGAGCAAAGCCCTGGCTGATATTAGGGAGTGAGCCACATGGGGTTCTGTGGAAGATCATTCTAGAGATAGAACTGCAAGTGCAAAGGCCCTGGGGCTGGCACAAGCTGGCAGGTTAGAGAAACTGAGGCAAGAATGAGGAGGGGAGGAGGAGAAGAGTGATGTGAATTAACCAGGGGAGGGTGGCATGCGTCAGATCATGTAAGACCTGAGGTTCTTGGTAAGGAGGTAGGCTTTATCCTAATTAGGAGCCATTGACACAGCTGGAGTTACAGTGTTGGATTTGTGTTCTATGAGGTCCCTTGGCTGCTTTGTAAAGAGCAGGTTGCAAGGAAGTCAGAACAGAAGCTGTTACAGTTTCCCAGGAGCGAGAGCATGGTGCCCTCGGTTACCATGGTGGTCTTGGAGATAGTTAGCCATGGAGAGGTGCAGGGCCTATCTTGGAAATAAAAAAAATGACAGGGTTTGGACATAGCAAATAACTGAATATGAGAGTGAGGGAAAGGTTGGCATCCTGCTCTACATCCTACCTCTGTGACCTTGGGCAAGTTACTTAACCTCTCTGTGCTTTCCGTGCCCATGAACTAGTTAACAAAGCACTTAGCAAAAAGTAGGCACAAAGAAAATACAAGTTTCCTCTTCCCAACCAATCCCATATTCCTTGACCGGAGTAAACTCTTTTAGAAAGTTAGTATTCTGTGCATTTATTCACTTATTACAAGCATGCATTGGCTGGGCGTGGTGGCTCACGCCTGTAATCCCAGCACTTTGGGAGGCCAAGGCGGGTGGATCACCTGAGGTCAGGAGTTGGAGACCAGCCTGGCCAACATGGCAAAACCCCATCTCTACTAAAAATACAAAAATTAGCCAGGTGTGGTGGTGGGCGCCTGTAGTCTCAGCTACTCAGGAGGCTGAAGAAGAAGACTCGCTTGAACCTGGGAGGCAGAGGTTGCAGTGAGTGCAGATTGCACCACTGCCCTCCCTGGGTGACAGAGTAAGATTCTGTCTCAAAAAAAAAAAAAAAAAAAGCATGCATTGAGCACCTACTGCATGCCAGGCACTGTGTTAAGTGCAGGGATGTAGAGACAATTAAAACACAAGCCTTGCCCTCAGGGAGCTCCCAGGCTGGTGAGGGGGATGGGGTAAAAGAGCAGATGATGATGCAGTGTGTTCACTGCCAGGGGAGAGCACACCAGGGGCTGGGCACAGAAAAGAGGGTCCCCTAGCCCAGCCTAGAGAGCAGGGGGTGCTTCTCCAGAGAAGCGATGACAGAGCAGAATCCTGAAAGAGCCTAACACAGGGGATTGGAAAAGGTATTCAGGGAGGAGGAATGGCCCATGAAAAGGCTCAAGAGGACAGAGAAGGCCGAGTGCACTGTGGGAATTATAAATAGGTCAATTTGGTGTGATGAATGGGGAGGGGGTCTGAGGCCAAGCTGGAGAGGTGGACAGTACTGAAAGATGGAAGGACATTAAACATAACATGAAAGCATACAAAAGTATAAAGTTTGCTGGGAAGTAAAATATATAGACAAATACAGAATAATGTATACTGTAATGGTGGTACATATATCACCACTAATTCTGGCATAGAAGTTAAAAGACAAAGGTATAAAAATAACTATAACTATAAAAATGCTAATGGATACACAATATAAAAAGATGTAATTTGTGACACTGGCAACATAAATTGGGGAGGGAAGAAGTAAAAGTGTAGAGTTTTTGTATGTGATTGAAGTTGAGTTGTTATCAGCTTAAAATGAATTGTTATAATCATAACTTTTTTTTCTTTTACTTTTTTTTTTTTTTTGAGACAGAGTCTCACTCTGTCACCCAGGCTGAGAGTGCAGTGGTGTGAGCTTGGCTCACTGCAGCCTCCACCTCCCAGGTTCCAGTGATTCTCCTGCCTCAGCCTCCTGAATAGCTGGGATTACAGGTCCCCGCCATAATGCCTGGCTAAGTTTTGTATTTTTAGTATAGACAGGGTTTCACTATGTTGGCTAGACTGGTCTTGAACTCCTGACCTCGGGTGATCTGCCTGCTTCAGCCTCCCAAAGTGCTGGGATTACAGGCATAAGCCACCATGCCTGGCCAACTATAACATGTTTTATGTAGGCCTCATGCCGACCATAAAGAAAATACCTATAGAAAATGCATAAAAGAAAAAGGAGAAAGGAATTAAAGCAGGCCACCACAAAAATCAGCAAAACACAAAGAGACAGCAAGAGACACAAAAGCTGCAAGACAGAAAATAATGAACGAAATAGCAATAGTAAGTTGCCTTAGTCCATTTTTGCTGCTATAATAGAATATCTGAGACTAAGTAATTTATAAACAATAGACATTTGTTTGTTGCCGTTTTGGAGGCTGGGAAGTCCAAGATCAAGATGCCAGCATCTGGTCAGAACCTTCTTGTTGTGTCATCCCGTGGTGGGGGGGCAAAGTGAGGGGTGGGATGGGGAGAGAAAAAGAAAGTTAGAGAGAGGTGGGAAGAGAGGGGAAAAAGGGGGCTGAACTCGTGCTTTTATGAGGAATCCACTCCCGTAATAATGAACCCACTCTTGCCGTAACAGCATGAATCCAGCACCTCTTAAAGATTTCACCTCCTGATACTTCTGCATTGGGGAACGAGTTTCTGCACATGAACATTGGTAGACACATTCAAACAGTAGCATACATCCAACCATATCAATAATTACTTTAGATGTAAGTAAATTAAACTCCCCCATCAAAAGACATAGAATGGCTGAATGGCTCAAGCCTGTAATCCCAGCACTTTGGGAGGCC
>NW_012117710.1:5017565-5027167 GCF_000951035.1 Colobus angolensis palliatus | reverse complement strand
ATTACAGACGTGAGTCACTGTGCCTGGCCCAAAAGATCCACTTTAGATTTAAAAACACACATAGGCTGAAAATGAAGAGACAGAAAAAGAATGCGTGATAAGAGGTTAATATCTAAAATATATAAGGAACTCGTATAACTCAACAGCAACAACCCCCAGAACTTGATTAACAAATGGGCAAAGGAGTTGAATAGACATTTCAATGAATAGACGCTGAATAGACATGGAAGACATACAGATGGCCAACAGGTGTGTGAGAAGATACTCAATATCACTATTCATTAGGGAAAGGCAAATCTAAACCAGAATGAGGTATCACCTCATACCTGTTAAGATGATCATGATAAAACAAGCCAATAACAATGACAACAAACCCAGAAAATACGTGTTGAAAATAAGAGTGTTGGCAAGAACGTGGAGAAATCAGGACCCTTGTACGCCGTTGGTCAGAAGGTGAAATGGCAGAATCACCATGGGAAACAGGATGGAGGCTCTTGAAAAATTAAAAACAACAACAACTATAGGATCCAGCAATTCCACTTCTGGGTATATACCCAAAATAATTGAAATCAGAACCTTGAAGAGATGTTTGCACTCCCATATCTATTGCAGCATTATTCATAATAGCCAAGAGGTGGAAGCAATCTAAATGTCCATTGATGGATGAATAAATGTATAAAATGTTATATATAGGTAATATATATAACATATAATATATAAAAACATTTTATTTATAAATTATATATAACATAAAATCACATTTTATTTGTATATTTATATATAACACGTTTTATCTATCATCCATTATTTATATATGTTGTTTTATATATGTATACTTACATATTAAAATATATTATAAACATGTATTTGTATATAAATATATATTTGCCCATCTGTTATTTTTATGTGTATTTTTATACATATATGTATATATACGTATATATACATGTATATATATAATACACATACCATGGAATATTATCTTGCCATAAGGAAGGATGACATAGATAAATCTTGAGGACATTAGGCTGACATTATGCTAAATGAAATAAGCCAGTCACAGAAGGACAAATGCTGTGTTATTTCATTTGTATGAAGTATCTAAAGTAGTCAGACTCAGAGAGAGCCTGGCTAATCTAAGCAGAATGGTGGTTGCCAGGGACTGGTCGAGGGAGAGAAATGGGGATTTGCTATGCAATGGGTGTCGTGTTTCAGTCATGCCAGATGAAAAAGTTCTGGAGATCTCAGGCACAACACTGCACTTAAAGAAAAGTGCATTGTACACTTAAAAATTTGTTGAGCGTCTATCTGATAGTATGTGTTTTTGCATCACAAGAACAAATAGAAAAATAGAAATGGAAGAAAATCAACTGCAAGAGGGCAAGCAGAATAGAGCGTAGTCCTGGTACAGAGCTGCTGCTGCTCGGGGCATGAAGGAGAACAGAGCGGGGCCATTCACTATGGCAGCCACTGGCCACATGTGGCTACTGAGCATATGAAAGTAGGGAGTGGGACCGAGGAGCTCAGAGAAGATGAAAGTGGCAGGGGCCAGAGCCCAGCATTAAGGGGAAGGTGGCAGGACGTAAAGTCTGAGATCTTGGCAGTACTCACAGCAGGCAGGGCCAGGAGTCATGGTTAGCATTTGGGACTTCATCTTAAGAAAACTGGAAACTGGTGGCTCATGCAAAATCCTAGCACTTGGGGAGGCTGAGAAGGAAGGATTGCTTGAGGCCAGGAGTTTAAGACCAGCCTGGGCAATGTAGTGAGACCTCATCTATACAAAAAATAAAAAATTAGCTGGTCATGGTGGCATGCACCTGTAGTCCCAGCTATTCAAAAGGCTGAGGTGGGAGGATGGCCAGAGCTCAGGAGTTTGAGGCTGCAGTGAGCTATGATCACACCACTACACTCCAGCCTGAGCGACAGAGTGAGACCCTGTCTCTAAAAGACACACACACACACACACCCCAAAACCCAAAAAATTCTTGGAAGCCATGGATAGTTGTATGTGGGAGAGTGAGAGGACGGGAGTGGATACAAAATGTGTGTGGAGAGGCCAGCAAGGAGGCTCTGGCCATGAGTCAGGTGAGAGAGGAAAAGAGTCTGGACCAGACGTGGCTGTGGAGGTGAAGAGATGTGGATGGAGTTGGGAGGTATCAAGAGGGAGAAACCTGAAGGTCTTGGGTTGGGCATAGTGACTTGGATTAAGAGGGAGATGATGATGAAGGTGCTTTGTAAATGGTGAAACCGAACAGTGAACACATTGGTTATGATGAGAATTAGAGGAGTGCCTTCGGGTGATGCATCTCATAGGAGTGCGTGTTTGCTCTTTAGACTTGCTGAAAGGCCATGTCTTTAGACAGTTTTACTCATCAGCATAAGCTCTGCTAGCTGCTGGAACAGATAAGCCGCAGACGTAGATAAGCCGCAGATGCAACTACTGTAATCAAGGTGGTTTCTCCTTCGTGTCACAGGCTGTGAGCCAACAGGCTGGGCAGGAGGGAGACTGAGGTTGAGCCTCCTGAAGTCACCACCAGGTCGCTTGTGGAAAAATGGCCCTGATGGTGAGAGACAGGTCCCTTCGGGGATGCTGAAGTTGGCCAAGGTGACCCTTTAGTAGAAGCTGGTGTGGCAGATTGTGTTTTCCAAGATGGCCATGACAATGTCTCCTGTCCTGTGTGTTTTTCTAGAACTCTGCCTCCCTCCATGGAGGTCTCTTTTCCTCAAACCTGGACAGAATTCGGTGACAGCTTTGACCCACAGAGTACAGCAAAAGTGATGCTATGTGACTTCTGGTCTAGGTCATAACAACGTGATGCACTTGGGCATTGTTCTTGTGGGAAACTTGCTCTTGGAATGCAGCCACCATGCTCTGAGGAAGCCCAAGCAGCCACGCAGAGACCACGTGGAGATGCCATATGTAGGTGTTTTGGCTGACAGCCTGCTGAGGTCTCAGCCCATGCATGGCATCAACCACCAGGCAAAGGAGAGAAGGCATCTCTAGAGGACTCAACCCCCAGCCTCTCGCTGAGGCCTCAGACATGGTGGAGCAGTGAGAAGCCATCCTGACTATGCCTGGTCCTAATGCCAAACTCACAGAATCTATGAGCAGAATGGAAGTCTCTCAATTGAGGGGACAGGGCCTTCCGGGATGCCTTTCCTCTTGTTTCTGGTAGAGCCCTGGGCTTCTGGCCTTCCTAATAAAGTCCTATCTCTTCAATTTCCTTCTTTGGGGAGAAGGAGTATGTGAGGACAGTTGCTATAAATGGCTTAATTTTATTAGGTTGAGCTTTCATTTGTTTTGATCCCAAGAGACTTTGGAGCCACTGCATGACCTTTAAGAATCAAACTAATTGAGCTCGAAATTAATTAAAAACATAAGGAAATTGATCTGAGAAGCAAAGTCAACTGAGAGGAGAAGTGAAATTAAAATTGAACGCTAGACAAAGTTTACAAGCCCACCTGGCTCTGCTGGACAGAAGTTGCTCTGCTTAGCCGAGCTGATGTTCTTTGTGTGATGATTGTTTCTGATCAAGGTCTCCTCCAGAACGTGACTCTGATGCTTCCTCAAACGCCAAGGAAAAAAATCAGCTGGGCATGGTGGTGTGCACCTGTAACCCCAGCTACTTGGGAGGCTGAGATGGGAGGAAGGTTTGAGCCCAGGAGGTTGAGGCTGCAGTGAGCTACGGTTGTGCCACTGCACTCCAGCCTGGGCAACAGGGCAAGACTCTGTTTCCATAAAAAAAGAGTTTCCTCGGCTGGGCATGGTGGCTCACGCCTGTAATCCCAGCACTTTGGGAGGCCGAGACAGGAGGATCACGAGGTCAGGAGATCAAGACCATCCTGGCTAACACAGTGAAACCCTGTCTCTACTGAAAATACAAAAAAATTAGCCAGGCACGGTGGCGGGCGCCTGTAGTCCCAGCTACCTGGGAGGCTGAGGCAGGAGAATGGCGTGAACCCGGGAGGCGGAGCTTGCAGTGAGCCGAGATCCCGCCAGTGCACTCCAGCCTGGGCAAGAGCGAGACTGTCTCATCAGAAAAAAAAAAGAGTTTCCTCAAGTAATTATGCAAAAATTCATACAGAAATGCAAATGGGTTGTATTGGTTCATTTTCATGCAGCTGATAAAGACATAGCCAAGACTGGGTGATTTATAAAGATAAAGAGGTTTAATGGACTCACAGTTCCACATGCCTGGGGAGGCCTCACGATCATGGCAGAAGGTGAAAGGCACGTCTTACATGGCAGCAAGCAAAGAGGAAATGAGAACCAAGAGAAAGGAGTTTTCCCCTTATAAAACCATCAGATCTAAGACTTGTTCACTACCCTGAGAAACAGTATGGGGGAAACTGTCTCCATAATTCAATCATCTCCCACTGGGTCCCTCCCACGACATGTGGGAATTGTGGGAGCTACAATTCAAGATGAGATTTGGGTGGGGACACAGCCACACCATACATATCAGGGGCCAAGAACGGTGAAGACAACGTTGAAGAGAGAAAACAAGGAAGGAGGAGGAGAAGAAAGCTCTGAACTACCAACAAAGACCAACTCTCAAGACCTCTTACAAAGATCAAGTAATGAAGACAGTGTGGAAATAGCTTGAAGACAGGCAAAGGTTGAAAAGACTTTTAAAAGAAAAACAAAAGGCTTAAGCTAGAAATATGAATCTCTGGAGGAAACAAAAATGTCTGCAATGTTAAGAAGAATTTGGAAGAGAACTGAACAGCTCATGCAAGTGCTGAGAAGGGTCAGCCTGGATGGCTGGGCTCATTCTTGGTTACACAAGGCCCCCAGCTGAAGGGACGGATGGGCCCAAAATCCAGGCAGCACCTGACTTGCTAAGCTGTGCCCTACACAGCTGGGTCCACCCAAGAAGTGCTTTGTTTCCCAACATCTCATTATAAAGAATTTTAAACAAGTAGCAAAGCTGAAAGAACTTTATAGTGAACACCCATACGTCCAGCACCTAGAGTCTACAATGAATGTTTGACTCTGCTGACTTTATCACATATCTAACCATTTCTTCATCTCATTCATCTTACGTCTGGGTGCATTTCAAACAAATTGCAAACATTGGTATGCTTCTTCCTAAATACGTCATGCACATCATTAACTAGAGTGTTTGTTTACAGTTATTTATGCAAAATTTGCATGTGATGAAGATGCACAATTTTTTTTTTTTTTTTGACAGAGTCTCGCTCTGCCCCCCAGGGCTGGAGTGCAGTGGTGCAATCTTGGCTCACTGCAACCTCTGCCTCCTGGGTTCAAGTGATTCTCCTGCCTCAGCCTCCCTAGTAGCTGGGACTACAGGCACGCACCACCATGCCTGGCTAATTTTTGTATTTTTAGTAGAGACAGGGTTTCACCATGTTGGCCAGGCTGGTCTTAAACTCCTGACCTCAAGTGATCCACCTGCCTCGGCCTCCCAAAGTGCTGGGATTACAGGTGTGAGCCACTGTGCCTGGCCAAAGATGCACACATTTTAAGTGAGTTATCTATTGATTTTGTGTAAACCCAAACCCCATCAACTCATAGATCATTCCCATGAGCAGACACCTTTTAAAATTCACACAAAGTTTACCTGTGTGGTTTTGGATAGAAGGCTCTAAACGCTTGGGGCAGTCCTATCTTCATGTAGGTGTTCCTGGACCACACTGAAGGTCAGGCTGCTTATTCTCACAGGCCAATAATGAGATACAGATGAACTGGGGAAGAAGAGTTTTTACTTCTGCAATTGATTACAGGGAGAAGGCCTGGAAAACAGCACCAGCGCAACTCAAAATTACAAAGTCTTCCAGAGCTTATATACCTTCTAAGCTATATGTCTGTGGGTAAGTGTGCATTCATCTAAAGACATAAGTGATCAACTTCTTCTAATCTATAACTAAGATCTGAGTCCTGAAGACCTTCCTCTGCAGCCTCAGTAAATCTACTTAATCTGAGTGGATACAGGTGCTGGGGTGATTACACTTATCTTGTCTCCTGCTAAATCCGGAGGTTTGGGGAGTTCCTTCAGACCCACCACCACACCCAGCTAATTTTTGTATTTTTAGTAGAGACAGGGTCTCACCATGTTGGCCAGGTTGGTCTTGAACCCCTGACCTCAGGTGATCCACCGCCTCAGCTTCCCAAAGTGCTGGGATGACAGGCGTGAGCCACCGCGCCTGGCCCTAAATGTCATTTAATTGTACACTTAAACCAATTTATATTTTGTTATGTGAATTTCACCTCAATTAAATAAAAAAGGAAAAAGAGGCGGCAGTTAATAATTTTAAAAATGTTATCCCACGGCATTAGCGTGTAATCTAGGAGCCAGGTGGAGAGGATGACCTGGGCACCTTTGATTCTGTCCTCGCTAATTGGAATGAACTCCGATTTCTGGCTACGGCAAACTGATTTTATGTGATTAATTTAGAAAATGTCATGGTCAAGAGGACATGATATGGATCAGACCGGCTTGGGTCCGAGGTGTAGCTTTGTCACTTAGGAGCTGTGTGACCTTGGCAAGATTTTTAATTAAAAAAAATTGCTCATTTATTATCAGCAGCCCGGGAGGAAATGTGTGACTATCATCCAATCTTCTACGTTTAAGTTTTAATGTCTTATGAACTCTCACCTGAGGAAATGTCAGAGCCAGCGGAGAAACATCCAAGAAAGAACGAGGGTAATCAGAAATCATCATATTCCAAAATGTTTCCAAATGTTAGGAAAATTAATCACCAACCAAAAAACACTTCGGGGAGTCACACAGACTTCAGTTCTTTGTGCTTGAGTTTCTTTATCAGTGAACTGGGAATAATAAAATCACTATCTCACTGAGGACATGCCGGGGTAAAGGGTGTTTCACAGCTGAGCCAGTAGCTGCAAGCTTTGCAGCTGTAATTATTAGTATTAATTCACTCATTAGCTGTGGGAGGGCAAGAAATGTTGCTGCTTTTTTTTTTGCATCCAGTAGACCTGGCTTTGACTAGAGTGCACAATACTCAACAAATAATTATTTAATGAATAACTGAATAAATGATATCAATATTTAAAATCCAAAAAGTCTTTGGAGTTTAAGATGGGAGTCATATCTTTTCTGTACCATTCTAGTTCTCAGATTCTTTGAGATCCTCTACTGGTGTTTAACAAGAGCAGCCACCTCCCAGGGAGGACCAGGAAAATGTTTGCTGAATGAATGGATGGATGCCTTGCAGAAACTCATCTGGGCTCTTTGGATGCAGAAAAAATCTCCTTTTTTTTTTTTTTTGAGATGGGGTCTTGCTCTGTTGTCCAGGCTGGAGTGCAGGGCACGATCACAGCTCAGTGCAGCTTCGGACTCCTGGGCTCAAGAGATCCTTCCACCTCAGCCTCCCAAGTAACTGGGATGACAGGCACCCACCACTGTGCTGGGCTAAATTTTGGTAGACACAGGGTCTCACTATGTTGCCCAGGCTGGTCTTGAACTCCTCACCTTGAGTGATCCTCCTGCCTGGGCCTCCCAAAGCACTGGGATTATAGGCGTGAGCATGGCACCCAGCCTTGGTTCCTACCTCAGCCTTACAAGTAGCTGGGACTGCAGGTGTGAGCCACTATGCCTGGCTAATTTTTTAAATTCTTAGTAAAGAGGAGGTCTTGCTATGTTGCCCAGGCTGGCCTTGAACTCTTGAACTCCAGTGATCCTCCCACCTTGGCCTTCTCAATACTGGAATTACAGGTGTGAGCCACCCTGCCCAGCCAGGATGGGTCTTTCAAATTGTATTGTATTGGATTGGAGAAGATTTTGATGATCATTACTGATGTGGTCAGAGATAAATATTTATTGGAAGCTGAGGTTGATGCTGTACAGCCGTCAGTGCCCAGGGGACTCCAGAAGCCTTAGGGGGCAGTAGAATTCTGGCGGCTTCATTCAGACCCAATGTGAAGAAGTAAACACCTCTAATTTGCTGCCTTGTCATAAAACCAAGTCAACTTGAGCTGGTGCAAGAGAAAGAGCCAGTCTCTCTATCTTACCTGCTGGACAGTTCATTGACTCCCTGCAAGAAGCAAGAGTCAATCTCCATGTGTGGAATCCTGCCAGAACTCAAGGGGCTGGCGTGGACCAAAGTGCATGACCCAGGGGTGCCACAAATCTGCAGCCGAAGCATCTGCAACCAGAGACCTTCCCAAGGAAGATAGGGCAGGTGACCTACCTGGACCAGAGCAGGAAGCTGGCTGACCTGTGTCTATGACCCTCCACTTCTCACCCCTCCTGACCTTTGCCTACGTTTGCCTTTTGTGGTATCTGCACTTTTGCACGTAACTCAGTGGCATTCCTGGTGACCTCTGTCTCTTGCAAGGAGCCAAATGTCCATCTGTCATGCAATAATAAAACATTTTGACCTACTGTATGCTGGTGCCCCCTGCCAAGGGCGTTTCAGATCACCCAACAATTACGATGGGCTCCCTTTGTCTTCAGGAAGGACCCAGGGATAACTCTTGTTCTCCTAAATTGATGCATAAGTTTTTCCCCAAAGCCTTTCTGTCCTGCAGAGCCTGGGAGGTGACAGAGATCATAATTCCCCTTATATCCATAAGTCATTTTTCTTCTTTTTTTTTTTCCCCTGGAATCCAGCAGAAATCTGTCTTTGTCTTTAAAGCCTTATAACTTGACATTTATCTATCTTGGGGTGGGTATTTATTTATTTATTTATTTATTATTATGTTTTGAGACAGTCTCGTTGTGATTCAGGCTGGAGTGCAGTGGCATGATCATAGCTCACTGCAGCCTCGACCTCCCAGGCTCAAGTGATCCTCCTACCTCAGCCTTACAAGTAGTTGGGACTACAGGTGCCAGTCACCACACTTGGCTAATTTTTAAAATTTTTAGTAAAGAGGAGGTCATGCTATGTTGCCCAGGCTGGTCTTGAACTCAAGCGATCCTCCCACCCCGGCCTCCTCAATGCTGGAATTACAGGCATGAGCTACCCCATTCAGCTGGGTTGGGTCTTTCAAATTGTATTGCATTGTCTTGGGTTGGATTGTCTTTAAGAAATTTTGTCTTTAATAATCGCCCAGTGGTGGTTTCTAGTTCCAGGCATTTTCTAGTCTAGTCAGTATGGGCACAGCCCTCTTTGTGTTCTGACCAGCAGAACACTTTAAAAAAACATTTTCTTAAAAATTCGAGACGATGCTTGCTATGTTGCCCAGGCTGGTCCTGAACTCCTGGCTTCAAGCAATCCTCCCTCCTTGGCCTTCCACCTGTGCTGGGATTACATATGTGAGTCATTGCATCCCACCAGCAGGGCATGTCTGCCCAATGATTTGAATATCCTATTGCAATTTGCTCTAGTAATTCACAATAATATTTGCATAAATTACCTGGCATAAGAAGAGGGCAAGGTGATTCACTTGAAATGAGGACAGACAGCAGTGTACCGGTGGGAAGCGGTGAGTCTTGATGGCAGGCGGATTCAACCGGGAGGGAAAAGAAAATGAAAGAACATGTGCAAATGGGTGGGACCTGTCCTGACAACTGTTGCTAAAGGGCTTCCCCCTTTAATTGGAGATTTTGCGGTGCTGCTGGGACCCCTAGGAGCAGAACCCCGGTGATGACAGAAAATGGTTGATTTGGCCGGGC
>NW_012117710.1:5014626-5015750 GCF_000951035.1 Colobus angolensis palliatus | reverse complement strand
CAACCTCTGCCTCCCAGGTTCAAGCGATTCTCCTGCCTCGGCCTCCTGAGTAGCTGGGATTATAGGCGTGTACCACCACGCCTGGCTAATTTTTTTATTTTTAGTAGAGACGGGGTTTCACCCTGTTGGCCAGGCTGGTCTTGAACTCCTGACCTCAGGCGATCCGCCCTCCCCGGCCTCCCAAAATGCTGGGATTACAGGCATAAGTCACCGCACCCAGCTGTGTCTCCTTAATGTTTATGCGTGTAACCTTGTTTCCTTAGACCCAGAGCTGTGATAGTTTTTACAAATGTTTAAAATAGTTTAAGATAGTATTTAAAGGGGAAAAACTTCTACATAAACTTAAGAGCTAAAACTATAAAACTCTTGGAAGAAAATGAAACGATGACATTGTCTGGGGTAAATACCTGAGGTTCGTCGTCTCACACCAAGGGAATCAAGGACACACACACACAAGAAGTGAGTTTAAGAGCAGAGGTTTAGTAGGCTGAAGAAAGAGAAAAGAGAAAATCTGTCCTGCAGAGAGAGAGGTGGGCTCTCAGTGGGTTTTCTAGTTCTGTGGGGGAAATGCATGGGATTTTATAGATGAGCTTGAGAAGGTGGTGTCTAATTTACATAGGGCACAAGAGATTGGTCAGATCAGGTGTGCCATTTACATAGTGCATGAAGAAGCTAGCCATCCCACCTGAATCTTTTATTATGCAGATGGGGTTTCTACCTGGCCGGCACCATGTTGCCTGCTTTTTACTGCACATGTGGCGACAAAAGCAAAGAAGGAACCTCCACGTTGAATATACCTGCCTTCCAGGTATCTCTTTTCTATTGGCACAGTTGCTGGCATTTACCTATGCAAGCTTTTACCTTGCTTATCTATGCTTGCAGCTTGATTTTTCAGGCTGCTTTTTGTTAGAAAAGAAATCATTTGGGGGGTGCTTTTTATTAAAAGGAAACTTTACCAAAGACTCTCTTACCCTCACTATCTGCCTAATTTCTTTCTACTTCCTGTATCAAAAACATAGAGGTAAATCTTCACAATGTTGGATTTGGCAATGATTCCTTCCTTCCTTCCTTCCTTCCTTCCTTCCTTCCTTCCTTCCTTCCTTCCTTCCTTCCTTCCTTCCTCC
>NW_012117710.1:5011325-5014286 GCF_000951035.1 Colobus angolensis palliatus | reverse complement strand
GTTGGCCAGGCTGGTCTCGAACTCCTGACCTTTGGTGATCCACCTGCCTTGACCTCCCAAAATGCTGGGAAGCAATGATTTCTTGGATATGACACCAAAAGTATAAGCATCAAAAGAAAAAATTGATATATTGGACTTCACCAAAGTTAAAAACTTCTGTATCAAAGACCACTATGAAGAGAGTGAAAAGACAGCCTTTAGAATTGGAGAGAATATTTTCAAATCATCTATCTGATGGACAAGTAATATTCAGAGTATACAGAGTTCTTACAAAGCAACAAAAACAAAAGGACAACTCAATTAAAAAATGGGCAAAGGACTTGAGTAGATATGTCTCCAAAGTCATCCAAATGGCCAATATGCACATGAAAGGATGCTAAACATCATTATTCACCAGGGAGATGCAAATCAAAATCACAATGAGATACCCCTACACACCCACCTCCTGGCTATGATTAAAAACAACTTGAAATAACAAGTGTTGGCAAGGATGTGGAGAAATTGGAACCTTTGTGCATTGCTGGTGGGAATGGAAAGTGTTGCAGCTGCTGTGGAAATTTGGTACATGCTCAAGTAGTTGGACATGGAATTACCACAAAATTACCAGCCATTGCACTCTTTGGTATATATCCAGAAGAATGAAAAGCAGGAACTTAAAGAGCTTAAAGAGATACGTGTATGCCAATGCTCTTAGTAGCATTATTCATAGTAACCAAAAGGTGGAGTCCACCCAACCGTCCACTGATGAATGAATGTATAAACAAAATGTGGCCTATCCCTGCGACGGAAGATTTGTTGGCCATAAAAGGAAATGATATTCTGATACATGCCAAAACATGGATAAACACTGAGGACACTATGCTAAGTAAATAAGCCAGACACAAAAGGACAGATATTGTATGATTCCTGATATGGCTAGGCTGTGTCCCCACCCAAATCTCATCTTGAATTGTCGCTCCCATCATCCTCACGTGTTGTGGAGGACCCAGTGGGAGATAATTGAATCACGGGGGCTGTTTCCCCCATCCTGTTCTCATGGTGGTGAATAAGTCTCGTGAGATCTGATGGTTTTATAAGGGGAAACCCCTTGTGCTTGGCCCTCATCCCCTCTTTTGCTTCCTTCGTCTTCCACCATGACTGTGAGGTCTCCCCAGCCATGTGGAACCGTGAGTCCATCAATCCACTTTCCTTTGTAAATTACCCAGTTACTGCATGATCTGGTTGTTTAAAAGCACATGGCACCTCTCCTCTCACTTTCTCTTGCCCCTGCTTCTGCCATGTAAGACGCCTTCTTGCCTTTTGCCTTCTACGATGATTGAGGCCTCCCCAAAAGCAGAAGCCACTATGCTTCCCGTACAACCTGCAGAACTACAGGCCGATCAAACCTCTTTTCTTTTCTTATAAATTGCCCAGTCTCAGGTATTTCTTTATAGCAGCGCAATAATGAGACTAATGTAGGGTCACATATAGCAAATCAAGGTAGAGCCAGGATTTGAGACCATGTTTGTGAGTGACTCCTAAGCCTAGAGATGGTAGAGTGGCCATCTCTACCACCTACCATTCCAGGACACTTCAGGGCTTCAGGTAAAACCCCTGGGCGGGGCTCAGCAGACCCAAGTTCTGGGTCAATTCTCCTCTGCCTCAATATGTGACCTCAGGCAGACCCCTGGGTTGTTCTTGGTCTAAATCTCATGGGCATGCCCAACTCCATTTTTTTTTTGCACTAATTATGATCTTTGCCTGGAACATTCTTCCTCCAGTTCCTCTGTGTCAGGGACTCTAAGACCACTCTCATGTTCAACGACTTGCTAGAAGGACTCAGAAAAGCCTGTTATACTCACAATTACAATTTTTTTTTTTTTTTTTTGAGACAGAGTCTTGCTCTGTCACCAGATTGGAGTACAGTGGCATGATCTCAGCTCACTGCAACCTCAGCCTCCCGGGTTCAAGTGATTCTCCTGCCTCAGCCTCCCAAGCAGCTGGGACTACAGGCGTCTGCCACCACACCCAGCTAATTTTTGTATTTTTAGTAGAGATGGGGTTTTGCCATTTTGGCCAGAATAGGCTCGATCTCTTGACCTCATGATCCGCACTCCTTGGCCTCCCAAAGTTTAAAACTGCCAAGGCCAAAAGGTACATAGGACAGAGTCCAGGGGACACCAGGATCAAGCTTTCTTTTGTCCTCTCCTGGTGGAGCCATACAGATAGCACCAACTGTGATGACACGTAGGGCATATTGTCAACCATGGAAGCTCATGCAACTTTAATTTCCAGAGTTTTTTATTTTTACCTTTGCAAGAAGAGGTCTTGCTATGTTGCCCAGTCTGGTCTCGAACTCTTGGACTCAAGCAATCTGCCTTCCTTGGCCTCCCAAAGTGCTAGGATTCCAGGTGTGAGTCATTGCACTTGGCCAGTTTCCAGAGTGTTTATTGAGGTCAGTCACGTAAACATGGAGTGCCCGTGTGGCTGAGCTTATTCAATCTCCAGCCTCTCCAGTGGTCAGACTGAACCAGAGAGGTCTAAGATCCCCCACCATCATCGATAGTGTTGGCATAAACTATCTGCTGTGGCCCACTGCCCCAGGTATGCAAAAACCACTCATCATGTGGGATATTTCACAGGCTTCAAGGTTATCTCCTGGTCAGAGTCAGTTCTTTCTTTGGAATGTGCAGGGTTTGGACAGCAAAGACCTGCTGAGTTAACCCCTTGTTGCACACTCTCATGGTTCTTTCTTTTCAACCAAAACTCGGCACAAACATGGCTTCCTCAGAGGGGCCTCTGTTGACCAACCAACCTGAATGACTCCCTGTCACTTTCTGTTACTTTCCCATGGTTTACTTTCATAATTGCTCTTCTGATCACCATATATTTTCCTGTTTTTTTTTTTTTTCTTATTTTTTAGAGACAGGGTCTTGCTCTGTCACCCAGGCTGGAGTGCAGTGGCATGATCATAGCTCACTG
>NW_012117710.1:5009095-5010931 GCF_000951035.1 Colobus angolensis palliatus | reverse complement strand
TACAGGCATGCGCCACCATGCCTAGCTAATTTTTATAGTTTTAGTAGAGATGTGGTTTCACCATGTTGGCCGGGATGGTCTGGATCTCTTGACATCAGGATCCACCTGCCTCGGCCTCCCAAAGTGCTGGGATTACAGGTGTGAGCCATGGCACCCATCATGTGCAGGTAATTTTTAAGCTTTTGGCAGAGTTGGGGGTCTTGCTATGTTGCCTAGGCTGGTCTTGAACTCCTGGCCTCAAATAATCCTCCAGCCTCCCAAAGTGCTGGGGTTGTAATCCCTGCCACCACATCTGGTGCATATTTTCCTGTTTGCTCATCACCTACCTCCTCCCACTAGAATGTCGGCTCTTTGAGAGTACAGAGTTTGTTGCTTGTGCTCTCTGTTGCACTTCAAATGCCAAGAACAGAACACAACAAAGAATAGAAACTTAGTGCACACTCTGATGAGTGAAGGAATCTGGACAAAGATGCACTGATTTCCAGTATCTTTTTCAGCTCTAAGGAAAGAAAACCGTGAATCAAGTTAGTGGATTCATAGTTTTCTAACTAGATTTTTTTTTCTTTGAGATGGTATCTTGCTCTGTTGCCCAGGCTGGAGTGCCCGTGGTGCAATCTTGGCTCACTGCAACCTCCATCCCCTGGGTTCAAGCAATTCTCCTGCCTCAGCCTCCTGAATAGCTGGGATTACAGGTGCATGCCACCATGCTCGGCTAATTTTTTAATTTTTAGTAGAGATGGGGTTTCAACATGTGAGCCAGGCTGGTCTCGAACTCCTGACCTTGTGATCCACCTGCCTCAGCCTCCCAAAGTGCTGAGATTACAGGCTTGAGCCACTGTGCCTGCTGGCCCTAACTGAATTTTGATTTCTAATCAGGAAAGAGTATTTTTCTGATGATGATTTTTTTTTTTTTTTTTTGAGATGGAGTCTCACTCTGTCACCAGGCTGGAGTGCAGTGGTGCAATCTCGGCTCACTGCAACTTCCGCCTCCTGGGTTCAAGCAATTCTTCTGCTTCAGCCTCCCGAGTAGCTGGGATTACAGGCATGCGCCACCACACCCGGCTAATTTTTGTATTTTTAGTCGGGAGGGGGTTTCATCGTGTTGGCCAGGATGGTCTCGATCTCCTGACCTCGCGGTCTGCCTGCCTTGGCCTCCCAAAGGCAGGGGATTACAGGTGTGAACCACCCCGCCTGGCCTCTAATGATTATTTTACCTGAAGGTCCTCAGGGCTGTTTAGGGAAGAGCAGGTGCCTGAGAAATGAATACATGATTTCTTCCTTTCCTGAATGCCCCCCACCCCTCATGCTCTCCTGGGAGCACTTCCCTTCCCCTTTCTTCTTCCTCTTCCCCTGTTTTGTGGATGTGACTTGTGAATCACGCTGCTCACTTCATCTGCAGTTGCTTCTGTTGTTGTTGTTTTTTGTTTTTTGTTTTTGAGCTCATTGGTGTAAAATGGCTCTTTCTGAGATGATAAACGCATCCCTCCCCTAAAAGCTATGACTCTGATGACTTAACTCTAGCAGGAAGTTCCAAAGATTTCCACCTAAAGTGAATCTTTTTTTGAGGTCCCTCCACCTTTTCGCCATAGCTGGCTTGGATTCCACTTATATAGTGTCCTAGGGCTGCTGCAGCAAATTATAAGCGAGTAGCTTAAAACAGTAGCAGTGGGCTGGGCACGGTGGCTCACGCCTGTAATCCTAGCACTTTGGGAGGCCAAGACGGGTGGGTCACTTGAGGTCAGGAGTTCGAGACTAGCCTGGCCAACATGGTGAAACCCCATCTCTACTAAAAATACATAGAAAATTAGCCGGGTGTGGTGGTGCACGCCTGTAGTT
>NW_012117710.1:5007530-5008387 GCF_000951035.1 Colobus angolensis palliatus | reverse complement strand
TTTGTTTGTTTTTGAGACAAGGTTTTGCTCTGTTGCCCAGACTGCAGTGCAGTGGCATAATCATGTTTCATTGCAGCCTTGAACTTCTGGAGTCAAAGGATCCTCCTTTCTCAACCTCCTGAGAGGCTGGGACTGTAGGCACATGTCACCATGCCTGGCTAATTTGGTTTTATTTTTTGTAGTAATGGGGTCTCCCTATGTTGCCCAGGGCTGGTCTTAAACTCCTGGGCTCAAGCAATCTTCCCACCTTAGCCTCCCAAACTGCTGAGATTACAGGCATGAGCCATTGCGCCCTGCCTTGATATAGAAATTTACCCCCCTGGCATTTCATTCAGAAGTCGGACGACTGGGCAGATCATGGACAACCTGGTTCTGCCTCTTTTAGCTTTAATTTATTGTGAGATGCAGGGCCACAGAATGTGGACTGTGAATCCCCGCTCTCAGCCCCAAGGCTCTGCATCAAAGTTCTCAAATTCTGCATCAAAAATCAAATTCAGATATTACTTCTTATTCAAGGGCAGTGACCTTGAGCAAGCCTGTTGTCTGTTTTGCAATTCCAAGCAAGGCTGTATCTAAACCTCAGACTCGGCAGAATATTTTCAGATTATACATCTAAAAATATGCTTAGTAGGAAAACACTACATTCTTTATATCAAAGTACTCTACATGTTTATAATTATTTTCCCATCTCCAGGCAGTCTCTGTCCGTTTCCCTCTGAGATCACAAATGTTCAATTATTTCTTAGATATGTTAGAATTACACAGACCTATCTCAAAAATTGTTTCCACTCTTTTCCCTCCCTCCCTTCCCTCTTTCCCTCCCTTTTCCCTTCCTGTTTTCCTCCCTTTTTCTCTTC
>NW_012117710.1:4998133-5007184 GCF_000951035.1 Colobus angolensis palliatus | reverse complement strand
CCCTCCCTTCTTTCCTTCCTCTTTCCCTCCCTTCTTTCCTTCTTCTTTTTCACATCATGGCCTCTTGTTCTTGGTTTTATTCTGGAATCATTTTTGTTCATTTGGGCTTGTGTCTCTCTGCTCCAGCTATTATGCTGTGAACATTTTTTTTTTCTTCTTTTTCCTCTTTCCCTGAAGGTAAGACTTCTGAATCCATTTTTCTAGACACAGCTTGACTGCTCTCTCTTTCTTGTAATTTTTACTAACTGGTCTCAAAAGCCATTTGTTGAAGCATTCATGGACCAGGCTTGGTAATTTCCAAAGAGAATTAAGGCCACTTAGGATAAAAAGCACATACAATGAGATTATTGGATGAGAAAAATGAATCAAAGCTATGAAAAGGACCAAATGTGCTCCCTTAAGGACTGAGTTACTCTAATTAAATTTTGAATTTGGCACCGGGGTTCCTATTGGTCTGGGCAATAAGAGAAGCAAAGACATTGCATAAGTCACTTTATTTAACAGAGAACAGAGCTGCTCCATTTGTCATTAGAGAGAGATCTTTTCTGATTTTTAACTATAAAAGGAATTTTCCAGTTGGATATCATACAAGGGACACTGAGCAAGATAATCGACAAAGCAGAGATTATTTTATCTGAAAGATTTCTGGGCCAGGCGTGGTGGCTCATGCCTGTAATCTCAGCACTTTGGGAGGCCGAAGCAGGCGGATCACCTGAGGTCAGAAGTTTGAAACGAGCTTGGCCAACATGACGAAACCCTGTCTTTACTAAAAATACAAAAAATTACCCCGGAGTGGTGGCAGGTGACTGTAACCCCAGTTACTCGGGAGGTTGAGGCATGAGAATTGCTTGAACCTGGGAGGCAGAGGTTGCAGTGAGCCAAGATTGCACCACTACACTCCAGCCTGGGTGACAGAGTGAGACTCTGTCTCAAAAGAAAAAAAAAAAAAAGAGGTTTTTTTCCTTTTTGACAGGAACCTGGGGGATCCACCGGTGTGACTTAGCTCTGAAATGCTCCCCTGGGACTGAACAAGTTGGCTTTCTGAGTGGAAGGACCAGGATTGACTATGTTCTTGTTGGACAGTACCAACCAACGTCTCCCATAGATGTTGGTGTTGGTAGAGGTTTCGCTGTGCTATTTGCACTGCTTGTGTTGGATTCTAGGTCAATCGCTTCTTTTTTTTTTTTGAGACGGAGTCTCGCTCTGCCGCCCAGGCTGGAGTGCAGTGGCTGGATCTCAGCTCACTGCAAGCTCCGCCTCCTGGGTTCACGCCATTCTCCTGTCTCAGTCTCCTGAGTAGCTGGAACTACAGGTGCCCGCCACCATGCCCTGCTATTTTTTTGCACTTTTAGCAGAGACTGGGTTTCACCGTGTTAGCCAGGATGGTCTCGATCTCCTAACCTTGTGATTCTCCTGCCTCACCGTGTTAGCCAGGATGGTCTCGATCTCCTAACCTTGTGATTCTCCTGCCTTGGCCTCCCAAAGTGCTAGGATTACAGGCATGAGCCACTGTGCCCAGCCCGGTCAATTGCTTCTTAAAGCCGCTATGGGTCTCTGATAATAAAATGAGCTCCTGAACTTTATATGGAAAAGTGGTAGCAGCAGGGAGTTATTTTACATTGGCTTGTTTCGTGTCATGGGACCTTGCAACTGTGGGTTCCACTGCTAGGACCCCAAATCACTACTTGGCCCAAGGAAATTATCAAAGATGATGATGATGACGATGATGATGATGATGATGACAATGTCAGCCAACCTTGCTGCTTATCTTTGTTGAGAGCTTTATTTGTGACAGTCACTGGGCTAAGTCTTGGCCATGCATTTGCTTAATTAACTTAACAATAGCCTTATAAGGAATGTGTCATGCTGTTTTGATCTTCATGTTATAGGAGATCAGAGGTCAATGATGTGTCTGAGTTGGGTGGTGCCTGCATTAGCTTCCTACGGCTGCCATAACAAAGTACCACAAACTGGGTGGCTTAAAAAATAGAAATTTATTTTCTCATAGTTCTGCAGGCCAGAAGTCCAAAATCGAGTTGTTAGCAGGGTTGGCGTCTTCTTGGGGGCTCAGAAGAAGAATCTTCTCCATGCCTCTCTCTCAGCTTCTGGTGGTGACCAAGGATCCTTGGCTTGGAGCTGCATCCCTCCAATCTCTGTCTCCTTCACTGCAGGACTTTCCCCCTCTGTAACTATGTCTTCATATAACTTCTCTCCTCTGTGTGTGTCTGTCTCTGTCTCTTTTCCTCTTCTTGCAAGCATGCAAGCCATATTGGACTAAGGGTCCATCCTACTCGAGTATGGCCTCATCTTAACTTACGTCTTAATTACATTTGCTGGCCAAGAATGGGGCTTTCATAATGACATTAGTGGTCCTATAAGAAGACAAAGAGATCTTTCTCTCTCTTTTATCCCATGTGAATGTGCTGAGGAAAGGCCACATGAGAACATAGCAAGAAGGTGGCAGTCTGCAACTCACAAAGAGAGTCCTCACCAGGAAATGAATTAGGAGGCACCTTGGTCAGCCTCCAGAACTGTGAGAAATCAATTCCTGTTTTCAAGGGACCTATTCTATGATATTTTGTTACAACAGCCTGAGCTCACTAAGACAGTTATAAATCTGTGTATGTAGTAAACATATCTCTAGCCTTTGCAACTTGAAAGAGATTACCACATATCTTTCAAGGAGTCAAAAGGCTTTCAAGAGTTTGTTTGGCAGCAGTTTCATTTCAATAATTTTTTTGGGAGAAACAGTTGAGAGTGAATGGAGGAAAGAACTTGTGGGCTGATTTTGATGCTGTAAATACTGCCATGAGTAACATCTTCATGCAGTAACAACTTAATGCATTTTTGTGGCTGTGGGGTCTGGAGCATTTGCCCTGGAGTGCCTAGCTGGGACTACAGGCACCCACCACCACACCCGGCTAATTTTTTCTGGTATTTTTTAGTAGGGATGGGATTTCACCATGTTAGCCAGAATGGTCTCAATCTCCTGACCTTGTGATCTGCCCGCCTCGGCCTCACAAAGTGCTGAGATTACAGGCATGAGCCACCACGCCCGGCCAGAAGGCCCCTATCTTTTAGCTGAAAGCGCATCACACTTCTCAACCACACTTTCCTAATTTGCCTCTGTGGAACCAACATTGTTGGACTATCAGCTTCGTGGTTGATCAGTGCCTAGCAGTCTCTTGCCTAAGCCTCTCTTCTTCCTCCAGTCTTCCATCCGTCGGTAACGCTAGAGTGGGAAGGTCTGCAAGGATCCAGAACCCTCCATTGGTGGTGTCCACACATGACCCATCAAAGATGAATTGCGGGCAGGCCTGCTATTGGGAGCACCAGCCTTAATGGATTTTCCTACAGAGATAGTTGATGTACAGAGGCAATAAACTAACTGCTTTGTGATTGACCACCTTGAAAGAAGTGAGCGTGCCTGGCACCGTGCTTATCAGGTTGAGTATCACCTGTTGGAGGGACAGATTCCACAAGGGGAGGAATGGCCTGGAAATGGATATTTGAGTCACTGGTCTCCTTGCACAGTGGGATTCAGGGAATGTACAGATCAATCATCCTGCCCTATAGCTCAAATCAACAAGATCACCTGACCACGGGGACTTAGCTATGGCTAAAAGGTGCTCACATTTCTACGAGGCCAGTGGAATCCTTGAACATGGTTCTTACTCTATATAAATAAGAACACTGGTTTCCCTGAGGCCTCTCTGTGAAGGCAGATTTAGGAAGGGCCAGATCCTAAAATGAGGTCCAGGCATAGAGGAAAGGAGAAGCACAAAAGACAGCAAGCTGTGAGAATAATGTCATGATAGGCTCTCGGTGACCCTTTGTGATTGAGTGGATGCACTTTAGCAAAATCTCATTATTGAAACTGTATTAGTCAGAGTTTTCCAGAGAAACAGAACCAACAATATGATGCGTATGTATGGTGAGATGCACGCGCGCGCGCACACACACACACACACACACACACACACACACACACATATATTTTTCCTCCAAGGAATTGGCTCATGTGATTGTGGGGCCTGGCACGTCTGAAATTTGCAGGACAGGCCAGCAGGCTGGAGACTCCAGGAAGAGTTGACTTTGCAGTCTTGAATCTGAAGGCAGTCTGGAGGCAGAATTCCTTCTTTCTGCGGGGAACTTAGTCTTTTCTCTCTTTATTTTGAGACGGAGTTTTGCTCTTGTTGCCCAGGCTAGAGTGCGGTGACACAGTCTCAGCTTACCGCAACCTCCGCCTTCCGAGTTCAAGCAATTTTCCTGCCTCGGCTTCCCGAGTAGCTGGGATTACAGGTGCCCACCACCATGCCCAGCTAATTTTGTACTTTCGGTAGAGATAGGGTTTCTCCATGTTAGTCAGCTGGTCTTGAACTCTCAACCTCAGGTGGTCTGCCCTCCTCAGCCTCCCAAAGTGCTGGCCTCCCAAAGTGCTGGGATTACAGCGTGAGCTACTGTGCCCGGCATCTTTTCTCTTAAGGCCCTCAACTGATTGTGTGAGAGTAATCTGCTTTACTCAGAGTCTACCAATTTAAATCTTAATCCCTTCTGAAACACACTTTCACTGCAACATCTATTCTGGTGTTTGACCAAAAACTAGGTAACATGGCCTGGCCATGTTGACATAAAATTAACTATCACAGGAGCAGATAGTCCCTGTTTTTACCTAGTGTGAGAATCCTCAAGTCATGGCAGAGTTGACTTACTAAATAGACATAAGTGAATGAAACGCCTTGGAAGAGTTACAGCTGGAACCCCTCAGGAGTCCTCAAGTTTGCAAATGTTTGTTAAGTGTTGACTCTAGGATTGGGCCCATGAAAACTTAGCTACTTTTACCTAATCACCATTACTTTAAGAAGGTCTCACAGTGGAAGAGGGAAAGGACCTGATGAGTGAATGTAATTATTGCTGTTGGAGTTGCTGATGTTATTTATCGCCTACATGTTACCTCTCTTTCTTGACTGTTCCAGCTGCTAAGTCAGAGACTCACCAGCCCCTGTGTCTATAAAGTCACCATTTCTGTGATCTGGTTACTCTTTTGCTTTATTGATATGGGACCCATTCACATGGGCTTCCTGGGCTGATGCTTCTGCCTTTTGGAGAGCTGTTTTATCTTACTGCAAAGTGAATTGTTTGAGCTCCCTCTCTTACTTCATAAGGTTGCAAACACCAGCATAGTTCCATCAGTAAAATGCTCCTCCTCAGCAGGAAGTTATGAGGATGTATACTTTCACAGATGGTGTGTAGGCCCCAGAGAGAGCATGGCCAGGTTTATCCCACAACTGTCTTGTCAGCTTCTACCAATCTCTGATGTGTCTCTGTCGAACAGCCCAGATCTCTGGCAGATCAGCACCCAATGTTCAGGACTTGATATTCAGCCTTTGTGAGCACCAGAAAGAGGATTTTATTTTTTCCTGGTGCAGAATCTTGGGAAGGTACAGTCATTCTTAACACTAAGAGAAAAGCAGGAAGGGAGGACCCAGTAGTGGCTCATTAGCTGCGTGCATGAGATTCAAACTTTTCTGTTTCTGGCATGAGCTTTTGGTAACCTTTTCCCTCAATCCCCTTCCTCCTGAATAGCTTTGAAACTTCAGTTTATTAGGCAGCCCAAGTACTCACCATCAGATAATTTGCACCTACTTGAATTCTCTCAATAACTGCTAAGTCCCCTGTGGATATTCCCATGGCTACACCCCAGCTTTTACTCCTCATGACATCCTTTGAGGATTTTCGATAAAAAACAAGAGGGTTCTGTTTTACCTCTTTTTCTTCAAAGGTGGCACCCTATGGGTGAGTCTGAGCAGAGAATGAATATAACTGAGACAAGGTGGTGGTTGTCTGTTGACTTCAGATGTTTAACCATGAAATGAGTTTTTTTTGTTTTTTGTTTTTTTTTTTAAACAAAGGCAGAATCGTGTATACCCATCCCTAGAGAGGGGATGTTTGACAAAATTACCAAACATTCAATTTAACTGAACATAGTGGCATATGTGCCACACTGACTGTGAATTTTGGCCCAGCCTTTGTAGCTAATGTGGTCTGATGCTTTGTCCGCAGCCAGGCAACAAGCTCATGTCCACAGGGCCCCAGCAAAGCCTTCGTGCAGGTGCTCTTTGGCCGAGGTTTCCTTTCCCTCAGACCCAAAGCTTGTTTCCGACTGAGGCCTCTGTTGCCTAATTACTGCTTAAAAATTCCGTACTTTTTCCCTCTGAAAAAAGCAATCTGGCCGGGCATGGTGGCTCACATCTATAATCCCAGCACTTTGGGAGACTGAGGTGGGAGAATTGCTTGAGGTTAGGAGTTCAAGACCAGCCTGGGCAACATAGCGAGGCCCTATCTCTATTTCATTAACTTAAAAAAAAGCAATCTTTTCCTCTCAACCCTTCCCAGATCAACTCTTTAGTAGGTGTACCCCAAGAGCCACATTTCTGGGACTTTCTTTTGCATAGTTAAAGCATTACAGCCAAAACTTGACAAGAGGAAGATTTACTTTTAGGTTTTATTTTATTTATTTGTTTATTTTTGAGATGGAGTCTCACTCTGTCGCCCAGGCTGGAGAGCAGTGGCACAATCTTGGCTCATTGCAGCCGCCACCTTCCGGGTTCAAGGGATTATCCTGCCTCAGCCTTCAGAGCAGCTTGGATTATAGGCTCCCACCACCATGTCCGGCTAATTTTTGTATTTTTAGTAGAGTTGGGATTTCACCATGTTGGCCAGACTGGTCTCGAACTCCTGACCTCAAGAGATCCGCTCACCTCGGCCTCCTAAAGTGCTGGGATTACAGGCATGAGCCACCACACCCGGCCACTTTTAAGTTTAGAAGTGTAAACTTAAAGCAAGTATTAGTTTTTGGGTTTTTTTTTAACTTTTAAGTTCAGTGGTACACGTGCAGGTTTGTTCCATCGGTAAACTTGTGTTACGGGGGTTTGTTGTAGAGATTATTTCATCACCCAGATATTAAGCCTAGTACCCTTAGTTATTTTTTCTGATCCTCTTCCTCTTCCCACCCTTCACCCTGATAGGTGGTGATAGGTGATGGGTCCTAGTGTCTGCTGTTCCCCTCTATGTGTCCATGTGTTCTCATCATTTAGCTCCCACTTATAAGTGAGAACACGTGGTATTTGATTTTCTGTTCCTGTGTTAGTTTGCTAAGGATGATGGCCTCCAGCTCCATCTGTGTCCCTGCAGAGGACTTGATCTCATTCACTTTTATGGCTACATAGTATTCCGTGGTGTATAGGTACCACACTTTTTTTTTTTTCTCCTTAAGATGGAGTCTCGCTCTGTTGCCCAGGCTGGAGTGCAGTGGCATGATCTTGGCTCACTGCAATCGCTGTCTCCCAGGTTCAAGTCATTCTCCTGCCTCAGCCTCCTGAGGAGCTGGGATTACAGGCGTGTGCCACCACACCTGGCTACTTTTTTGTTTGTTTTTATTTGTTCTGAGACAGAGTCTTGCTCTGTCATCCAGGCTTGAGTGCAGTGGCGCTATCTCAGCTTGCTGCAATCACCACCTCTCGGGTTCAAGTGATTCTCCTGCCTCAACCTCCCAAGTAGCTAGGACTACAGGCACATGCCAGCACACCTGGCTAATTTTTGTATTTTTTTTTAGTAAAGACAGGGTTTCACCATATGGGTCAGGCTGGTCTTGAACTCCTGACCTCAGGTGATCCACCCGCCTCAGCCTCCCAAATGCTGGGATTACAGGTGTGAGCCACTGCGCCCAGGCAGGTACCACATTTTCTTTATCCAGTCTAGCACTGATGGGCATTTAGGTTGCTGCCATGTCTTTGCTATTGTGAATAGTGCAGAGCAAGTACTTTAATGCGCTGTGTCATGGAAGTATTTTAATTCGCTGTGTCCTACGTGTATGTGTAGAGGTGACATTTCCTGATTTCTTCTGTGCTGAGCTGGAAACTGGAAAGTGAGTCTACTTTGTCATTTGCTCACTCTTCATTTTCCCACTCAGGAGCGTGTCTTAGATGTGTACATCTGATAGACTGAAAGAGGTCCCTGGTGTCATGAACTTGCTAATTCCGCTAGAATTTTAGAGAGGACTCATGAGATAAATGAAAAGGATGTTGAACGAGGAGATAAAACATTGTGCATTCCCTGGAGACACTTGCTCACTTCTTCCCAGCCTCAGTTTCCCCATGTGTCCCTGGAGGCAATAAGTCAGAGAGTTATGAGATTTTAGAGAGAATACTGGCAGTAGCAACACCCCATCAGAAAGACAAAGAGTTACTCTGTATTCATAGACAAAGGGGAGGCGCTCAGTGTCTATGATACTCAGAGAAATTTCAGGAGTGACTTTAAATTCTCCATTTCAAATATCTCCTCTGTTTTCTCTCTTTTCCCCTAAGACGTCTTGGAATACGCTTCCCTCTAACCGCCAGTGAAAGACAACTAGACTGATTTTACCACGTTCAATTTTTTTTTTTTTTTTTACCCCAATTAGAGGTAGGGTTCAGGACATAATGGTTAAATTTTATATTGTTTTTCTTCCCGGTGTTTTTGGGATTCAGATATAGAATGCAAATATGTCCATTGAAGTATGGGAAAATGTGGGAGTGAGTATTCTGGAAACTTCCATCGGGTAGACTCGCTGCTATGATGAAGTACCTCTGTGCATGGAAGATGGTCTCAGTCCAGAGCCTTTTGGGATGAAACTATCATGAAGCTTTTGAAGGCTTACAGATGCTGGAGAAGGTGTGGAGAAATAGGAACGCTTTTACACTGTTGGTGGGAGTGTAAATTGGTTCAACCATTGTGGAAGACAGTGTGGCAATTCCTCAAGGATCAAGAACCAGAAATACCATTTGACCCAGCAATCCCAATACTGGTTATATCCCCAAAGGATTATAAATCATTCTACTATAAAGGCACATGCACACATATGTTTATTGCGGCACTGTTCCCAATAGCAAAGACGTGGAAACAACCCAAATGCCCATCAGTGACAGACTGGATAAAGAGGATGTGGCACATATACACCCTGGAATACTATGCAGCCATCATAAAGAATGAGTTCATGTCCTTTGCAGGGAC
>NW_012117710.1:4989775-4997846 GCF_000951035.1 Colobus angolensis palliatus | reverse complement strand
TTGGCACGTGTATACCTTGTAACAAACTTGCATGTTCTGCACATGTATCCCAGAACTTAAAGTATAATAAAACATTTTTAAAAAAAGCTTTTGAAGGCTTGTCCTCCCAAGATTTCCATATGTCACCAGGCATCGAGGTCTATTATCTGAATTAGGCTGAGAACATTGCAAGTTATCACTTTTCTCCAGGCTTCAATGGCCCAGGGACTCTGAGCAGTATCACTTTCTTCCTAGTGTCTGACTATCCCTCTCTTCTTCATTTTTCCTTCCTTAGATCCCCTGTAATTGCATGAAATGCCTTATTTCCTTCTAATATGTGCTCATAAATGCATGGCATTATCTCCTTCCCAGATGGAGTCACTTTTAATTAAAAGCCAAAAATCCTGTATTTAAAGTTTGGATTTAAGATGTGCTTTGGAAATGAGGGCTGGGGATATAGGTAAACAGATTGGGAAGTGGGGGAAGGCCTTTATGCTCTGCTTTGGTTTTACTTTCTCTGCAATTATGTTCTTTTATTTTTTAAAATTTTAGCCAAGACTTTTCAGTAGAAACATATACAAGTATTTCTCTGTGTACTCCATTCTGCTGACTTTGAAGAGGAGAGGTAGGGTTTGCTTTAAACCATGGGGTTCCCTCGTGGGCTGTTGGACTTTATGATTTTGTAGGGTGGCCTCGGCCGCTTGCAGCAGCTGTTCCCTTTCAGAGGGGCTGGAGGTTTGGCGAGAGCAGCGGAAGAGGTGCATGGGGTGTTTGTACGCCGCAAGTAAGTGGGAGTAGGCTTTGCATATTTATGTGCGTCTCTTCATCCCCTCTCATTGAATCCCCAGAAACCACAGCGCTGGCTGGGGGGTGCTGCTGAGTTTGGCACAGCCCATTTAGGTGATGCGACTGCTTAGAAAGAGCCAACAGGCCAGGCACGGTGGCTCAGGCCTGTAATTCCAGCACTGTGGGAGGCCGAAGCAGGTGGATCACTTGAGGCGAGGAGTTCGAGACCAGCCTGGCCAACATGGTGGAACCCTGTCTCTACTAAAAATACAAAAAATCAGCTGGGCGTGGTGGCGGGTGCCTGCAATCCCAGCGACTCAGGAGGCTGAGGTAGGAGAATTGCTTGAACCTGGGAGGCAGAGGTTACAGTGAGCAGAGATCACGCCATTGCACTCCAGCCTCGGCGACAAGAGCGAAACTTCATCTAAAAAAATAAAAAGAAAGAAAGAAAGAGCCAGGAGTGCTAGATCTTCCTGGGCCTGACTCTACCCATCCCGGCAACATGTAGTCCTCATGAGCACTGGGTGTAGTTACTGCATCACCATGAGCCCCAGTTCCTCTTTTTTTTTTTTTTGTGATGGAGTCTAGCTCTATTGCCCAGACTGGAATGCAGTGGTGTGATCTCGGCTCACTGCAACCTCGGCCTACTGGGTCAAGTGATTCTTCTGCCTCAGCCTCCTGAGTAGCTGGGATTACAGGCATGTGCCACCACACCCAGCTAATTTTTGTATTTTTAGTAGAAATGGGGTTTCATTATGTTGGCCAAGCTGGTCTCGAACTCCTGACCTCAGATGATCCGCCCACCTTGGCCTCCCAAAGTGCTGGGATTACAGGTGGGAGCCACTTCACCCGGCCCTCAGTTCCTTCTTTAGAAAATGGCTCTTGACCTTGGGTGGGGCATAGGGACCATAAGGTTGTTAAAAATGCAGATTCTTGGGCCCCACTCCTCAGCAAGACCGAATCTGGAGGCATCTAGGGTGGGATCCAAGAATCTGAATTCTAACTGGTGATTAAAGAAATCCTGGGGATCGTGTGAGATCATGAATGTAAAAAGATGAGTCGAGGCAATCCGAGGAGAAAAATAATGCAGATGCCACCAGGATCAACTTGTCACCATTGTTATCCACAATGTCACACTGTACCTTCTCCACCCAGAAATTTTTGAAAAAAATATGTGGGAGAATCATCTAAGAAATACGACCAGTCTGATGGCGGATCAGAGCTAAGTGCCTCCTCCATAACTTACATCAGTGTTACATCAATGGTCCAACAGTAAATCTACTCGATACCCACTTAAGTCTTTTTTTTTTTTGAGATGGAATTTCACTCTTGTGGCCCAGGTTGGAGTGCAGTGGTGCAATCTCAGTTCACTGCAACCTCCACCTCCTGGATTGAAGCCATTCCCCTGCCTTAGCCTCATGAGTAGCTGGGATTACAGGCATGCACCACCACACCCAGCTAATTTTTGTATTTTAGTAGAGACAGAGTTTCACTATGTTGGCCAGGATGGTCTCGATCTCCTGACCTTGTGATCTACCCTCCTCAGCCTCCCAAAGTGCTGGGATCACAGGTGTGAACCACCGCACCTGTTCCCACTCAAGTCTTCTGAGCTTTAGAATATTTTTGGAAGTGGGCAGCGTATGTGCAGCACCTCTCATCTATTTATTTTTTTTTTGAAATGGAGTCTCACTCTGTCGCTCAGGCCAGAGTGCAGGGGCATGATCTCGGCTCACTGCAACCTCCACCTCCTGGGTTTAAGCGGTTCTTCTGCCTCAGCCTCCCGAGTAGCTGGGATTACAGGCGTGAGCCACCGCGCCTGGCCTCTCACCCATTTTTATATACTGTCATAAAACTATTTGGCGTTCTTCCGTGAAATCAAGGAATAGGTGACTTGTAGAAAACCTTTCAATTTGTCCTGGCAAGTGCAAATGATTTAGAATGGAACACAAAATACCAGACATCGTCATTAAACTGAAAGTAAATATCATTCCAGTGGTCTATTGCCATGAACTGGAATCCCTACAGCAGGGAAGCAGGCACTATTGGTATATGTCACATACAAAGACTCAGTTTTGTGTGTCAAAAATGGGCTTGTCTAGCTGGTAAGAGGTCACTGCCCATATATAGGAATAAATGAAAATAATGAAAAGCAATTAAAAATAAATGATATGTGTTCCTCTGTATTCCTTTATAGATTTTTGTCCTTTGGTTTCAAATTTTTCTAGCCTTAACATTACCGAAGACCTCTCTTGAATAGTTAAAATAATATTGTCTTTTAAAAATTGTAAAATAGAAAATTTTAGAAAAACAGGGCAAAGAAATGATTCATAATCTCATTATCACTTTTGAGCATTGCAAGTCTTGTTCCATTTGCACACACATTTTGATGAATTTGGGATCAATGCGTCTCCACTTTTCATCTCATATTATGTCATGTGCATTTTTCATGTTTTTGACACATCTTTAAAATTATAATTTCTAATAACTGAGCACGTGGACTCTCCTTAATTAATTTTCTGCTCTTAGATAATTTGGTTGCCTTCAATTTTTCACTAACCTAATGTCCTTTTTGTATAATGAAATATTTTAAATCTATAAAAAATGACAAAAAATGGCACAGGAAATATTCACGTATGCATCACCTAGACTTAAACAAAGGTTCTGTTCTTTCTTTCTTTCTTTTTTTTTTTTTTTTTTTTTGAGACAAAGTCTCACTCTGTTGCCCGGGCTGGAGTGCAGTGGCACCATCTCGGCTCACTGCAACCTCTGCCTCCTGGGTTGAAGCGATTCTCCTGCCTCAGCCTCCCGAGTAGCTGGGATTACAAGTGTGCACCACCACACTCAGCTAATTTTTGTATTTTTAGCAGGGATAGGGTTTCACCATGTTGGCCAGGATGGTCTTGGTCTCCTGACCTCAGGTGATCCACTGGTGTCTAACCATCTCTTTGAAGGGCTATTTTGTCTTTAAATACCTCTTACCTGTTTGACATGTTCTTATTCATTTTATGAAGACTCGAGTG
The DNA here is from genome assembly GCF_000951035.1 of Colobus angolensis palliatus. Classification (NCBI taxonomy): domain Eukaryota; kingdom Metazoa; phylum Chordata; class Mammalia; order Primates; family Cercopithecidae; genus Colobus; species Colobus angolensis. The sequence goes on along the minus strand of NW_012117710.1, from coordinate 4,994,061 downwards.
GCTTCTGTGACCAGAATCTTGCTGTGTCCTACCCTGACTTCACCTAGAAGCTAATCTTGCTGTGTATTGTACAACAGGGGCATGGATGTTGTCACCTTAGGATGAAAGTCTGGACTCTTGGGCATGACTCCAGCTGCAGAATCAGGCTTACGAGGCTTAATAGCTGTGATTTCCCGTCAGAGATTGTATGGTGGTCCACAACCTGCATTGCCTGTCTTAGATCCAGACATGATCAAACAGTGCCTGTCTTTACAAACTGGCAGATAGGCATCCATTTTTAAAATTTGAAAAATGTATTTATTTACTTACAATTTTATTTTGAAAGAATGATAGATCACAGGAAGTTGGGGAAAATGTACAGGAAGGTCCCATGTACTCTTCATCTAGTGCCCCCCCAGTGGTAATGTCTTGCGTAACTATAGTGCAGTATCAAACCAGGAAATTGGCCTTGGTACAATCTGCAGAGCTCATTCACATTTTATCAGTTTTATGTGCACTCTTGCATGTGTGTGTTGTGTGTGTGCATGTATGTGTGTGCATCTTTGTGCAAATTTGTCACGTGTAGATTTGTGCAACTACCATCACAATCAAGATACAGAACTGCCCGGGTGCTGTGGCTGACGCCTATAATCCCAGCACTTTGGGAGGCTGAGGCAGGCGGATCACTAGATCAGGAGATCAAGACCATCCTGGCCAACATGGTGAAAGCCCGTCTCTACTACAAATACAAAAAAAAAAAAAGCCGGGCATGGTGGCACGTGCCTGTAATCCCAGCTACTTGGAAAGCTGAGGCGGGAGAATCACTTGAACCAGGGAGTTGGAGGTTGCAGTGAGCCAAGATGATGCCACTGCACTCCAGCCTGGCAACAGAGCTATCCCTCCATCTAAAAAAAAAAAAAAAAGATACAGAACTATTTCATCACCCCATCACCCTAGGGCTCCCTCTTGCTACTGTTTTATTTATTTATTTTTAAAATGGAGACAGAGTTTCACTATATTGCCCAGGCTGGAGTACAGGGGCGCAATCATGGCTCACTGCAGCCTGACCTCCTGGGCTCAAGTAATCCTCCCACCTCAGCCTCCTGAGTAGCTGGAACTACAGGCATGCGCCACCACACCTGGCTAATGTTTGTATCTTTTTTGTAGAGATGGGATTTCACTATTTTGCCCAGGCTGGGCTTGAACTTCTGGGCTCACGTGATCTGCCTGTCTCGGGTGTTAGGATTACAGATGTGAACCACTGTGCCCGGCCTGCTCTTCTTTTATGATCATCATGTGTAGCTTTTCTTTTCCTCTTAACAGGGTCTTTAGCTGAGCAAGTGTTTTTTTATTTTTATTTTGAGGAGGTCAATTTATCCATTTTTCCTTTTATAGATTGTGCTTTTGGCGTCAAGTCTAAAATCTCTTTACCTAGCTCTAGGTCCTGAATGTTTTTTCCTATGTTTATTTTTCTAAAAGTTTTTTAGTCTTACGTTTTACATTTAAGTCTAGGACTAATTTTGTGTCAATTTTTTATAAGGTGTGTATAAAGCATCGTTTATGGTAAGCTTATTGATATGGTTTGGCTCTGTGTCCCCACGCAAATCTCATCCTGAGTTGTAGTTCCCATAATGCCTACGTGCTGTGGGAGGAACCCGGTGTGAGGTAATTGAATCATGGAGGTGATTTCCTCCCATGCTGTTCTCATAATATTGAGTGAGTTCTCGTGAGATCTCATGGTTTGATAAGAGGCATCCTCCTTTGCCTGGCACTCACTCTGTCTCCTGCTGCCCTGTGAAGAGGTGCCCTCTGCTATAATTGTAAGTTTCCGGAGGCCTCCCTAGCCGTAAGTAACTGTGAGTTAATTAAACCTCTTTTCTTTATAAATTACCCAGTCTTGGGTATTTTCACTGTGTTGCCCAGGCTGTTCTTGAACTCCTAGACTCACGTGATCTGCTATTTCTTCATAGCAGTGTGAGAACAGACTAATACAGTTATCCTTCCTCCACTGAAATGCTTCTGCATCTTTGTAAAAATCAGTTGCCCCTGCTTGTGTGGGTCTGTTTCTTATTCTCTACTCTTCTCTATTGATCACTGTGTCTATCCCTTTGCCAGTACCAAACAGTCTTAATTACTGCACTATTAGTAACTCATTATGTCGTGCAGAGTGGTTCCTCCCACTTTATTTATTTTTGCCAGAATTGTGTTAGCGATTTTAAGTCTTTTGCCCTTCCATAACATTTAAAATAAGTTTTTCTACAAAAACCTTGCTGGGATTTTCAGAAGAATTGAGTTAATCCTATAGATCCCTTTGGGGGAAAAAATCTACATCTTTATGTTAAGTCTTTCAATCCATGAACATAGTATAGTGTTTCTTTTATTTAGGGTCTCTTTGATTCTTTTCATCAACATTTTGTAGCTTTTAGCATACAGATCCCATACATGTTTTGTTACATTTATACCCAAGTACTTCATTTTCTTGGGAGAGATTGTAAACAGTATTATTTTCTTTTTCTTTTTTTTCTTTTTTTTGAGATGGAGTCTCACTGTGTCACCCAGGCTGTAGTGCCATGGAACAATCTCAGCTCCTGCAACCTCTACCTCTTAGGTTCAAGTGATTTTCCTGCCTCAGCCTCCTGAGTAACTGGGATTATAGGCACCCACCACCATACCTGGCTAACTTTTTGTATTTTTAGTAGAGATAAGGTTTCACCACGTTGGCCAGGCTGGTCTTGAACTCCTGACCTCAAGTGATCCATCCGCCTCGGCTTCCCAAAGTGCTAGGATTACAGGCCTGAGCCACTGCTCCAGGCCACCACTCCCTTTCTATTCTGCACAGCCCTGGAGGAGGTACTAGGTCTTGTTCCTGTATATTCCACCGGAAGAACAGGTTTCCTACCGCAAAGGGCATTTGCATTTAAAAGGAGACTGGGATAGAGACGCTGAAAACCACACCAGGGGGCTGGGTTTCCCTCCATCTCACAGGAAGCTGGGCCTTTGGGATAAAATAGTAAACACACTTGACTATTTTTATCTCTGGACTGAAGCCCTGCCCTGCCATGTGCCGCATGGCCCTGAATTGCCCCATTCTTTGCTGCTGCTGTCCCCATTCTATCACGCATTGGTTGGGTTTTCCATAAACCCACTTTACTGTTTCCTTTGTTTCTCTGGATTTCTGTCTCCATCTCTGGCAGAGAAATGGCAGGAATGGGATATCCCAGGTCTCAATGTCTTACAGTTTTGGTGGATGGACTTTTCTCAAACTGATGGAGGATATGATAAATTCCTCTTCAAAGGTTTTAGCCTATAAATTGTTAAGTACAATGAGTTCTGAGATCCTCTCCAAAGAACCAATGAATCAGTATGTTCGGCTCCCCTATTCTTTGTTCTTCATTTTAAGGTTTAACTTCCTTGTTCTGTTTGTCTCCTTGCCCCTCGTTTCAGTAAACAACCCCCTCCTAGCCTCTATCACCTGCTCTGTCCTGAGTTACTTCTGGTCACCTACTCCGTCCTGAGTCACCCCTGGTCACCTGCTCTGACCTGAGTCAACCTGAGTCACCTGTTCTTTAACCATACTTCCTGCCAAACTACTCACTCTGGCACTCCAGCTGGTACTCCTGCTATCTTTAAAATAGCCAATCAGAATTAGCTTAGACTGTGCAGTCCAACCCTAGCCAATAGGGGAACAACACAGCAGTAGCGGTTGCCTGCGTCAGGGATAAGAACCCTTTCCCCTCTCTTGTTCAGGTGTGCTCTCACCATTGCTCCATCCGTGAGATGCACCCTTCTATGGAAGTAAAATTGCCTTGCTGAGAAAATTCATGTTCGAATGCTATTTCTTTTGCAGCACCAAAAATTTATTTCTAACACTGACATCAAGCGAAGTGCCTGTAGCAAGCGCTGGGCTTAAAGGAGGCCATCCCAGGTGTCAATCATCCCATGGCCCTGTAGCCATCTGGCCCAGTGCTCAACCCTCCCTCTACCAGTGACTTGCAAGTGCTTACCTCACAGTGCTCCATGACCCTTTGTGCTGTACCCTGAGGATTGGGCATATCGGTAGTAAGGACTCATTAATTGGTCTGTTTACAAAGCGATATTACCTTGCACTCTTTAGCTTACTTAATTTAGAAGGTGGTTGTGGGGCCTGGCGCAGTGGCTCACACCTGTAACCCCAGCAGGTTTGGAGGCCGAGGTGGGTGGATCATGAGGTCAGGAGTTCAAGACCAGCATGACCAACATGGTGAAATCCCGTCTCTACTAAAAAAATGCAAAAATTAGCCAGGTGTGGTGGTGTGTACCTGTAATCC
>NW_012117710.1:4984817-4989114 GCF_000951035.1 Colobus angolensis palliatus | reverse complement strand
AAAAAAAAAAAAAAAAAAAAAAAGAGGAGGGAGACAGGGGAGGCTTCCCAGAAAAGGGGATGTTAAACTGACCTCTTTCAGCCCCAGGCCACCTGAGCGGAAAGTGCCCACATGGTCATATTCCAATGGTACTTGTCTGCCTGAATATGGGGCAAATAGTGGAATTTGCCAGTGGACAGTGGAAGAATTAATAAAAACTTTTAGGCTGGGCATGGTGGCTCATGCCTATAAACCCCAGTGCTTTGGGAGGCCAAGATGGGAGGATCACTTGAGGCCAGGAGTTCAAGGCCAGCCTGGACAACATAGCAAGATCTCATCTTTACAAAAAATAATACTAAGCTGGGTGTTGTGGTGCATGCCTATAGTCCCAGCTATTCAGGAGGCTGAGGTGGGAGAATGGCTTGAGCCCAGGAGGCTGAGGCTACAGTGAACTGTGATCATGCCACCACACTCCAGTCTGGGTTACAGAGCAAGACCCTATCTCTAAAAAATTTGAAAATTAAAAAAGTAAAACTCTTACTGTAAAAGATTGTGTTTCATGTTTTGAAGGAGTTTCTGAAATATAAAAAAACCATAAATAATAAGGTAACTAGCATGCATACCCTGTTCCTCAATTCTTGAATTTAAACCATTAATATTTCAGATACATTTTTAAATATTTAAAGGAGTTAGAATAATATAATAAGGATGAAGTACCTTTTCTATTTCTCTCCAGTTTCAATCTCTTCTTTTCCAGAGGCAACATTATCATAAATTTGGTATGTGTTTGTCTACTCTATTTAAAATGATTGTATCATGTGCTTCGATGAATATATCTCTATATGATATTGCAAAGTATCCTCTCATGCATTTTAAATGTTTATAGAAGTCCTATGTTATGCATAGCATAGCATCCTAAGCTTGTCTTTTAATTCATCATCATGATTTCAAGATCTAGTTATTTTGATATATTAACTTATTAATTTTAAATGCTGTAGAACATTTTCAGTTGACTATTTCAGAATTAGTCTATACATTTTCCTACTGATGGACATTTTGGCTGTTTCCTCTTTCTTTCCCTCCCTCCCTCCCTCCCTCTCTCTCTCTCTCTCTCTTTCTTTCTTTCTTTCTCTCTCTCTTTTTTTGGCTTTTACCAACAATTCTGCAATAAGCACTGTTTATAACATATCCTGATGGAAAACTGAAAACAGTTTTAGACTCTTGGATATGTGCAGCACCAGATTATACCATTTGGCTCTCCAACGTGATTGTGCCGGTTTTACATTTCACTTTTTAATGCCTCTTGATATTAAACATCTGGTATCGTCAGACTTTCTGAGTTGCCCGAAAGTCTGGCAATGAAATGGTCCCTCATCGCCAGCTGTGTACTGGAACTGGCGTGGACTGCGTGGAAGAACTGGCTGTGTGCGTCTCATTCCAACTGTGGGTTCAGTGACTTCACGAGGTTAGTCTGAAATTGGCTGTGGTGGGAGCATTTACATCACGGGAATTGGCACACACTACAAACCAGTTTTTCCCTTGGAGAGCCAGTTGTTAAGCATTTACCAGCTCACTGTGGCCAACTCACTGGGCTTCCTCAGTCCACCGTCTTCCCATGAACTCATCTCACATGACTCCCAGGTTACAGATGGATGAAAGTCCTGTTTGTGGCTGAACAACTTTCAAGCGGAGTAACAAGCGGAGTTGTGCCAACTGTTGATGTAGGGCTTGACAAGGCCTCAGCTGCATTACTGTTCCATACTGAAGGGGGCACAGGCAAGAGAATCTCTGGTAAGCAAAACTTTTAAAAAAACATAAAACCAAAAACTTCCCCCAAAACCTTTAATTTTTTTTTCTTTTTTGAGTGCAGTGGTGCAATCACAGCTCACTGAAGCCTTGAACTCCCTGGCTCGAGCAATCCTCCCACCTCGGCCTCTCAGCTAGCTGAGACTAAAGGTGTGCACCACCACACTCAGCTGATTTTTAAACTTCTGTAAAGACAAGGTCTCATTATGTTGCCTGGGCTGGTCTCGAACTCCTGGCCTCAATCAATCCTGCTTCAGCCTCCCAACTGCTGGGCTTGCTAGCATGAGCTATTGTACCTGGTCTCATATTCTTTTTTTTTTTTCTTTGAGACAGAATCTTGCTCTCTTGCCCAGGCTGGAGGGCAGTGCTGCGATCTCAGCTCACTGCAACCTCCGCCTCCCAGGTTCAAACAATTCTCCTGCCTCAGCCTCCCGAGTAGCTGGGACTACAGGCGCCCGCCACCTCGCCCAGCTAATGTTTTGTATTGTTTTAGTAGAGATGGGATTTCACCATGTTAGCCAGGATGGTCTCGATCTCCTGACCTGGTGATCTGCCTGCCTCGGCCTCCCAAAGTGCTGGGATTACAGGAGCGAGCCACTGCACCTGGCCCTCATATTCTTTTTTAAAACTCCTCTTCACTAATGGAACTCTTCTGTAGATTTATTTTTTTCATTTAACAATGTTTTCTGGAATTTATTGTATAACGTATGTTGTAATCTACTTTGATGTTTTTTGTAGGTGGAGAGTACTCCATTTTATGGATAGACTACAGATAATGCAATCAGTCCCCTATCAATGAACATTTGGGTTGTCTACAGCCTTTTGTTTACACAAAAATGTTATAATAGATAGACTAATGCATGGGTCATTTTGTATTTTTGCTAACATATAGTTAGGATAGATTCTTGGGGGTAGAATTTCTGAGTAACGTGTAGCAGATTAAACAATAGGTTTATGGAAGTGTAATTTACATACCATAACATGCAACTATTTTAAGTGTACAGTTCAGTGATTTTCAGTAAATTTATATGGTTCTGCAACATGCCCACCATCCAGTTTTAGAGCACTTCCACCACCCTGAAAATTTCGTTGTGCCTGTTTCTAACCCCAAACTCAGATAATTGTTGATCGGTTTACTGTCTTTGAAGTTATGCCCTTTCTGGAAATATCACATAAAGGAAATTGTCCAATAGGCAGATTTTCATGTTGATCTTCTTTGACTTGGCATGTTTTTGAGTTTCATTCATAGTGTTTAATGTCTGCTATGGTTTGCATTTGTGTCCCCACCCAAATCTCATGTCGAATTGTCATCTCCATTGTGGGAGGTGGGGCCTGGTTGGAGGTGACTGGGTCATGGGGGCGGATTTCCCCCTTTGGTGCTCTTCTCGTGATGCAGTTCTCCTGAGATGTGGTTGTTTAAAAGAGTGCAGCGCTCCCTCCTCTCTCTTCCTCCTGCTCTGGCCATGTAAGACCTACCTGCTTCTCCTTCGCCTTCTGCCATGATTGTAAGTTTCCTGGGACCTCCCCAGCCATGTGTCCCATACAGCCTGAGGAACTGTGAGCTTGTTAAACCTCTTTATAAATTACACAGTCTCAGGCATTTCTTTATAACAATGCAGGAACAGACTAATACCCGGTCTCACTAGTTCATTCCTTTGTATTGCTGAGTACAGTCTCCTGTGTGTCTACATCACAATCTGGTTATCTGTTCATTAGTTCATGGACATTGGCACCATATCCAGTTGGAGGCTTTTGTGAACAAAGCCGCTATGAACATTTGTGTTCATCTCTTTCTGTGCACACGTTTTTGTTTGTCTTGGGTAGATACCCAGGAGTGGAATTGCTGATTCATATGATAAGGTTTACGTGATAGGTGTATGCTTAACATTTAAAGAAATTACTGAACTGCTTTTCAATTTTGTATTCCCACCCATGACATTTGAGAGTTTTCATTTCTCCATATCCTTGCAAATTGACAATCTTTTTGATTATAGCTCTTCTAATAGATGTTAATGGTAACTCATAGTGTATTGGCATCCAACTAATGGCTAACAGTACTTGTGCATATATTAGCTACCTATATAACTTTTTGATGGAATGTCTATTCACCTATTTTATTTAGGTTTTTTCTTTTTTTGAGGCAGGGTCTTGCGTGGTCACCCACACTGGAGTGCAGTGGCATGATCTTGGCTCATTGCAACCTCCGCCTCTCAGGCTGAAGTGATCCTCTCACCTCAGCCTCCTGAGTAGCTGGGACTCCAGGCGTGTGCCACCACGCCCGGGTAATTTTTGTATTTTTTGGAGAGATGGGATTTTGCCACATTGCCCTGGTCTCAAACTCCTGGGCTCAAAAGATCCGCCCACTTTGGCCTCCCAAATTGCTGGGACTTATATGCATGAGCCACTGCACCTGGCCCTTTATTTTTTTTTTTGAGACGGAGTCTCGCTCTGCCGCCCAGGCTGGAGTGCAGTGGCCGGATCTCGGCCCACTGCAAGCTCCGCCTCCCGGGTT
>NW_012117710.1:4982046-4983346 GCF_000951035.1 Colobus angolensis palliatus | reverse complement strand
CACTGCAGCCTTGAACTCCTGGGCTCAAGCCATCCTCCTGCCTCAGCCTCTAGAGTAGCCAGGACTACAGGTGTGCACCACCAAGCCTGGCTAATTTTTTATTTTTTTGTAGCTATGGAGGTCTCACTATATTGTCCAGGTTGGTCTTGAACTGCTGGACTCAAGTGATCCTCCTGCCTCAGCTTCCCCAAGAGCTGGGATTACAGGCATTAGCTACGGCATCTGGCCATTTAAATTTTTTAAAAAATTGTGGAAAATACATGTAGCATAAAATTTAACATCTTAACTTTTTTTTTTTTTTTTTTTTTTTTAGATGCAGTCTTGCTCTATCTCGCCCAGGCTGGATTGCAGTGGTGTGATATCGGCTCACTGCAACCTCCGTCTCTTGGGTTCAAACGATTCTCCTGCCTCAGCCTCCTGAGTAGTTGGGATTACAGGAATGCGCCACCTCACCCAACCACTTTTTGCATTTTTAGTAGCGATGGGGTTTCACCATGTTGGTCAGGCTGGTCTCGAACTCCTGACCTCAGGTGATCCACCCATCTTGGCCACCCAAAGTTCTGGGATTCCAGGCGTGAGCTACCGCACCCGGCCCCATCTTAACCATTTTGAGTGTGGAGTTCAGGAGTGTTGATTCACATTGTTGTGCAACCAGCCATTCATCTCCAGAACTTTTTCACCTTGTGATCTTGAAACTCTGTTCCCATTAAACACTCACTCTCCCTCCTCCCTTCTCCCTGGCAACCATCATTTTACTTTCTGTCTCTATGAGTTCGATAACTCTAGCTGCCTCCTATAAGTGGAATCATATAGTATTTGTCTCTCGGTGAATGGCTTATGTCACTCTGCATAACGTCCTCAGGGTCCATCCATGTTGGAGCAGGTGTCAGAATTTATCTCCTTTTAAAGGCTGAAAAATATTCTATTGTATGACAGACCACATTTTGTTCATTCATCCATCTGTTCGTGGGTACCTGGGTCTCGTCTACCTTTTGACTCTTGTGAATAACGTTGCTATGAACATGGGTGTGCAAATATTTTTTTGAGATCCTGTCTTTTTTTTTTATTATTATACTTTAAGTTCTGGGATACATGTGCAGAACGTGCAGGTTTGTTACATAGGAATACATGTGCCACGGTGGTTTGCTGCACCCATCAACCTGGCATCTACATTAGGTATTTCTCCTAATGCTATCTCTCCCCTAGCCCCCTGCCCCATGACAGGCCCTGGCATGTGATGTTCCCCTCTCTGTGTCCATGTGTTCTCATTGTTCAACTCCCACTTAGGAGAACTTGCAGC
>NW_012117710.1:4971582-4972856 GCF_000951035.1 Colobus angolensis palliatus | reverse complement strand
GGAATCAGGTGCATATATTTGTTTTGCTTGGCTCATTGAATGTTTTAAAAATATTTTTATTTTGTTGTCAGCATAGAGAAATCGGGAGAGTTACCAAAAAATAAACAAAATACAAAATTCAGGTTTCTGACATTTTGGGAAAAATGTGAAAATCTGAAGAGCTGGCCATGAGGGGCCTTTCCCCACCGACTGTGCTTGCTCAAGGGGTTTGCACTGTGAGCCTGATGGGAATGAGAACCCCGCGTGAGTAAGGCAGGAATCAAACCCACCAGCAATCTCTTGAGGGTGTTTTTGAGCAACACTGAACAGCTTTAGGGAGTGTCTGATTTTGGTGTGAGCATGCACACATGTGTGGGAGTGAAATTGAGTGTTCTTCCTGGCACCTGTAAAACCATCACCCCACGGATGTGGTCACTATCGCCACCTTCTGGTGAATTAAATGCTTCCAAACTCTTGGGAATGGTGGGGGGCGGAGAGTGCATGGCTAGGCAACAACGTAGAGAAAGACTCAGGGATGTTGGGGTGCAGTGGCTCACGCCTGTATTCCCAGCACTTTGGGAGGCTGAGGCGGGAGGATTGCTTCAGGCCAGGAGTCTGAGGCTGCAGTGAGCCATGATCACACCACTGCACTCCAGCATGGGCAACAAGAGTGACGTCCTGTTTTTAAAAAAAAAAAAAAAAAAAAAAAGTCCAGCATGGTGGCACATTCCTGTAGTCCCAGCTACTGGAGGGGCTGAGGCAAGATGATTACTTGAGCCCAGGAATTCCTGAAGAATTACTTGAGCCCAGGAGCGCTGCAGTGAGCAACAATCACACCACTGCAGTCCAGCCTGCATGACAGAGACCCTATCTCTGAACAAACACCCAAAAAAAGACTTAGGCCAGGTGCAGTGGCTCAGGCCTGTAATCCCAGCACTTTGGGAGGCTGAGGCGGGTGGATCGCCTGAGGTCAGGAGTTTGAGACTAGCCTGGCCAACATGGTGAAACCCCATCTCTACTAAAAATACAAAAAAATTAGCTGGGCGTGGTGGCGCGTGCCTGTAATCCCAGCTATTCGGATGGCTTAGGCAGATGAATCACTAGAACCCGAGAGGCAGAGGAGGTTGCTGTGAGCTGAGATTGTGCCACTGCACTCCAGCCTGGGTAACAAGAGTGAAAACTCTCTCTCGCTCTCAAAACAAAACAAAACAAAAACTCAGATTAGAAAAGCTGTAATTCTAGACATAAGTCTGTAAAAATGTTGGGTTATTAAGAGAAAAAAGCCCAGGTGAACC
>NW_012117710.1:4968380-4969922 GCF_000951035.1 Colobus angolensis palliatus | reverse complement strand
CTACTAGTTTGGGGTTGCTTTGGGCTGGAAGCCTGCGGAGGGCAAGGGGAGACCCGGCTGGTGTCTTCTGTTCTCGGTTCTGCTTCCTCCCTGCCCTCCGCAGCTTAAGAGAGAGGAGGGAAAGGGCAGCACACCATTGTGGATGTTGTCAGCCGACTCCGTCCTCTCTGAACCTGGAGGTCAGATGTGCAGATGTCCCTCTGTCTTCTCTCTCTGCGGTTTTTCTCTCTCCCCACCTCCTCTCTCCTCTTTTTCTCTCTCCCCTCCCCTTTCACTCTCTTCTCTCCCTTCCCCTCTCTCCGGTCTATGCCTAATCTTTCTCCCTATTTATTTTCCTCCTTCTCTCTCTCCCCATTTCTCTCTCCTTCTTCCTCTCTCCCTCCTCTTTCTCCCTCCTCTCTTCCCCTTTCTCTCTCCCTCCTTTCTCTTTCTCCTCTCCCTCCTCTCTTCCTCCCCTCCCCCTTTTCTCCTTCTCTTTCTCCCTCCTTTTCCTCCCTTTCTTCCTCCCTGCTCTCTCTTCCTTCTCTCTCTCCTTTCTCCCTCATCTCTCCCCTTCTCTCTCCCTCCTCTTTCTTCCTCCCCTCTCTCTTCCTTCTCTCTCCTCCTCCTCTCCCTTTCTCTCTCCCTCCTCTCCCCCTCTCTCTCCACTCTCTTCCTCTCCTCTTTCCCCCTTCTCTCTCTTCCTCCCCTTTCTCTCTCTCCCTCCTTTCTCTTTCTTCTGTTTCCTATTGTTCCCCAGTTTCTCTCTCTCTCCCTGCTGTCTTTCTCTCTCCTCTCTCTCCTTTCTCTCTCTCCCCTCCTGTCTCCCCTTTGCTCTCTCTCCCTTCCCCTTCTCTCTCCCTGTCGTCTCTCCCTCTCCTCTCTCTCCTTCTCCCCCCTCCTCCTTCTCTCTCTGAAACCAACCCAGTAGTCCCAGAGACAATTGCTTGTTTTTTGGATAAACATAGAAGTTGACCCATCTGGTCAATTTCTTAAAGCTTGAAACTTGCCTTTGTTTTATCTGAGTTCCTGTTTTCTTACACATAGTTACATTTCTTCCGTGCTAAAGAAAGGTCTTTAGTGGGTCAGGAAGATGGATTTGAGGCTGAGCTCCCATCTCCGCTGCTGCACCCAAGTACAGCCTTCTTCATTGGCAGCACTCATCGTCTCAGTGATTGGCTTTCTGTGCAGTGAGCACCAGGACCTAGACCAAACTCCTGGTGTTTTGGTAACATCTCTCCCCTCTCTCCTGTCTTTCCCCCCTGTCTCTTTCTCTCTCTCTCCTTCCCTCTCCTCTTTGGTTCTCCCTCTCTTTCCACTTTCGGGGACTCTCCAGAGACTCCCTACTGGGAGTCCTTCCCCAGCAGTTCCCTTGGCAGAGGCAGATGCGTATCTCTTGTGGCAGTTGTTTCAGATCGCTAATGCTACCCAACAAATCAACTCCAAACTTAGCAGCTCACAACAGCCTTTTATTTATTTTTTTTGATGGAGTCTTGCTCTGTTGCACAGGCTGGAGTGCATGGCACGATCTTGGCTCACTGCAACCTCCGCCTCCCAGGTTCA
>NW_012117710.1:4966664-4967239 GCF_000951035.1 Colobus angolensis palliatus | reverse complement strand
GAGCTTGCAGTGAGCTGAGATCCGGCCACTGCACTCCAGCCTGGGCACAGAGCGAGACTCCATCTCAAAACAAAAACAAACAAACAAAAAAACCCAAAAAATTAGCTGGGTATGGTGGTGGGCACCTATAATTCCAGCTTGGGAGGCTGAGGCAGGAGAATTGCTTGAACCTGGGAGGTGGAGGCTGCAGTGACCTGAGATTGCACCACTGCACTCCAGCCTGGGGCAGAGTGAGATTCCATGTCAAAAAAACAAAAGAGAGAGAGAGAAAAAGAAAGAAAGAAGGAAGGAGGGAGGGAAGGAAGGAAGGAAAGAGGGAGGGAGGGAGGGAAGGAAGGAAGGAAGAAAGAGAGAGAAGAGAAGAGAAACGAGAGAGACGGAGACAGGCATCTCACTGTGTTGCCTAAGCTGGTCTCGAGCTCCTGGATTCAAGGTTCAGGCGATCCTTTTGCCTCAGCCTCCCAAAATGCTGGGATTCCAGGCGTGAGCCACTGTGCCTTTCTCGTCTGCTTCAATTTTATCTTGGACAGCCGCTCTGCATAAGAGAATTCTAGAAAGAAACTGTGCCCCTGTGA
>NW_012117710.1:4961810-4962317 GCF_000951035.1 Colobus angolensis palliatus | reverse complement strand
AAAAAAAAAAAAAAAAAAAAAAGTCAACCAAAAGGGGGAACCCTTATAAAATCATCATATGTTGTGAGACTTATTTACCACCATGAGAACAGAATGGGGGAAACCACCCCCCTGATTCGATTATCTCCCACTGGGTCCCTCCCACAACACGTGGGAATTATGGGAGCTACAATTCAAGATGAGATTTGGGTGGGGACACAGCCACACCACATCCACAGGTAAACTCGTGTATATACCCAAAGGAATATAAATCATTATACCGTAAAGACACACAGAAGTCCTTCACAGTGTGCAACTTTCAGAGGCTATGGGATAGGGCCCCTTCCCAGAAAGGAGAGGGCAAAGGAGCTCCTGGCGGAGAGGGGATCAGAGAGTGGGTCTGACGATGTCTAGGTGATGTCACGCATATGTTCATTGCAGCACTTTCCACAATAGCCAGGACATGGAATCAACCTCAATGCCCATTAATCATAGACTGGATAAAGAAAATGTAGTACATATACACAG
>NW_012117710.1:4960754-4961760 GCF_000951035.1 Colobus angolensis palliatus | reverse complement strand
CCTTTTGCCTCAGCCTCCCAAAATGCTGGGATTCCAGGCGTGAGCCACTGTGCCTGGCTCGTCTGCTTCAATTTTATCTTGGACAGCCGCTCTGCATAAGAGAATTCTAGAAAGAAACTGTGCCCCTGTGAAGCAGGAAAGTGGCTCTTCTGTCCAGTCCAGTGTCCCAGCATAAGCTCTTTATGACTAAAATCCGAATCTAAAACCAGAAACCAGATTACTTAGCAAAATGCCATTAAATACAATTTGGGGTACATGTCAGTATCTTCTAAGCCCCTTACCAAGCTGTTCTGAATCCCCCATCCAGCACTGTTCAGTGTCAAGATTACAGCAATTGTCCCCTTCCCTCCCCAAACCCAGCAAAGCTTGGCTTATAGTGGGTGTCTTTGCCTCCCTGGCTTTTTGTGTCTAAAATCGAACCGTGATACTTCAGCATTGTTGCAGAATTCCACCTGAGCTTTCCCCCACAATTTAGTCATTGCTTAAGGACTAAGGCGTTTATTTTCTTTTTTAAAAAAAACTTTTATTTTCACTGCAAGGGTACATGTATAGGTTTGTTATGTAGGTGTATTTGTCCATTTTCATGCTGCTGATAAAGACACACCCAAGACTGGGGGCCAGGTGCAGTGGCTCATGCCTGTAATCCCAGCACTTTGGGAGGCCCAGGCAGGTGGATCATGAGGTCAAGAGATCGAGACCATCCTGGCTAACATGGTGAAACCCTGTCTCTACTAAAAATATAAAAATTAGCTAGGCGTGGTGGCATACACCTGTAGTCCCAGCTGCTCGGGAGACCGAGGCAGGAGAATCACTTGAACCCAGGAAGCAGAGGTTACAGTGAGCCAAGATCACGCCACTGCATTCCAGCCTGGTGACAGAGCAAGACGCCATCTTACAAAAAAAAAAAAAGACATACCTGAGACTGGATATTTATTTATTTATTTATTTTACTTTAAGTTCTGGGACACATGTGCAGAACGTGCAGGTTTGTTACATCGGTATACAT
>NW_012117710.1:4953956-4956648 GCF_000951035.1 Colobus angolensis palliatus | reverse complement strand
GCTCACTGCAACCTCTGCCTCCTGGATGCAAGCGATTCTCCTGCTTCAAGCTCCCGAATAGCTGGGATTACAGGCCCCCAACACCATGTCTGGCTATTTTTTTTTGTTTGTTTTTTTTAGTCGAGATGAGGTTTCACCATGTCGGCCAGGCTGGTCTCGAACTCCTGACCTCGGGCAATCCACCCACCTCAGCCCCCTAAAGTGCTGGGATTACAGGCGAGAGCAACAACGCCTGGCCTGTTTCTTTTCTAATAAGAGCAACTAGGCTTGCCTTTCTGATCTCCTCACGAGGGGGCATCAGGTAGCGGATTTAAGGAAGCATTTGTTGCAGCACTAAAAACCCATGCCTCTGTAACCCAGAGTTAAAAATGGAGAGCGAGGATTTTCAACTCTTTTCAACAATTTCAAAGTGGTTGGTGCTTAGCTATATGTCACTTCATCTCATCATGTCAAACTGAGATTCTACAAACTGGAATCTCTCTTCAGGACTAGCCGGGGCCACTGCTAGGGCGGGGGTCTGCAAACCTTTTCTGTAAAGGGCCAGAGTGCAAATATTTCAGGTTTTGCTGGCTCTGTGGTCTCCGTTGCAACCATTCAACAGTGCTGCTGTAGCGAGAAAGCTGACGCAGACAACACATAAACCAATGAGTGTGGCTGCGTGCCAATAAAACTTGACAAAACGAGCAGTGGGCTGGATTCAGCCCATGGGCTGTTGTTTGCTGACCCCTGGTCTAGTGAAACCAGTAAGTCCAGCGAAAACCTGCGGGTAAAATGCCAAGTAAAATGACAAGTAAAATGCCACTGAGTCAACAGAGTAAAGTTCTAGTCCTAGCACCACCCTGACTAGCTGTGTGGCCTGAGGAGTGTCACCCATGTGTCACTGGTCCTCCTGTTCCTCAATAAACGCAGGAGATGATTGTAGGGTTGGAGAGGTTTGAGTGCGGAGCAAAGAAAAAGAGATGACCACAAGATGGCAGTAGAATGCACACGTTTTCTTTGGTCCGAGCCTTGGCAGATTTGCTGGAGGGAGAAGTCCCTCATGGCATGCAAACTTCAGAGGCTATGGGATGGAGCTAGTTTCCGGAGGGAGGAGAGCAAGGGAACCTCTGGTGGAGAGGGGATCAGAGAGGGATCTGACGATGTCTCGGCAATGTTGCTTAGTCCCAAGTAGCTGGGACTACAGGTGTGTGTCAGCACGCCAGCTAATTTTTGTATTTTTTGTAAAGAGAAGGTTTTGCCATGTTACTCAGGCTTGTCTTGAACTCCTGGGCTCAAGTGATCCTCCTGTCTTGGCCTCCCAAAGTGCTGGCATTACAGGTATGAGCCACTGTGCTTGGTCAGGCTCGTTCTTTTATATATATATATACACACACACACACACGCACACACACTTAACTTTAAGTATATGTATATATTATATATATATACTTAATTTTTGTGGGTACATAGTAGGTGTATATATTTTTGGGGTACATGAGATATTTTGATATAGGCATGCAATTGAAATAAATGCAACATGGGGGATGGGGTATCTGTCCCCTCAAGCATTTATTGGTTGAGTTACAGATAATCCAGTTACACTCTGTAAGTTATTTTAAAATGTAATTAAGGCGAGGTTCATTCTTTTATTTATTTATGTATTAGTAGAGATGGGCTTTCACCATGTTGGCCAGGCTGGCCTCGAACTCCTAGTATTGGTCTGTTGCCCAGGCTGGAGTACAGTGGCGCGATCTCGGCTCATTGTAACCTCCGTCTCCCCGGCTCAGCCTCCCGAGTAGCTGGGATTACAGGTACATGCCACCACAGCCGGCTAATTTTTGTATTTTTAGTAAAGATGGAGTTTTGCCATGGTGGCCAGACTGGTCTCAAACTTCTGACCTTGGGTGATCTGCCCGCCTTGGCCTCCCAAAGTGCTGGGATTACAGGCGTGAGCCACCATGCCTGGCCGCTAGGCTCCTTCTTAAGCGGTTCTCAACTCCAACTTCCTTCCTGACTCCAGGATGGGCAGGTGGCTCAGGGCTTGGCTAATCATAGCCTGTGTTCCCCTGCACACATAAGCTCATCAGGCTGATGAGGGGCATTGAGCATTTGGTGGGTCTGTTAGTAGAAGGGTGGCCATTACTTTTCCACTGGACAGAAACTGGGAAGAGAGAAGTGGAGCTGATGGAAGTCACCTGCCTCCATGTAGGGCCCGAGGATGAGACCAATGTGGAGGAAGGCAGGCTCCACACAAGGACAGACTCAGTCCTGTGAACACTGTTTAAACCCTTGCTCCAAGCCTTGTCTGCTGCCAGGCGTGTCTGAACTTTTCTGTAACACGAGAAAGTAAAGTCACTTCTTTCTGTAAGCCACAGGGAATCAGGCTGTCTGTAACTCTCAACTGGTATGACGCTAACTGTTACATATATTCTTTCTTTTTTTTTTGTTGAGACAGAGTCTCTCTCTGTCACCCAGGCTGGAGTGCAGTGGCGTGATCGTGGCTCACTGCAAGCTCCGCCTCCTGGATTTAAGCGATTCTCCTGCCTCAGCCTCCCAAGTAACTGGGATTACAGGCGCCAGCCACCACGTCCAGCTAATTTTTTTTTTGTATTTTTAGTTGAGATGGGGTTTCACCACTTTGGCCAGGCTGGTCTTGAACTCCTGACCTCAGGTGATCCACTCACCTCAGCCTCCCAAAGGGCTGGGGTTACAG
>NW_012117710.1:4945425-4951837 GCF_000951035.1 Colobus angolensis palliatus | reverse complement strand
GGCCTTACAAGGTGCTGGGATTACAGTCATGAGCCACCGTGTCTGACCTAAAATGTTAAATTCAAAATAACTTTTGTCTCCAAAACTTCTGAGGTTACTGGTCTGTTGTCTTCCGGCATCCATTGTTGCCAGTGAGGAGGCAGAACCCAATTTAATTTTTGCTTCTTTGTAGGGAAGTTTTCCTCTCCTCTCCCCTCCCGTCCCCTCCCCTCCCCTGTTTTTTTTATTTTCGGCAGAGTCTCACTCTTGCCCAGGCTGGAGTGTAGTGCTGTGATCTCGGCTCACTGGAACCTCCACCTCCTGGGTTCAAGGGATTCTCCTGCCTCAGCCTCCCGAGTAGTTGGGACTACAGGTGTCCACCACCACGCCCAGCGAATTTTGCATTTTTGGTAGAGACGGGGTTTCACCATGTTTGCCAGTTTGGTCAACAACTCCTGACCTCAAGTGATCTGCCCACCTCAGCCTCCCTAAGTGCTGGGATTACAGGCGTGAGTCATGGCGCCCGACTGGGAGGTTGTTTTCTTTTTCTCTCTCTTTTCTTTCTCTCTCTTCTCCCTCCTTCTCTCTCTCTCTCTCTCCTTCTCCCTCTCTCCTCTCCTTCTCCTTTCTTCTCCCTCTCTCCTCCCTCTCTTCTCTCTCTCCTCCCTCTCCCCTGTCTCTCCTATTTCCTCTCTTTTCCCTGCTTGCCTCTCTCTCCCTCTGCTTTGGATTTTTTTTTTTTTTTTTTTGAGACAGAGTTTCACTCTTGTTTCCCAGGCTGGAGTGCAATGGTGTGATCTCGGCTCACTGCAACCTTTGCCTCCCGGGTTCAAGTGGTTCTCCTGCCTCAGCCTCCTGAGTAGCTGGGATTACAGGCGTGTGCCACCACGCCTGGCTAATCTTTTGTATTTTTAATAGAGACAGGGTTTCACCATGTTGACCAGGCTGGTCTTGAACTCCTGACCTGAGGTGATCCACTTGCCTCGGTCTCCTGAAGTGCTGGGATTATAGGCGTGAGCCACTGCGCCCAGCCTGCTTTGAAATATTTTGGAACTTACTCTTCATCCCCGTTGTTGTGAAATCTCCCAGCGCTGCCTGTAAGTGGTTATCTGTTTCACTCACTGCGATCAGCTTCCACTGAACTCATCCAGCACAAATACTTGTGTCTTCATTTATCTCCGGGTAGTTTTATTTCACTATTAATTTTCTGTATCTCCTCTGTTCTGTCAATCCTCCACACAGGAAATTCACATGAGATGCCTTTGGGAGTGGCTTGATTATTGGGGCCATAATTAATTTTCAGGTGCATTGATCTACTCCTCACCTGGTCTGTTGAGCTCCATGTTGGAACCATCATTTTAAATTTCTGAGGGTCCTCATGGGTCACTTTTCTTTATTCATCACCTTCCACACAAACATATATGCTCTCCCCTCACCAGGCATTGCTTTACCTGTGGAGACAAAAAATATGAAAACCAGAAACCTTCTCAGTATTATCCAGTATTTCAGAGAACTTGGACATCACGCATTCATAGTTGGCCTTCACTTTGGTCATGCATAGCAAGGTCAGAAGAAAGGAACAGAACTGGAAGTGATACTGTTTTTGTTTGTTTGTTGCTGTGTGACAGAGTCTCACTCTGTCTTCCAGGCTGGAGTACAGTGGCGTGATCTCGGCTCACTGCAGCTTCCGCCTCCTGGGTTCAAGCGATTCTCCGGCCTCAGCCTCCCGAGTAGGTGGGACTACAGGTACATACCACCATGCCCAGCTAATTTTTGTATTTTTAGTAGAGACAGGGTTTCACCATGTTGGCCAGGATGGTCTCGATCTCCTGTCCTCGTGATCCACCTACCTTGGCCTCCTAAAGTGTTGGGATTACAGGCATGAGCCACCGTGCCCAGTCACGATACTGGTTTTTTTTTTTTTAAATTTTTTGTTTATTCATTAAAAAAAACCAAAAACACTCCTGCCAAGGGTAAAATTACCAATCTTGCATCTCACTTTGAACTGGAGCAACACAACACTTCCTCTTCACCTCAAAGTGGGACAAACGAACTAAACAGACGTTTTCTGAAATGCTTTACGACCTCTACTCTGCTGTTCCCCTTGTCGCACAACTCTGTCAGTGAGTCTAAATTTAGATTGTCACCTGTTACGAAACCAGGACATTCCATTTTTGTTCAAACAGGAATGACACAGAAGTCAGTTCAGCTGCTTTTAATTCATAAAACAGATGCAAATGTATCTGAGGAAGTAAAAGCCGTTAATTGCGGTGTTACTTATAATGGCACAGATTGGAAACAACCAAAGTGGCCAAAAGCAGGAGAGAAGAAAATGAATCATAGTGTACTCAAAGAATATTATGTAGACATAAAAAATGACAGCTATGAAGGCTCAGGGGCAAGATGGGAAGTGCTAATAGAAGGCTACATGAAAAACAGGACATAAAATTATATGCGTGCTTCTATGATGGTGACGAATATGTCAAACGCACTGAAAAACAGGAAAAAATGAAAAAGGTGGTAGTGAATCAGGATGCTTTCCATGGGGAAGTTTTTTTTTGTTTGCTTTGTAAAGCCAAACTTTTGCCATGTGAGATAACTTTTAAAAGATTAAATTATTAAGAGAAAGAGAAAAAAGAGAAAGAGAAAAAAGAGAGAGAAAGAGAAAGAAAGAGAGGCCGGGTGTCGTGGCTCATGCCTGTAATCCCAGCACTTTGGGAAGCCGAGGTGGGAGGATGGCTTGGGCCCAGGAGTTCAAGACCAGCCTGGGCAACATAGGGAGACCTTATCTCTACAAAAAACAAACAAAAAACAAAACCAAAAATTAACCGGGCATGGTGGTGTGTGCCTACGGTCCCAGCTGCTGGGAAAGCTGAGGCAGAAGGATTGCTTACGCCTGGGAGGCAGAGGTTGCAGTGAACCAAGATTGTACCACTGCATTCTAGCCTGGGCGACAGAGCAAGACCCTGTAAAAAAAAAAAAAAAAAAGAGAGAGAGAAAGAAATACAGAAAGAGAGAGGGAAAGAGAAAAGAAAAAGAGAGAAATATATACATAATATATACAGAGAGTAAAAGGAAAAGAGAGAGCCAGAATTGAAATGATGGTGTTTGAGTAAACATTGCAATAGAGTTGGTTTTTGTTTTTGTTTTGTTTTGTTTGTTTGTTTTTGAGACGGAGTCTCACTCTGTTGCCCAGGCTGGAGTGCAGTGGCATGATCTCGGCTTACCGTGAGCTCCGCATCCCGGATTCAAGCAATTCTCCTGCCTCAGCCTCCCGAGTAGCTGGGACTGCAGGCATGCACCATTATGCCTCGCTAATCTTTTGTATTTTTAATAGAGACAGGGTTTCACTATGCTGGCCAGGCTGACCTTGAACTCCTGACCTTGTGATCCACCTGCTTCGGCCTCCCGAACTGCTGAGATTACAGGCGTGAGCCACTGCGCCTGGCCTCAATAGAATTTTTTAAAGTTAGGGTGGCCTAGTGGGTGTGGCCTTTGGGCCAACTCAATGCACAGTTCCTGCTGCTTCTCCACCTGGATGCATCCTAAGAGTGGATGTGCGTGTGGAAGGCTTGTCATGCCCCGGCCTCTTTAGTGACGCAGTGGCTCACGCTGATCTGACCAGAGCTGCATGCAGTGGGACAAGCTCGCTGCTATTTGCCACCACTGATGGCTCAGGGCTTAGCATGAACTCTAACAATTTCTAGCCTCTCTGAGTTAAAATAAACTTCCTATTACTCAGGGTATGATTCAGGAACTAGAATCTTTGTCTTTGTTCTGTATAGGTGGCCTGGCATTTGGTGACACTCTTCAGATACTGGAGGCAGAACAAGCTTGACAATTTTGCCAGTGGGAGCCTCTGGCCTCTGAAGGGAGGCAACCTCCACCAGGACGTACCGTCTGGGGTGCTGGGCTGGGGTTTCAACACAGCTACTAGAGAGATAGAGTGCTTTTGAAAAGCAGCTACTGCTGGTGAGGAGGTGGGACCCAATTCAATGTTCATTCCTTTGTGGGCAAGTTGTTTTCTTTCTGTCTGTCTTTCCTTTCTCTATTTTATTTTATTTAGTTTAGTTTAGTTTAGTTTAGTTTAGTTTAGTTTCATTTATTTTAGTTTATTTTAGTTTAGTTTAGTTTACTTTTTAAGATGGAGTTTCACTCTTGTTGCCCAGGATGGAGTGCAATGGTGTGATCTCAGCTCACTGCAACCTCCATCTTCTGGGTTCAAGTGATTCTCCTGTCTCAGCCTCCCGAGTAGCTGGGATTACAGGTGCATGCCACCATGCCCAGATAATTTTTGTATTTTTAGTAGAGATGGAGTTCATCATATTGGTCAAGCTGGTCTCAAACTCCTGACCTCAGGTGATCCACCCGCCTCGGCCTCCCAAACATGAACCACCATGCCCGGCCCCTCCTTTCTCTCTCTTCTCCCTCTCCCTCTCTCTCTTCTCCCTCTCTCTCCTCTCCCTCTCCTTCCTCCTCTTTGTCTCTCCTCTGTCTTTCTTCTCTGTCTTCTCTCTCGCCTCCCTCTTCCTCCTCTCCCCTCCTCTCTGTCTCCCTCTCTGTCTTCTCTCTGTCTCTTCTCTCTCCTCTCCTCTCTCTCTCCCTTTCCCCCACCTCTGTCTCTCTCCCTCTCTGTTTTGGAATCTTTTGGGACTTCCTCTTCATCCCTGTTGTTGTGAAATTTCTCAGTGCTGCTTGTACGTGCTTATCTTTTCATTCACTGGGATCAGCTTCCAGTGAACTCATTCAACACAAATTCTGTTGTCTAGTATTGCTACTGAGCTGTGAGCTCCGGTTGAAATGGAATGCTTGACCCATGGAGGCCCGATTCCAATTTCTCTGCTTGATACACCTAGTTTAGGTGATTGGTCAAAGAGCTCTAGGACTGAATTCCAGGTCTGACAAGTCAGAGGCGCCCACAAAGCCTTCCCTGTCTGATGGACGTGGGGGCATTGAAGATGGCCATTGGCTGAGCCCCAGAGGTAACTCAGCCTTCCATGACAAAGTGGCAGCTCTCCCTGTGGGACAAATTGTGTCTCCCTTTCTGCTTCCTGAAGCAAAGCCCAAGTGACCAGCTCTTTTGGGGCCTTTTGTTCACAAAGGTTCCCCTAAATGCCTGAGTCTGGCTGAGCTGAAACGCAGTGATGTCTGCGCTGGCCATCCAGTCTCCACCGAGCAGAACCTGTAGAGGCTACGGCCGCTTAGCAGGTGGAGCTCAGGCTGCTAGAGCATGGCAGATCCAAGACAGCCTGTTAGGGGTGGGAACTGTGGAAAGAGACAGTTGTCCCTGGTGGAGCAGACTGGGTCACTCATGCAGATGGCCCGGCACTGGCTGTGAGAGGAGAGGCAGGCGTCCTGCAGGACGATGAGGGCTGCATTCACTGAGCGCCTGCTGTGTGCTCTGATGAGGCCCACGGGAAGCAAGCAGCCGAGAGAGACTGTAACTCGTTTTCAGCTTTTCACAAATGAGGCTGCTGTGAACACGTGTGCACTGGTCTCCTATGTACGGGGGCTGGTGTAGAGTCAGAGAGGGAGAACTCTTGGATGGGAGGGTAGGAGAATTTGCTTTTTTTTACAGATGCTGATAAATTGTCTTCCAAAGCAGGATACTTTATACTTTAAAAAAAATCGAGATAGGATCTTGCTGTGTCACCCAGGTTGGAGTCTTGGGGTGTGATCATAGCTCACTGCAGCCTCCACCTCCTGGGCTCAAGTGATCCTCCCACCTCAGCCTCCTGAGTAGCTGAGACTACAGGCACATGCCATCATGGCTAATTATTTTATCTTACCATTATTATTTTTGTTGAGACAGGGTCTTGCTGTGTTGCCCAGGCTTGTCTTGAACTCCTGGACTCAAGCAATTATCTTGTCTTAGTCTCCAAAGTGCTGTGACCACAGGTGTAAGCCACTGCACCTGGCTTCTGTGCTTTTTAACGTAGGATTTGAGACATATTTTAACTGAAGTATACAGCATTTGACTTACGATTTTTTTTTTTTTTTGATGGAATTTCGCTCTTGTTGCTCAGGCTGGAGTGCAACGGCATGATCTTGGCTCACTGTAACCTCCACCTCCTGGGTTCATGTGATTCTCCTGCCTCAGCCTCCCGAGTAGCTAGGATTACAGGCATGCACCACCATGCCCGGGTAACTTTTGTATTTTTAGGAGAGATGGGGTTTCTCCATGTTGGTCAGGCTGGTTTCGAACTCCCGACCTCAGGTGATCCACTCCCCTGGGCTTCCCAAAGTGCTGGGATTACAGATGTGAGCCACCCCACCTGGCCCTGATTTATGTTTTATTATACAATGTTTTTATTTAAAAACTCTAGTTTTGGCCTGGCATGGTGGCTCACGCCTGTAATTCCAGCACTTTGGGAGGATGAGGTGGGTGGATCACCTGAGGCCAGGAATTCAAGATCAGCCTGGCCAACATGGT
>NW_012117710.1:4937085-4941050 GCF_000951035.1 Colobus angolensis palliatus | reverse complement strand
AAGATCAGAAGGAAGTGATCAATATCAGAGGATCCATCGGTGCTAAGTGAATCAGAGTTGCATATAAAAATTTCCACCACAGCAACACCTGTCTAGGAGACATCACACCTGCCCCTTGTGTTCCATCACACCTGGCCCCAGCCAGCTGCCGCTGACAGAGGAGCACGGACTTGGACTGACCCCAGATCCCCTCTGGACCAAAGTGAAGACATTTCCCATGCCAATGAACAACGGGGCTTGTTTTAACCACCCCCACCACCTCCCCACACACACCTATGAGCTCATTCTGCTGCAACCACAATACTGTGGATCAATCCTCGATTAGCACAACCAGCAGGGCCCCCTATCCCGAACGTAAATGTTGTGTTATGCCCAGTGCATTTCTTCATGAGCTCTTTCTCCTTTGCTTGCATCTGAATAGACTCAGCTCTGTATT
Source organism: Colobus angolensis palliatus (assembly GCF_000951035.1). Lineage (NCBI taxonomy): Eukaryota > Metazoa > Chordata > Mammalia > Primates > Cercopithecidae > Colobus > Colobus angolensis. The sequence goes on along the minus strand of NW_012117710.1, from coordinate 4,940,614 downwards.
TTTAAAAAAACAAGCTCTGGTCATTTTTCTTTATTCTTTCATAGTCTTTATTGTGACTGATCTCACTGCATAGTAGTACCCACGCTATTCTTATCCCTTCGGTGCCTGTTACCCTGAAGTTGTGTCATGAACAATGACCAGAAATGAAAACAAACTTTCAAAAGCCTTCCAAGTAGTCCTTTTTTTTTTAATCACAGAGGAAGCCAGAAAAAAAAATCACTTTGACATTCAGGAAGCAAGATAGAATTTATGTTCTGTAGCAGAGGAACTGTTGGGAGATTTCTGATGCCCTTTCAGCTGTCTTCGTTTCTAAGGAATGATTTTTGGTACCAGCCAAGTATCCAGTGAGCTATTCTGGACACTCAGTCAATTGGAAATGTATGAAGTTAAGAGTTGAGTCACTACTCAACAACTTTTGTTCATAATGCTGATGGTCACGGTTAATGTAATACCGTTAGTCAAAGCATGTATTTTGTCTTAATATTCTGTAGTATTACATTCACACAATTCGATAAACACACATTCATAAAAAAATACTGTCTAATGCCTAGTGTACTTCAAAGTAAAGTCTATACAATATAAATGTAACCTGGTAGGGTGTGGTGGCTCATTCCTATAATCCCAGCACTCTGGAAAGCTGAGTTGGGAGGATCGCTTGAGTCCAGGAGACCAGCCTAGGCAATATATTAATACCCCATATATACAAAAAAAAAAAGATAAAATAATTAGCCATAGTGTCATGTGCTTGTAGTCCCAGCTACTCAGGAGGCTGAGGTGGGAGGATTGCTTGAGCCCAGGAGATTGAAGTTGCAGTGAGCTTATGATTGGATCACTGCACTCCAGCTTAGGCAACAAAGCGAGACCCTGTCTAAATGGGTGTGTGTGTGTGTATGTGTGTGGTGTGTGCATGCATGTGCATGCATGTGTGTAATCTATATATTATAGTACATTATACTAAATCAAATTATAGTCTGATATGGTTTGGCCCTGTGTCCCCGCTCAAATCTCATTTCCCAATTGTAATCCCCAGGTGTTGAGGGAGGGACCTGGTGGGAGGTGATTGGATCATAGGGGTGATTTCCCCATGCTATTCTCATGATTGAGTGAGTTCTCATGATATTGAGTGAGTTCCACGAGATCTGATGGTTTACAAGTGTTTGTCATTTCCCTCTTCACTCTCTCTCTGCTGCCATGTAAGACGTGCCTTGCCTGCCCTTACCCTTCTGTCATGATTGTAAGTTTCCTGAGGCCTTCCCAGCCATGTGGAACTGTGAGTCAATTGGGCCTCCTTCCTTTATAAATTACCCAGTCTCAGGAAGTTCTTTACAACAGTGTGAGAAGGGACTCGTACCTAGTCATAGGGTGACTCAGTAGTTTGATTATCTTGATCATTGGAGGTGCAGTTTTATATCAGATGGAATGAGTAGAAATCCAATTTGATTGCTAATACAGCTGGGATTTCATCCACCATAATTTTGCCCATTGAATAGGTTGAAACTGTTTCTGGAGCTTTGATGTGCATATCAATGGAATCACATCGGGATCCTATTAAAATGCAGAATCTGACTCAAAAAGTCTTGGGTGGGACCTGGGAACCTGCATTTCTAGCCAGCTTCCAGGTGATGCAGATTGTTTTAGCTCATGGACTCCATGCCAAAGGACGGGGGCTACATCTTCCTGTGTGGTGTGCTTGGAGACACTGGTAGGCCAAGCGGGGGTTGCAGGGCTTGAGGACTCTCAATTATTATACAGTGTTTTTATTTTAAAAAGTTGGCTGGGCATGGTGGCTCACGCCTGTAATCCCAGGACTTTGGGAGGCTGAGGCAGGTGGATCACTTGAGGTCAGGAGTTCGATACCAGCCTGACCAATATGGTGAAGCCCCGTCTCTACTAAAAATACAAAATTAGCCAGGCATGGTGGCACACACCTGTAATCCCAGCTACTCAGGAGGCCGAGGCAGGAGAATTGCTTGAACCCAGGAAGGGGAGGTTGCAGGGAGCTGAGACAGATCTCACTCTGCTACACCACTGCACTCCAGCCTGGGCAACAGACCCAGATCTGTCTCAAAAACAAAAACAAAACTCCCAGAAAACAACCAACTCTAGTTTTGTCTAATACTTGATGCATTGCTTTAAAACAATTAACATGTAATAATTGTACATATTTATGGGGTACATAATGATGTTGCAATACCTATAATTTATAGTGTTCAGATCAGAGTAATTAGCATATTCATGATCTCGAACATTTAGGATTTCTTTGTGTTGGGAGCATTCTGTATACTCCTTCTAGCGATTTGAAACCACATAGTGTATTATTGTTAACTGTAGCCATGCTACAGTGCTGTAAACACTAGAACTTCTCCTATCTGGCTGTAATTTTGTGTTCTTTAACAAATCTCGGTGGGGCATAGTGGCTCTTGTCTGTAATCCCAGCGCTTTGCGAGGCTGACATGGAAGGATTGCTTGAGCCCAGAAGTTCAACACCAGCCTGGGTAACATAGCAAGACCCTGTCTCAACATAAACTGAAACAAACAAACAAACAAACAACAAAAAAAAAAACTAGCCAGGTACGATGGTGTGCACCTGTAATTCCAGCTACTCTGGAGGCTGAGGTAGGAGGATGGTGTGAGCCCAGGAGTTCAAGGCTGCAGGGAGCTATGACTGTGCCATTGCACTCCAGCCTGGGTGACAGAGTGAGACTCTAACTCTTAAAAACCAAAAAACAAACCAAAAATCCAGAAATGTCTCCCTATTCCCTCGTTTTGATGCAGTTTTTTTTTTTTTGACAGAGTTTCACTTTCATCACCCAGGCAGGAGTGCAATGGCACAATCTCCACTCACTGCAGCCTCCACCTCCCAGGTTCAAGTGATTCTCCTGTCTCAGCCTCCCGAGTAGCTGGGATTACTGGCGTGAGCTACCATGGCTGGCTAATTTTCATATTTTTTAGTAGAGACGGGGTTTCACCATGTTGGCCGGGCTGGTCTCGAACTCCTCACCTCAGGTGATCCTCCCGCCTCTGCCTCCCAAAGTGCTGGGATTACAGGCGTGAGCCAACGCGCCCAGCCTGATGCATTCATTGCTTTTTACTTGGAAACGTTTCCTGAGTACTTACTGGGTGTCAGGCACTGTCCTAGGTGCTGAAAACTCAGGCGGGTGCATAGGGGGACGCAAACAGAGACCTTTCCTGGTGAAGCTGCCACTAGAGGTGGATGAGGCAGCACCAGAGATGCAGGGTTCTAACAAGTGCAGTCCCTTTCACAGGATGACAGGCAGGGACAGGAGTTATGCAGAGATGTGAACTAGAGTCGGGGTGGAGAGGGGATGCGATTTTGGGACAAGAAAAGCCTCTCCAGGCCGGGCGCGGTGGCTCAAGCCTGTAATCCCAGCTACTCAGGAGGCCGAGGCAGGAGAATTGCTTGAACCCAGGAGGGGGAGGTTGCAGGGAGCTGAGACAGATCTCACTCTGCTACACCACTGCACTCCAGCCTGGGCAACAGACCCAGATCTGTCTCAAAAACAAAAAC
>NW_012117710.1:4927606-4934500 GCF_000951035.1 Colobus angolensis palliatus | reverse complement strand
AAAACAAAACAAAACAAAACAAAACCCCCCAAAAAACAAAGAAAACAAACAAACCAAAAAACCCAAAAATCTCTAGTTTATTTAATATCTGTTTTTAAAAACATCAAATTAACATGTAATAATTGTACATATTTATGGAATACATAATGATGTTGCCATACATATAATTTATCGTGATCAGATCATAGTAATTAGCATATTTATTCATAATCTCAAGCATTTACCATTTGAGGGCCTGGAAGCGACTAGAGTTTCCAGGCTGGTCCTCTCCAGCCAAGAACAGCCTCACATCTTGACACCAGTGCTTCCTTCCATTTTTGTGTGTGTGCGCTATAATGAAGTCAGCACCACCTTTGACCTTTAGACCCTAAACCATCAGTATCTGTTAGAAGTTTTTAAATTTCAGGGGACAGAAAAACACAATTCAGAATGACTTTGATGAAAAGGAAATGTATTGGTTCCTGCAACTGCAAAGTCCAGGAATAGACCTGGCTTTAGGCATTCCCATGATGTCACCTGGAGAGATGGGATCTCACTCTGTTGCCCAGGTTGGAGTGCAGTGGTGCAATCATAGCTCACTGCAGCCTTGAATGCCTGGGCTCAAGCAATCCTCCTGCCTCAGCCTCCCAAGTAGCTAGGACTGCAAGCACACGATAGCACGTCTGGCTAATTTTTAAGTTTTTTGTGGGGACAAGGACTCGCCATGTTGCCCAGGCTGCCCTCAAACTCCTGGGCTCAAGCAATCCTCTTGTCTCAGCCTTCCAAAGCCTTGGGATTACAGACGTGAACCATGTGTGCCTAGATTCTATATTATTTTAGCTCCACTTGCCTCTGAGAGGAGGCTGGTTTCCTTATATTCTCACATTCTTAGACTCCCATTCCTGTTCATTCACTGTGATCAGCTTTCAGTGAACTTACTCAACACAGATACTACTACTGACTAATATTGCTACTGAGCTCTGGTTGGAATGGAATGCCTTACCCATGAAGGCCTAATCCTGATTTCTCTCCCTAGTTTAGGTGGTTGGTCAAGGAGCCTGAGATGGCTGGGGCACCTCTCAAGGTCACGGTTGCTGGGTCCCACCCTCAGGGTTTCTGATTCAGTAGGCTTGGGTAGGAACCAAGAACTTGTATTTCTAACAGGCTCCTGGGTGATGCTGAAGCTGCCAGTCTGAGAGCCATGCTTTGAGGACCCCCTCCCTCCAAGCATCCTATTTTCTTTCTCCTTTCTTTCTCTCTCTCTCTCTCTCTCTTTCTTTCTCTTCATTTCTTTTTTTTTTTTTCTTTTATAGAATCTCACTCAGTTGCCCAGACTAGAGTGCAGTGGAGTAATCTCAACTCATTGCAAACTCTGCCTCCCAGGCTCAAGTGATTCTCCTGCCTCAGCCTCCTGAGTAGCTAAAATTACAGGTGTGCACCCCCACATGTGGATTTTGTTGTTGTTGTTGTTGTTTTTGTATTTTAATAGAGATGGGGTTTCCCCATGTTGGCCAAGTTGGTCCTGAACTCCTGACTTCAAGGATCCAGCTGCCTCGGCCTCCCAAAGTGCTGGGATTACGGGGGTGAACCATTGCACCCGGCCCAATCATCCTATTTTCAAGCTTCCCTCATTTTTGGTACTCATCTCTAAGTCTCACCATGGACTGCCTTGTGTTAGTGATGATACCGCTCTGTGTTCCACTCATCTCAGCAACGTTCAAGCCCCTGAGAACTAAAGATGCCCCTTCTCATTCAGAACATAATAGACATGAAAATTGCCAATGAGCATCTAGATTTGGAGAGAAAAAGCTAAAAGCCTCTGTTAGTTGCTAACGACTGCAGAAGTCCTCTTTAACCCACAACTTGTCTCCTTTCAACATTCCTAATAGGGTTCCCATTTATCTGCACACCTCACCATGGTCCCCCCCAAAGCATAGCCTCATTTACAACTCTGTAAAGGAAAATTTCACATGCTTTCCCTAGAGATTTAAAGCATGGAGTCATTAGTGTAAATGCTGTTGCCACTCAGCAATTTGAAGGAAATCTAAATGCTCTTCCTCAGATGGTGCCAATTACAACAGCCGACGGAGGTAACCTCCTGCCTGCCCCACGCTGTGGCAGCAATCACCATATATCTTCTCAAATTGAGGCAAAGTGGACTCTATTCTTCCCTCAGCTTGTAAGCACTCTCCTCGTGTGCCTGACACAATTCTCTCTGTGCCTCTGCCCTGTGCTCCTTTCCCGTTCTGGCTACACAATGACTAAGAGAGATGAAAACTGCAAGCATACAGCCAATCTCTGCTTGTGTCATTTATGCTGGACATCCTTTTGACCAAAGTCAATGCCCCAAACCAGCACAGCAGGAAAATAGATTCTGCCTCCGTAAGACTACACAGCAAGCATGCATGATAGAAAAACAAGAATTCAGTCTCCCAGACCATGCACCCACCTCTGCTGGGGAAGAGTTTTTTCCTCTCCAAAGAATCTTCACAAGAAAAAAGAACTGAACCAACAAAACATCACATCAGCCTTTATTTACTCAAAAGGAATGTGTAGGCTGGGCACAGTGGCTCATACCTGTAATCCCAGCACTTTGGGAGGCCGAGGCAGTTGGATCACCTGAGGTCAGGAGTTCAAGACCATGGTGAAACCTCATCTCTACTAAAAATACAAAAAAAAATTAGCCGGGCATGGTGGTCGGTGTCTGTAATCCCAGTTACTCGGGAGGCAGGAGAATTACTGGAACCCAGGAGGTCGAGGGTGCAGTGAGCTGAGATCACACCACTGCACTCCAGTCTGGGAGACAGAGGGAGAGTCCATCTCAAAAAAAAAAAGGAAGGTGCAGTTTACCACTCCAGGCCAGACTGGCTTTGTCCTTGGGCAGAATAGATGATTATATAGAAGTGTCTTGGAGGGCCGTCTTGTCTGAAATCCTATAGTTCATTTCCTGGGGTTCAGTAATGTTCCCACGTGATGCGCTTTCTAATAATACAAATTTCATTTCCTTTCATTCCATTCACAATACCTCCGTGTGAAGAAGCCAGGGACTGCATGAAGACACTGAATGGCTCAGTAGGAGAAGTGGTGAATGAGATTTGCTGAAATGCACAGTGTGGTAGATTGAATTCTTGTTTGTCTATCATCCATGCTTGCTGTGTAGTCTTATGGAGGCAGAATCCATTTTCCTGCTGTGCTGATGTAGGGCATTGGCTTTGGCCAAAAAGAGGTGAGCATAGATGACACAAGCAGAAATTTGCTGTTTGCTTGCACAGTTGGACAGGCACTCTTGCCCTTCTGTTATTGACATGAGAAAAGCTTCCCTTGAATAGCTTCTCCATCTTTAACATGGACCCCATAATGAGTACACATGGTGCAGACTGAGGTCCAAATCATAGAGGTGGAAGGGATGGGGCCAACCAGACTCATAGCTTCAAGAAGCAGAGACTCCCGATGAGCCCAGTTTAGTTTAAAAAACACATGCTGTTTTTCTTGACCACTGAATTCTTTTTGATCTGTTTGTTACACAGCAATAGCTGACTGACACAGAGGTCAAAGATGCTGGTGAGAAAGTTGGGCTGGCCAAATAAGACTTTATCACCTTCTCTAAATTGCCTAGACAATCTCTGCTCTCATCAGAAATCACAGGTCCGTGCATGGCTTTACCAAAAACCTGGTTCATTTTTGTCTCCTTCATGATTATTTGCAGGATAATGATGTCATTAAGAAGCTTTTAAAACTTTCACATTAGCTAAGGGATGGGATCAGAAGAAACACTTTGGCAGGATTTCAAAACCGAAGGGGAGTTGTGAGAGGTGGGTTCATTTATAATAAAAACAAATGACTTGAAGGTTTTAGTTTTCAATTATTAAGGTTCTAGTGCCAAAGGCCCAGCCATGCAATTTAGTTCTTAGCTATTTTTGCTAATATCTTCTCAATGCTTGACGTCTAAATACCCAGTCAATCAACAGCCATTACAGAGTTCTTATTACATGCAGTGTTGTGTATGGAGCTGTGGAGAGAATATAAGAAGAAAAATCGCTCCCTATTCTTTGAGAATTTATAGAGTAAACACAAGCCATAAATAGATCAATTATTCTTTTAAATGTTGAAAGAATTTTATCAATGGACTCTTTAATAACTTTTAATTTTTATACATTATTATAATGTGTATTTCTTCCAAGTAACTTACAAAATATAAAAAAGCACAAAGAAAAAATGGATTGCCAATAATCCTAACATTCAGATAGACGTTGTTAACATTGTGATGAATAATTTTCAAACATTTTTTAAGGTATGCATACCTTTGTACACACGTTTCTTTTTAAAAGCAAAATGGTATCATGTTGCTTTTGGCAATGGCTATCTTCCATGTTAATAATTATTGATCTGTAGCATAATTTTAATGGCGGTAAAGTATTCCCCTGCATAGGTATGCCATTATTTGTTTCATCAATCTCCTACCAATAGTCATTTAGGTTATTTTCTGAGTTTTCTCTATTATAAAAAGCAAGGCTGTTAACATCTTCATACCTTCATCTGCGTCCAGTTGACCCCTTCTGGTCTTAGGACAAGTTCCTGTGAGTGAAATGTTTAGGTTAAGTGTGTGGTATTTCTAGAAAGCATGTGATCCATGTGGGTAAACTGACTTCCAAAGTTTCCATTTTAAATGTCTTCTCTAAAAAACAATTATTTTGAGTAGATAGTCATGTCTCAATTGAAACATGTCATGAGGTCGGGCATGGTGGCTCACACCTGTAATCCCAGCACTTTGGCAGGCCAGGAGGGTGGATCACCTGAGGTCAGGAGTTCGAGACCCACCTGGCCAACATGGAGAAACCCTCTCTCTACTAAAAATACAAAAATTAGCCGGGCTTGATGGCAGGTCCTTGTAGTCCCAGCTACTTGGGAGGCTGAGGCAGGAGAATCACTTGAACCCGGGAGGCAGAGGTTGCAGTGAGCCAAGATCGCACCACTGCACTCCAGCCTGGGTGACAGAGTGAGACTCTGTCTCAAAAAACAAAAAAAAAGAAAAGAAAAAAAAATCATGTCATGAGTTTGAGTCTGTCTCTTTAAGTCAAGGGCTATTTTCTCAAGTTAATAAGTTGGTTTGAAAAGCCTGATGTACTTGCAACTCAATTAAAAACTTTGAATTTTGCTCCTTTTTTTTTTTTTTTTTGACAATGGAGTTTTGCTCGTGTTGCCCAGGCTGGAGTGCAATGGTACGATCTTGGCTCACTGCAATCTCTGCCTGCCAGGTTCAAGTGATTCTCCTGCCTCAACCTCCTGAGTAGGTGGGACTACAGGCACCTGCCACCATGTCCAGCTACTTTTTTTGTGTTTTTAGTCTAGAAGGGGTTTCACGATGTTGACCAGGCTGGTCTGGAACTCCTGACCTCAGGTGATCCACCCGCCTCAGCCTCCCAAAGTGCTGGGATTACAGGCGTGAGCCACGGCGCCCAGCTCGAATTTTGCTGCTTTCTACTTAATGTCCGTAAGTCCCTTCTTTCCCTCTTGTTCACCGGACAATCAGGTATACATGTGCAGAAAAGAAAATGGGACAGAAGGTGCAACAGCATTGCTCCTGAGGCTTTGACTCTGACTCACTCTGCTTGCCTTCTGTTTCTCCTCCCGGCTTGCCGTCCTCACAGCAGTGACTGCTTTCAACCAACCAGGCACTCATCCCCATCACCGGACACCTCCAAAAGGCTCCAACGTTTCCATGGATTGGAAAACTGGCTGCCTGGAGATGGGACCAGTACTGCCTCACTCACCAAATTCCCTCCTGCTCCCTGATGGTTAGGGCTGGGTGCTTCACCCACGTGCTGCCCTTGGTTTCCTTCTCTGGGCAGACAAGTTTTGCTCTAAATCAATGATCTTCTGATTTAGTGGAAAAGGATATTGCACGCAAGGAAGGAGCTCATAAACAAACTTAAATGTGGACATACAAGTTTTGCTCTAAATTGAGGATCTTCTGATTTAGCAGAAAAGGCTATTGCACGCAAGGAAGGAGCTCACAACGTAACTGAAATGTGGAGTGTCTTTCATAGAGCACTGTGGAACTAACAGACCCAGGAAGGGGCACTTCCTGCCCTGATGGGCTGGCTTTTCAGTGGATCTCTTTTTACTGAGTTCTTCTTTTCCCCACAGGCTTTTTCAGTTTCTGGTCCCCAAGTTATGTGTCTGACCTCCTGGAGAGTTAAAAAGCAATGAAAACAAAAGCCAAATATAGCAAAAGAAAAGAAGGAAAGAGAACTGAGGGCACCTGCATTCTCTACATTTCCGGAGACATGCAGATTCCTTGGGTTCTTTTACGTGGAACTTGCTCTTTCCCCATCTGATTTCTCTGACTCCATCTAGGGAACCAGAAGATGGGCAGGGGCTGAAATGGGCCCCTTCCTTAAATCCAAGCTATGTCTGCAGAGGTCAGTGATTTTACAGCTTTCTCTGGAGGAGGAGGAGGGGTCTGTTATCCTAACTACTCTTTCCACCTCTGTCTCTTGTTTTAAAAGGTACATCTAAAGCAGAGGGCACACAAAGGTCAAAAATAAAAGGATGGAGAAAAAGATCTGTCCATAAGATACTACCCAAAAGACTGCAGTACTTAGATAAATATTAGACGAAATGGACTTCAAGACGAAAAGCATTAGAAGGCACAGAGTTGGACTCTGCATGATGGTAATAGGTTCTATTTAGCAAGAAGATAACAGCCATTCTCTACAGGGATACACTGGGTAAAATATCCCTAGACAAAGCTAAAAATGGACAGAACTGCAAGGGAAATTGATAAATCCACCCTTACAATTCTTTCAATTATTGATAAGCCAGTCAGATGATCAACGAGCAAAGATATGGGAGATCCACACAAGCCACAGCCTTGACCCACATGGCATTCTGCCTTCAGTGCTAGATACATAG
>NW_012117710.1:4915027-4926664 GCF_000951035.1 Colobus angolensis palliatus | reverse complement strand
TTTTTTTTTTTTTTTTTAAGAGATGAAGTCTTGTTATATTGCCCAGGCTGGTCTCAAACTCCTGGCCTCAAGTGATCCTCTTGCTTCAGCCACCCAAAGTGCTGGGATTATAGGTGTGAGCCACTGGTGCTTGGCCAAGTTAAAAGTTAATACAAAAAGGTCAATTTTTAAATGCTCATGAGTTGAGAATTTAAAAACACACTGCTAAATAACTTGTGGGTGAGTGAAGAAATCTTAATGCAAGTTGAGAAAGAGTCAAAAGGCGTGCAGTGGGCGTCCTTTCAAACTCGACCGTTCGTCCTTTTAAGGTCCCCATATGAATCTTTGACAATGACCTTGCTTTTTGAGCAAAAACAAAATGTCCCAGGCTTATCACATGCCCTTCGGTCTCAGACCTTGGGTCAGCTATTTCAACAAGGAATGTTGGCTCCTGTTAGAGGAGGATGGTATTTAGATATCAAAATACGGGTGCAAAGGAGCTCAATGTCCCTGTAATGGTGCACCTAGGATACCCTGGCTTGTCCTTGCTTCTACATCTTTTCAGTAGACATGTGCATTTTTTTTTTTTTTTTTTTTTTTTCTGAGACGGAGTCTCACTCTGTCACCCAGGCTGGAGTGCAGTGGCGTGATCTTGGCTCACTGCAACCTCTGCCTTCTGGGTTCAAGCGATTCTCCTGCCTCAGCCTCCCAAGTAGCTGGGATTACACGTGCTTCCCACTGCACCTGGCTAATTTTTGTATTTTCAGTAGAGATGGGGTTTCACCATCTTGGCCAGGCTGGTCTCGAGCTCCTGACCTCATGATCCACCTGCCTCGGCCTCCCAAAGTGCTGGGATTACAGGCGTGAGCCATTGTGCCCTGTCCTTTCCTGCTTTTTCTTCTTTCTTGAGTTTTGTGCTGTCATCCAGGCTGGAGTGCAGTGGCACGATGATCTGGCTCACTGCAGCCTCGACCTCCTGGGCTCAAGTGATCCTCCTGCCTCAGCCTCCCGAGCAGCTGGGACTACAGGCATGTGCCACCATACCTGGCTAACCTTTTACATTTTTTAGTAGAGACGAGGTCTTGCTATGTTGCCCAGGCTGGTCTTGAACTCCTGGGCTCAAGCGATCCTCCCACCTCAGCCTCCCAAAGTGCTGGGATTACAGGCATGAGTCACGGAGCCTGGCTGTCTTATTTTGTTTTTAAAGAAAGGTATTTTAAGCAATTACATGGCTCCAATATCAAAACAGAATATTCAAGGAAGTTGGAATTCCATCTGTGTTCCCTCCACCCATTCCTCCCTGGCCCCATACACAACCATCTGTTGGTGGTTTGAAAAACAGGGTGTGTGTGTGGTGTGTGTGTGTGTTTTGAAAGAATGAGAGAGAGTGAATCCCTCCCTTTTAAACTCAAAATCCAACATACTGTGTGAGTCAGGAAAGGCTGTGCTTTCACATAGATTTGGTAACAGCCCCAAATCTGAGGTGCTTAATCCAACAAAAGGTCATCCCTCACTCACATGACTTCTCCACTGAGGGTCCACAGGAGGCATTTCTGCAAGGTCAGGGGTCCTCGCCTCCCGCCCTGCCCTCCTGCAGATGTGCGGGCCAGAGCGCACACTCACGCACTTTCCACGATGGGGAAATGAAAACAGCTGAGACTGTTGGCAGCCTTTGCCAGTTTCCTGAGCCAACACCAACTCTTCCCTCCCTCTTCCCTTCTCATGTGATTATTGTGAAGTCTCTCATTTTTTGTATGGTCTCTCTGAGCTGGAAATGTTAAATTGGTCTCTGTTTTCCCGAGCAAACTCTGACTGATACAGGTGGAATCTGGCTCTTATTTTCCCCAATTTGGCATCTTACAATTTCCAACTCTCACGGGGAGAGGGGCGAGTGTCTCAGGTCGGGGGGCACCCCTAAGGTTACAGCCCTCAGAACGAAGGAGCATTAGCCTCCGCAGACACTCAGACATATGACAGAGCCGTGTTCGTGGAGACGGCTAAGGCTCTGGGGCAGGAATAGAAAGAAGCCAAGGAACAGATTTGAGAATCTAGGAGTAGGTTCAAGTACCCATGGGAACCTGGTGAGTGATGATGTGGCACTGGCTTTCAAATCACGGGCAAAGCTGGGCGCGGTGGCTCGAGCCTGTAATCCCAGCACTTTGGGAGGCCGAGACGGGTGGATCACGAGGTCAGGAGATCGAGACCATCCTGGCGAACACGGTGAAACCCCGTCTCTACTAAAAATACAAAAAACTAGCCGGGCGAGGTGGCGGCGCCTGTAGTCCCAGCTACTCCGGGGGATGAGGCAGGAGAATGGCATAAACCCGGGAGGCGGAGCTTGCAGTGAGCTGAGATCCGGCCACTGCACTCCAGCCCCGGCGACAGAGCAAGACTCCGTCTCAAAAACAAACAAACAAACAAACAAAAAAAACAAATCACAGGCAAAAACTGGATTATTTAACAAATCATTTTGGGCAAATTGACAAACCATTTTTACAAATATGATAGAACATTGAATTTTGACCACATTCTTTTTATGAAAATAAGTTCTGCTGGACTCAAGTGATCTTCCTGCCTCAGTCTCCCTAGTAGCCAGGACTACAGGCATGAGCCACTGTGCTTGGCTTACTTTAAAACTTTTTTTGTAGAGATGGGGTCTTGCTTTGTTGCCCAGGTTGGCCTCAAACTCCTGGCCTCAAGCGATCCTCTTGCCTCAGCCTCCCAAAGTGTTAAGATTATAGGTGTGAGCCACCACACCCAACAAAAATGTATGCTTTATGAAGGCAGAAACTTGGTTTTTCACTGCTGAATTTCCAGTACAAGCACAGCACCCAGGACTTGGGAGAAGCCCTGTAATTGTTTGCTGAATGAATCCTGATCATCAAATAAGACATTTACATGGATTAGTCCAGGGGTCAGACAATGTAACTTGCGAGTCAGCTTCTGGCCCTTCTCTTGTTATTGTAAATAAAGTTTCACTGAAACACAGCCACGCCCATTAACTTACTTTCGCACCACCATGACAGAGGTAAGTAGTTGCAACTGAGATTGCCTGACCTGTGAAGGTGAAAACTACTATCTGGCCTTTTATTGAAAAAGTTTGCCCACTTCAGGCTGGGCGCGGTGACTCATGCCTGTAGTCCCAGCACTTAGGGAGGCCAAGGCGGGTGGATAACTTGAGGTCAGGAGTTTGAGACCAGCTTGACCAACATGGTGAAACCCTGTCTCTACTAAAAATACAAAAATTAGCCAGGCACGGTAGTGGGTGCCTGTAATCCCAGCTACTCAGAAGGCTGAGGCAGGAGAATCACTTAAAACCAGGAGGCAGAGGTTGCAGTGAGCTGACACCGTGCCATTGCACTCCAGCCTGGGCGACAGAGCAAGACTCTGTCTCAAAACAAAACAACAAAACAAAACGAAAAACAAAAGTTTGCTCACTTCTATATTAGTTGATCAGATCAGCCAGTTTCCCCTAGGAGGACAGCACTTTGGAGGGAAAAAATACCGGATTCATTTTGATTTTTCAGCACTTCCTTTTTGACCTCATTCATCATTTATTTAGTCAGACATTGTACTGAGACCTCGGATTCTATGGATGGGTAGGGAGCCAGCTAAGCCTGGTAGGGTAGAAAGATGTGTCAATACAGGTCCACAGTCCCTACATGCAACTCCAACATTCAAAAGTTCTGCAAACTGAAAGTTTTTGGTGCTCTGCTGGCTGCAAAACCTGACCTGATGAGAGACTATTTATAATCATTATTTTCCCCACTTACTCTGAATATTCATGAATTTTGCTACAGAAATATTAATGGTTTTGATCATGGGGTGCTGCATCCAGATCCCTCAGGGGTTTTAATGCAATATAGAGCAGCTGCAGACACAATGTATTATCTTTTTGAAAGCTGCAAAATGCTGAATTCCGAAACACATCTGGCCCCAAGGGTTTCGGGTAAGACACCTTGGCCTCTGATTGTAACATGACACCATATAGTTATAATTGAGTTACAAATGGAGGACTCGACTTTGTACAGCGGGAGAAGAAAAATCCTATAAAACTGAGGAGGCTCAGGTGGGTGGCTCTTAGTGGGCATCTGGTCACTAAGTATATATTAGGCATTCAGGAATGCTTGGGGAGATGACAGAGGAAGCGAGGGAGAGTTCCAGAATAAGCTAGAAAAATCAAAAACAAATTTCTCATTTTTCCTAGGGCTGACCCTATCTGAGGCCCCTTCTGTTATGAGTTAAACTCATTCACCTCCTAGTAAAATTGTGCCACTTCTGTGATGTTGATGTCTTTCTGATCCATTCCGCGATCTCTTCTTCTTGGCTGATGTCCCCTTCCCTAGATATCTAGTATCCTCATGTTGGAGACATTCCCCTACATTTCTGGTTCTGGTTCTGGTGAGGACACTGGAATGGCAGAGCTCCCTGTCCCCAGCCTCCTAAATCACTAGTTCAGGTGTCAACACAAGGTGTGTTCTGATTGGAGAGGGCAGGTCACATGTCCCAGCTCGAGTTGCAAAGGAAGCTGGGAAAATGAGGTCTAGTATTTTCAGTCCTGGTTGTGGGAGCAGTCTTTACCCCTCCCTGTAGATCCCCTCCCCCCACTCCCCAAGAAGGTGAGAACTTGTCAAATGCTAAGAAGAGTTAAGATACTGGGCATGTAGGATGAATGACACACTGGCCAACGTGTCGGAGAAGTAGAATGATTGTAAAACAAAATGGAGCTAGAAAACCAATGAAATCTTGGAAATTCCAAAATGATCTATTGTTTGGATTGTGTTTTCTATGCATTTATGCCAGTCTTTGCATTTTTTTTTTCTGTCCTCAATTTGGGATTAAATTATACTTTCAGAAGCTAGTCATTTTTTATGGACTGATTGAATGACTTCATTGATTTGAAGGAACATTGAGCCAGCTGCCTTTAATTGCTTTTTCCCTTTAAATCAAATGTGCTTAGATTCAGGCCTAGGTCTGCTCCAAATTAAGTGATTATATGTTGTTGCCTCCATACTCTCCTCTAATTTCTTCCAAGTAAATAAGCTGTTCACTTCCCCTCCTAAAAGTAATGACCCTTTCACAGAGGTAACACCTGCCGGCCAGGCACGGCGGCTCATGCCTGTAATCCCAGCACTTTGGGAGGCTGAGGCAGACGGATCACAAGGTCAGGAGTTCAAGACCAGCCTGGCCAATATGCGGAAACCCTGTCTCTACTAAAAATACAAAAATTAGCTGGGCATGGTGGTGTTTGCCTGTAATCCCAGCTTCTTGGAAGCCTGAAGCAGAAGAATAGCTTGAACTTGGGAGGCGGAGGTCACAGTGAGGCCAGATCGTGCCACTGCACTCCACCCTGGGCGAGAGGGCGAGACCCCATCTCAAAACAACAACAACAACAACAAAACACCTGGCATCCTGGGCGTTTGGCTTCCTAGGGAGAGGTGGATTTTCATAGTGTAGGCAGCTCCCTTAGAATTCTTATTAAAAACTGAAGGATAGAGAGAGAGAACGGGAATAGTTGCCAGGATGATAAAGTAGGAAAAGTGATGTCTGTAATCGAGTTGCTTTTCTCTTTGCTGAATTTGATTCATTAAAAATGGAGAGTGATTGAGCACCTATTCTATGTAGAGCTCTACTCACAGCAGCATAATCTCTCTCTATCTATGACATCAGGTCAGAGCTGTTGAGATCTGTCTCTCTCTTTTTGTTTCTCTATGTATGTATATATTTATGTATGCATGCATGTATGTATGTATGTATGTATCTATCTTTATGGCATAAGGTCAGAGCTGATGAGATCTATGTACCTGCCTATCATCTATCTATATCTATCTATCTATGTGTCTATCTATCATCTATCATTTGTCTATGTTTATTGCATAAGGTCAGGGCTATTGAGATTTCTCTCTGTGTATCTATCTATGTATCTGTCTATGGCATAAGGTCAGGGCTGTTGAGATCTCTCTCTCTATGTACCTGTCTCTCTCTCTCTCTGGCATAAGGTCAGAGCCATTGAGATCTCTTTCTCTTTATGTAGCTGTTTATCTATCATCTATCTATCTATCTATCTATCTATCTATCTATCTATCTATCTATCATCTATATCTATTCAATCTATATATACGTATGTATGTATGCATGTATGTATGTGTGTATGTGTGTATCTATCTATCTATTCTATGGAATAACATCAGGGCTGTTGAGACCTGTCTCTCCCTCTCTCTCTGCATATATGCTGTACTGTCAGAGAGGACTGGAGGGGCATAGGTGAGAAGGAAGTTGTAGGTGAGAGGCAAAGCTCAAGCAGAGAGACAGAGGTAAAAATGAAAAAACAAACAACAACAACAACAAAAACCCAAAAAACCAGCCATGACTGAGGACAATGATGATGTCTTAATCAGTCAGTGTTAGGTATATGGATCCGTGCCAATTGTTGCAGCTTTGGGAGGAATAGCTTCTTGTGGAATTAAAATCCTTTGAAATGCAGTTTCTTGGGCATCTTGAAAAGCAGAGAACGTAAGTGGCTATCACGAAATGCAATCTAGTTTTAGAACAAATTGTCCAGGCATGAAGGTGAATTAGCTGCAGAGATGCCGACTGGTAGGGCCTGCCCGATTTGGTGACTGCCATCTGCTCTATTATCAGGTGATAATTATTCGAAATGACCTCTCAGCCCATCCCTGGGCTAGTACAGAAGAGTGACGGTGTTCCCCAATCCGGTTAAAAAAACCTTTTGTTTTTTTTTTTTTTTTTTGAGACGGAGTCTTGCTCTGTCGCCCGGGCTGGAGTGCAGTGGCCGGATCTCAGCTCACTGCAAGCTCCGCCTCCCGGGTTTACGCCATTCTCCTGCCTCAGCCTCCCGAGTAGCTGGGACTACAGGCGCCCGCCACCTCACCCAGCTAGTTTTTTTGTATTTTTAGTAGAGACGGGGTTTCATCGTGTTAGCCAGGATGGTCTCGATCTCCTGACCTCGTGATCCGCCCGTCTCGGCCTCCCAAAGTGCTGGGATTACAGGCATGAGCCACCGCGCCCGGCCAAAAAACCTTTTGTGTCTGAATTCCGTTTGAATGAAGGGAACTCAGAATGGACAGGGGGTAGATGGAGACAGCTGGAGGCCCGGGTAAGGCTGGGGGCTTAGGAGCCGACTCTTCTCAGGGAAGCTTTTACTCCAACATTTCCTAGAGGCGAGGACTTTGATAAATGGTGAAAAGGAATGAAGAATCCATGCAGGTGTCACAAAAGAAAAAAGGAAGAAAGCCAAGGCCTCCCTCGTCAGCGTCGCCGTCCATGTCTGCCTCTATGAGCAAGATCCCATTATCTTCTGCAAACATCAGGTCCCCTCTGGGGCCCACATTCCTCATCTTTCCTCATTGTGAACAGTATCCAAGGACTAATCTTGAATGTGAGTGTTTTTGATAATCTTTTCTCGAAGACCTCTGGTGTTTTTAAGACTGTTTTCTTTCAGACAGGGTCTTGCTCTGTTGCCCGGACTGGAGTGCAGTGGCTTGATCTCAGCTCACTGCAGCCTCCGCCTCCCAGGCTCAAGCAATGCTCCTGCCTCAGCCTCACAAGTAGCTGGGACTACGGGCTCGCAGCCACCACGCCCAGCCAATTTTTGTATTTTTAGTAGAGATGAGGTTTCACCATATTGACTAGGCTGGTCTCGAACTGCTGAGCTTAAGTGACCCATCTGCCTTGGCCTCCTAAAATGCTGGGATTACAGGCATGAGCCACTGCGCCCGGTCAGAGAGAACTTGTTTTTTTTTGAGACAGGGTCTCATTCTGTTGCTCAGGCTGGAGTGTAGTGGTGTGATCTCTGCTCACTGCAACCTCTGCCTCCTGGGTTCAAGCAATTCTCTCACCTCAGCCTCCTGAGTAGCTGGGACTACAGGTGTGCACCACCACGACCAACTAATTTTTTGTATTTTTCGTAGGAACGGGGTTTCACCATGTTGGCCAGGTGGTTCTCGAACTCCTGGCCTCAAGTGATCTTCCTGCCTCAGCCTCCCAAAGTGCTAGGATTACAGGCGTGAGCCACCACACTCAGCCTTCACATTTCACCTACTGCATGTTAAAGCCTTGGAAGTCTGCAGCACCCATAGTGACCTCAGTCCCCTTCCTGGATCTCCGCCCATTTGCATGGCGTTTCTGCTTAGGGCCACTTCCCTTGTCTCAAACACAAAATGTCTCAAACAATGGAGATCAGCTTCCCAGCCCATTTACTAATATTTATCTATTTCCATCAAGGGTACCACTATTCTCAGTCATGAGGCTTTGAAACTTCTCTTCTCCTATCTGTTGATTTGTGCATTCAAACATCCAAGAATGTAACTTTTATTTTTGAAACCTTCCTTGAGGCCAGGCACGGTGGATTGGGAAGCTGAGGCAGGAGGATCGCTTAAGCCCAGGAGTTTGAGACCAACATGGGCAACTTAGCAGGACTCCATCCCTACTAAAAATAAAATAATTAGCCAGCATGGTGGTGCATACCTGTGGTCACAGCTACTCAGGAGGCCAAGGCAGGAGGATTGCATGAGCCCGGAGATGGAAGCTACAGTGAGCCATAGCACCACTGCACTCCAGCCTGGGTGACAGAGAAAGACTCTGTCAAAAAAAAAAAAAAAAGATTCTTTCTTGAGTTTATCTTTTCCTTAAAAACACCTTTTTCATTAGGGTACAAGACAGACACCCACTGAAATGTACTAGAGAAAGCATACATCGTGTGTGCATGTGTATGTGTAACTATTACCCCACTAAAAAATTTAGAACATCCCCATGATCCCAGAAGTAAGCCTCCCTTGGCTTCTAACCTGTCAGTATCTGACCCTAGAGGGAGCTGTACTAATGTGATTCGCATGGACACAGATCAGTTCGCCTGTCTCACAATTCACATGAAGGAAATCTCACACTCTGCACTATTTTGTGTCTGGTCAACAGAATTTTGACCTGTAAGATTCATGCATGATACTGCTTGTAGCATTCTTTTTTATTGCTCTATAATATTCCATTGTCTAATATGTCATAGTTAATGTATCCATTCAGTTCCTTTTTTTTTTGAGACAGAGTCTCACTTTGTCATCCAGGCTGGAGTGCAGTGGCACGATCTTGGCTCACTGCAACCTCCACCTCCCAGGTTCGAGCGATTCTCCTGCCTCAGCCTCCCAAGAAGCTGGAATTACAGGGGCTTGCCACCACGCCTGGCTAATTTTTGTATTTTTAGTAGAGACGGGGTTTCACCATGTTGGCCAGGCTGGTCTAGAACTCCTGGCTGGCCTCAAGTGATCCCCCCACCTCAGCCTCCCAAAGTGCTGGGATTACAGGTGTGAGCCACTGCACCCAGGCTCCATTTAGTTATTGATGGACATTTGGGTTGTTTTAGGTTTGGGGCTGCTATGAATAAAGTTGGTCTCAACATCATAGTTTGTGCTTTGGGCAGGCAAATGCACTTACTTCTCTAATAACAGAGTTGCCGGGTAGGTATATGCCTCATTTGTACCCCGGGGGACTTTAATTTGTGAGGGAATGTCGCAGAGAGGGCAATGCCATTGAAAGACGTATTTATTATTTACATTTCCAAGAGAAGGAAGTTCGCTGTGGCATGCCATGCCGCACCCCTGCACCACATCATGCCATGCTGCACCATGCCACACCATGCCACGCAAGGTCCACAGGGAGCGCCAGATTTGGTCAGGGGGCAGCAGCAGGAGCAAGGGGAAGGCCTGGGCCAGTCTTTCATTGACTTATTTATTTTTTGAGCCAGTCTCATTTTGTCACCAGGCTGGAGTGCAGTGGGACGATCACAGCTCACTTCAGCCACTACTTCCCTGGGCTCAGGTGCTCCTCCCACCTCAGCCTCCCAGGTAACTGGGACGACAGGTATGCTAATTACCATGCCCGGCTAGTTTTTATATTTTTTTGTGGAGATGGGGTTTCGCCATGTTGCCCAGGCTGCTTTCAAACTCATTACCTCAAGCGATCTTCCTGCCTTGGCCCCTCTAAGTGCTGGGATTGCAGGCCTGAGCCACTGGGCCCGTCTAGGTCATAGTCTTGATTGGGGTTTCTGAGGGAGGGACCAGGTAGGTCAGAGTCCACAGTTCAGGACTGGCTATTTTGAATAATCCTGGTGGGTTCTGGGCTCTAGGGGTGGTCGCTAGTTGCCTGATACCTGGTCCTGGGGTGATTTAGGGCAGGAGAAACAGTGGCTTGGTGTGTGGGTGTTAGATAAAGGAGGGGGTCAGCTTGGCTAGGAGAGGCATATCCGCAGCTCAGTTGTTCTCCATCTTTAGGAGTCAGCTAGCTCTTGGGAAGGGCAGTCTCTCCTTGGTCAGCAAGATTTTCAAGACGTAAACATGGTAAGACACAGAAAATTCAAAACACCACGAATACAGTTGCATTTAGCTTTAGTAGATGTGGCTCAACAATTTACCAAAGGGGTTGTACCAGTTCTCTTTCACCGTGATAGAAAGCAGTTCCAGTTGCCTCACAGGATGGACCAGCATGTGTTACAACATTGGGATCTTTTTTTTTTTAATTTAAATTTTGGACCTTCTGATGGATATGTAGCTATGTATCATTGTGGTTTTAGTTTGCTCTTCTCTGCTGAGCACCTTCTTATATGCTTATTAAATATTCAAGCTGGGTGCAGTGGTGGCTCACGCCTGTAATCCCACAGGGTTGGGAGGCTGGCGAGGGAGGATCACTCGAGGCCAGGAGTTCAAGACCAGCCTGGGCAACATAGTGAGGCCTCATCTGTAAAACAAAACATAGAAAAATTAGCTGGGAGTGGTAGTGCACACCGGTAGTCCCAGCTACTTGGGAGGCTGAGGTAGGAGGATCACTTGAGCTCAGGAGCTCGAGGCTGCAGTGAGCATGATGGTGCCACTGTGCTCCAGCCTAGGCAACAGAGTGAGACCTCGACTCTAAAAATAAATTAATAATAATAAATAGATATTCAGCTGGGCCGTGTTTTTTGTGACGTTTTTGTTCAGATCCATTTCCCATCTTGTAATTAGGCTATGCTTATCTTCTTTACGTATTTACTATGATTTCTTTGTCAGAGCTCTATGTTGTGAATATCTTTTTTTTTTTTTTTTTTTTTTTACAGAGTCTCGCTCTGTCGCCCAGGCTGGAGTGCAGTGGCACGATCTCAGCTCACTGCAAGCTCCACCTCCCGGGTTCCCGCCATTCTCCTGCCTCAGTCTGCCGAGTAACTGGGACTACAGGTGCCCGCCACCACGCCCCGCTAATTTTTTTGCATTTTTAGTAGAGACGGGTTTCACCGTGTTAGCCAGGATGGTCTCGATCTCCTGACTTGGTGATCCGCCCGCCTCGGCCTCCCAAAGTGCTGGGATTACAGGCGTGAGCCACCGTGCCCGGCATACGTCGTGAATATCTTATCCATGTCTGCAAATTCTTTTCTTCTGTCCTTCATGCTGTTTTCTGATGAACATAATTTTTTAGTGTCAAGTGTAATGTTGGAGTCTTCTCTCTCTTTGTTTCTGTTTGTTTTGAGACAGAGTCTTGCTCTGTCGCCTAGGCGGGAGTGCAGTGGCGTGATCGCGGCTCACTGCAACCTCCACCTCCCAGGTTCAAGTAATTCTCCTGTCTCAGCCTCCTGAGTAGCTGGGATTACAGGCACCCACCACCACGGCCAGCTAATTT
>NW_012117710.1:4913684-4914226 GCF_000951035.1 Colobus angolensis palliatus | reverse complement strand
AGCTGGGATTACAGGCACCCACCACCACGGCCAGCTAATTTTTGTATTTTTAGTAGAGACGGGGTTTCACCTCCAGGCTGGTCTCGAACTCCTGACTTCAGGTGATCTGCAAGTCTCAGCCTCCCAAAGTGCTGGGATTACAGGAGTGAGTGTGCCACCATGCTGGGTTGAGTCTTCTCTTTAATGGTGAGTCCCCTCTCTGTTCTTTATAAGAATTTGGTGCATACTTCGATGTCCTGAAAATTGTATGCCATGTTTTCTTCTGGAAGCTTTTTTGTCTTGCCTCTCACATTTGGATCTATGGCTTATAGGAAACAAATCTTTTTTCCCCCCCGCCAAGATGGAAGGCATGAGGATTCCTATTTTTCTTTCCATGTGGATATCTAAAGACTCCAGCA
This sequence comes from Colobus angolensis palliatus, assembly GCF_000951035.1. Lineage (NCBI taxonomy): Eukaryota > Metazoa > Chordata > Mammalia > Primates > Cercopithecidae > Colobus > Colobus angolensis. Next base: position 4,913,828 of record NW_012117710.1, on the reverse strand, counting down.
TCATTTATTGCAAAGACCCTTCTGTCCCTTCGGAATGGCAGTGATGGCAGACCGTCTGTGTGTGGGTCTGAGTCAGGACTCTCGGCTCGGCCTCTCTATCTGTCTTTGTGTCAATAGCGTGCTGAGATCCTTGCCATAGCTTCA
>NW_012117710.1:4910409-4912784 GCF_000951035.1 Colobus angolensis palliatus | reverse complement strand
TGACTAGAAAGGCTGACAAGCCCACCTTTGGCTTTTTCCATTGGTGACTTATTTTTCTTGTTTCGGTCTTGGAAAAAGAACAAAATCAAATGAATAGCCTTCCGGGAGCATGCCCTGAACCTTATGGTTTATATTTCAAGATTTAACATCATTCATTCGTAAATTCTTTCATGTATGAGGTCACGGTGCTCTTCATTACCTTTTAGGTACGTTGAAGAATGTGAATGAGGAAGTAAGTAATTAACAATGATAACGTCTTCTGAACCTGGGTGGGTGAAAATGAAGTATTGGGTGCTATTGGGTCATATGTTTGACTGCAAACCGGTGTTTTTATCATTAACTCATTCAATAATGGGAGATGTCAAGAAAGCCCTGGGAAGAGATGTCATGTAGTTAACAACACCATAGGCCAAGGTGTTGAATTAATGGACATTCCCACCGTATATAAAGTAGCCGGAGATGATTAGATGATCAACTGTGCCATTGGGAGTGTGTGGACTCCAGAGCGTCTACACTTGTTCCCATTGCTGCTCCATCCTTCTTGGCGATGCGACCCTAGGAAGTCGCTTAACACCACCATGCCTCAGTTTCTTCATTCATAAAGGGAACCTTTTACTGTTACCAACCTTATAGGATATGTGGTGGACATTATATGATATAATGGGGACTGTGGGCTGAACCTGATCTGCCATTTTTTTTTTTTTCTGTACAGCCCATGAGCTAAGAGTGGCTTTTTTTTTTGAGATGGGATCTTGCTCTGTTGCCAGGCTGGAGTGCAATGGCACGATCTCAGCTCACTGAATAGCACAATCTCACCTCCACCTCCCGGGTTCAAGCGATTCTTCCACCTCAGCCTCCTGAGTAGCTGGGATTACTGGTGCGCGTGACCATGCCTGGCTAATTTTTGTATTTTTAGTAGAGAACGGGTTTCATCATGTTGGTCAGGCTGGTCTCGAACTCCTGACCTCATGATCCACCCACGTTGGCCTCCCAAGGAGTGTTTTTTTACATTTTTAAATGCTTGGGGGGAAAATAAGAGAAGGATAATATTTTGTGACATGTAAATTAGATGAAATTCAATTTCGCTGTCCGTGAATAAGGTTTCATTGGGACATCCACACTCATTCGTTTCCATGTGGTCAATGGCTGCCTTTGTGCGACAGTGGTAGGGTTAGGCAGCTGCCACAGAGATCACGTGGCTGGCAAAAGTTGGCTGAACTCTGGGATAATGCCCAGAAAGAGCTGATCACAACTTCTGGTCCTACGTCAGCTACTAAAATAATGTATTAATAAAAATGTACATAATCATTTGGGTTAAGAAAGTAAATTGGTTTCTTTCCCCGCTTCCGTTCTCCTCCCTTTAAGATCTCTTTATTCTCATTACTGTTGTTCTTTGGGGGAGACAGGAACATCCCAAGTGGTGGCTGAGATTGAATTTTCATCACCTTGAAAAGAGGGCATTGGGAGTCAGGGTTTTATGATTTAGAAAAATAAATCAAGGTGATGTTTCTTGCACCTGTGCATTCTAGAACAAACCTGGCATGTGTATGCATATGTATGTGTGTGCATTTGTGTGTGTATGTACATGTGTGTATGCATATGCATGTGTATGTATGCATATGCATGTGTGTAGGTGTGTGTGCATGTATGTGTGTGCATATGTGTGTGTATGTGTGCATGCATATGAATGTGTGCATGTACATATGTGTATGCATGTATGTGCAAGTGCATGTGTGCAGGTACATGTGCATATGTGTATGCGTGTGTGCATATGTATGTGTGTGCATGTGTCTGTGTGTATGCACATGCATGTGTGTAGGTGTGTGTGCATGTGTGTATGTGTGTGCACATATATGCATGTGGGTATTGTGTGCACACATGTGTGCATATGTATGTGTATTTGCGTGTGTGCACATGTGTATGTGTGCATGTGTGTGCATATGCATGTGTGTACATATGTATGTGTTTATGTGTGTGTACATATGCATGTCTGCATGTCTCGCTCTGTGTTTCGTGTTTGTGTATGTATGTGTGTCTGTGTCCACAAGGCTCACTCCCATGAACAACCATACTTCTTCCTCCCCCTCTTCTAGTCCTATCAGCTGGGCTTGGAAGTTACTTATTTTCTCCTGTTTGAAATATATATATATTTTATTTGACTCCTCAAACATCTGTTTCTCTCCTCCTACCTCGCTGGCCACGCCTCAGCAACTCCTTCTGGTTCCTCCTCACTTTCTCAGATTTCAGTGTTGCTGTGCTCCAGGGCCGGGTCTCTGGGGCCCCCTCTCATGTGTCTGGGTTCCCCACATCATCTCACCCACTGGCTTGCAGCTGGAAACAGCATCCTCATGCCGGTGCCTCTCAGCTTATGTCTC
>NW_012117710.1:4906816-4909686 GCF_000951035.1 Colobus angolensis palliatus | reverse complement strand
TATGCGTGTCTGCATGTCTCGCTCTGTGTTTCGTGTTTGTGTATGTATGTGTGTCTGTGTCCACAAGGCTCACTCCCATGAACAACCATAATTCTTCCTCCCCCTCTTCTAGTCCTATCAGCTGGGCTTGGAAGTTACTTATTTTCTCCTGTTTGAAATATATATATTTTTTATTTGACTCCTCAAACATCTGTTTCTCTTCTCCGACCTCGCTGGCCACGCCTCAGCAACTCCTTCTGGTTCCTCCCCACTTTCTCAGATTTCAGTGTTGCTGTGCTCCAGGGCCGCGTCTCTGGGGCCCCCTCTCATGTGTCTGGGTTCCCCACATCATCTCACCCACTGGCTTGCAGCTGGAAACAGCATCCTCATGCCGGTGCCTCTCAGCTTATGTCTCCCGGCTGGATTTCTCTCCTGAGCCCCAGATGCTGACATTCGACCAACTCTACCTGGATATATCTCAACACTCTCCTGTCCAAAGTGAACTCCTGGTCTTCTCTCCACAGACCCGTTCCTCTCTCAGCCTTTTCCACATCTGTAAATGCCAGCTCCATCTTTCTTGTGCCCTCTCTTTCCCTCATAATCCATGTCCAATTTGACTTAAATTCCATTGGTTCCACCTTAGAAAACTTGCAAAGTCTGGCCTTATTTTACCATTTCCTCCACTACCACCATGGTGGAAGCTATAGTCACTTCTCACTCACATGATGTCAGTGGTCTCCTTACCTGTCTCCTAGCCCCACCTCTCCATCATCTATTTCCAAAACAGCAGCCAGATAAATCCTTCTATAACACAATTCAGGTGACATCACTCTTGTGTTCAAAACTCTGCAGTGATTCCCCTTTTCATTCCGAATAAAGGCTAAAGGTCTTACTTGCTTGCAACCGGAAATGATTGAGGGGATTAGAACACAGTTGAAAGTAGTTTATTCAAGTGAAAAGCTGAGGCTTGCCATTCAGGTGACGCAGACGCCAAAGGAATGGGGTCAGCGCTCTGATGTTAAAAGCTAAGGTCTTGCTTATATTGGCAGAGGACAAAGAAATTTAGTAAGATTATAACACTTTCCATACGAGGCTGTCTTACAAGCTACCACGTAGTTAGTCACATTTTAGTTTCTTTTCCATACAGCTTTTCTTTTCTTTATAGCTTGTTTTAATTTCATTTCCAATTTAAAACAGCATTTTTAACATTCCATCTTAGGTACTGTAATAGTCATGGAGTTTTCATGTCAGAGAGGAAAGTTAATCTACAATGAAGGTCAACAATTAAGAGGGAAGGGGTCCCCCCCAGTCTTTTTTTCTTTTTTTTAACAAAACACTGTAGGTAAGGAAAAAAAAGGCTAATCTATAACCAGAGAAAGAAAGATTACAGCTGCCTGTTTATGTGACTCAGGTCCCATGATCACATTTCCTTAAGGCTCAAAGTCCTTTAAATTTCTAGCAGCTTAGATTTTGAATTACATATTTTCACATTATGATGCCATGTAATCTGGTTCTGGTTTTCTTTCTGGCCCTGTCTCTCAACTCTTCCCCTTGCCCCTGCCACGGTGGCCACCTTGCTGTTCCTTGAAATACCAGGCAGGCTTCCACTTTGAAGTTCTGTCTTCCTGGAAGGCTCTTCTTCTAGAAAGCTGCAGTTTATTCTGTCATTACTTTCATGATTCAGCTTAAATGTCACCTTACTTGGGAGGCTTTCCTCTATAAAATAACAAGATTCTCTGTTCCCACCATTCTAGCACTTTAACTCTCTTATCCTGCCTCACTTTTCTCCACGGCACTTATCAGACAGAAAATATATATCACTAGCCTTCCCTCATTAGCCTCATCAGACAGGGGTATTATCTATTTTGTTTGTCTTGTTTCTCCAATGTCTAAAACAGAAGTTGGCTCATTGCAGGTGCTCAATGAGTAGTTGTTGAATGAGTGAGTGATACTATAAAGAAATCCAAATAAATCCATATTTACTAGAAATATAGTTTGACTTCTCCAGCTAAAAGACATTGTCAGAATGAATTCAAAACCAAAACCAAACAGATACGTGTTATCTATTAAAATACATACATGTGTGTATTTTTACATCTAATGACACATACATGAATCATTACACACATGCAATGACATATACATGCACCACCACACACATAATGGCACATGCATCATCACACACATGCAACAACACATACATGCATCATAGCATACATGTAATGACACATGTATCAACACATGAATGCATCATAACATATAGTAATGACGCATACATGTATCATCATAAATGTAATGACGTGCACATGTATCATTACATACATGTATCAATACATACATGTAATGACAAAATTTGAGAGTAAAAGGATAAAAATATAACAAAGTGGTGTTGCCATATTAATATTGGATAAAATAGATTTTAGTGGAGGGATAAAAAAAGTTGGTTAAGGGGTGCTAAAATACATTTAGAAGGAATAAGTTTTGTATCTTATAGTACAGCAGGGAAATAATAACTAATGGTAATTTATAGTGTATTTCAGAAGCTAGAAGAGAAGGTTTGTAATGTTCCCAACCCAAAGAAAAGAAATGTTTGAGGTGATGAATGTCCCAATTATCCTGATTTGATCATTACACGTTGTATACAGATACCAAAATATAACACCCCAACATATCTACACCTACTATATATCAATCAAAAATTTTTAAAATAAAGTAAAATAGACTTTTTAAGACAAAAACCAGAAGAGAAGTACTATATTATGATAAAATTTCTTCTCTTGAAATGAAAGTCAATTTTAAATTTGTATGCACCTAATAATCCAACTTCAAAAATCTACAGAGCAAAAATTAAGAAATCTACAACTCATAATAGACACATCCATCATAATAAT
>NW_012117710.1:4901842-4902916 GCF_000951035.1 Colobus angolensis palliatus | reverse complement strand
GATGCATCTACGTGTAGAACTACACTTGTGACAGATACAAATGCAAACTAATGGAGACGTATTGTATTGGCAACTCAATTTATTATGATTAGCATCGCCACTAGTGATACGGTTTTTCTGAAAAGGTTAAACAGAAAACCTCCTGGTAAAATTCCAAAAAATAATAGTACAGTCGTCCCACTGATTTTACCTTCCCAGAAATTCAAGTGTATTAAAACCATGCAAACATATTTTGTATTTACGCATAAATCTGAGTTTCGTCTAAGGGTAGATAATTATGAACAGGTTTTTCATCTTCTTATCATGTCAGTGTCGGTGAGAACATTACAAAGTCATGAGAAATTTGCAGCAATCTCTTAACGCACTGCGGAGCACCTAGTGTCTCTGAGCCCACCTACTAAGTGCCTCCAATCACGTGACAAGAAGTGTTTCCAGCAATTTTCAATTTTCCAAAATTTTCATTGCACCTGCAATGAGCCAACTTCTGTTTTAGACATTGGAGAAACAAGACAAACAAAATAGACAATACCCCTGCCTGATGAGGCTAATGAGGGAAGGCTAGTGATACATATTTTCTGCCTGAAATAAGGACTGCCCCTACAGAGAACCACTGAGCTGGGTCATCCCTCTTGAGGCCTGTCTAACAGGAAAACAGTGGATCTGCCTAGAACTCCATGTTCTTGGAAGAAATGCACCATATCAGCTGCCTGAATGATGGCCCAGCTGCCTAGTCTTTCAGAATTCCTAAGCAGCATCTTATCTAAAACACAACCTGGATTTCTATTGACGGAAACCGCTTTCTATGCCCCTCAAAGCTGTACCAAATGTTAAGGTACAAATCACATTGTGAATGCTTAAGTATCAGTCAAATAAAGGGTAAGAATCACACTGGAAAAAAGTTAACTTGAGAAAAAGCTATAGATATATATAGATAATTTGTGAACAGGTTTTTCATCTTAACTTGTTAATGTCAGTGAGAACATTACAAAATCGTGAGAGATTTGCAAAAGTGTCTTGTCCATTGCAGGACATCTAGCATCTCTGAGCCCATCTACTAAGTGCCCCCAGTCAAGT
>NW_012117710.1:4888713-4893662 GCF_000951035.1 Colobus angolensis palliatus | reverse complement strand
GTTTTGATATTTTTGCACAAACTTTCTCTTCTTGGGTTTTTCTTTATTTGTAGGCATGTTACTTGGCCATCTGGGACTTTTCAAAGGTGAATATCTCCGGGCTGTGTTCCTCTGACACTCTCTGAACTATTATGGCTTATTAAAAAGTTACGGCTTAAAAGTTTCTATTCCTTTTCCTAAAACATCTGTTTTCAATAACTCAGGCTTCCTTTGGAAATTTGAAATTCTATGATTTTAGACTTTCCAAAAATAGGTTCTCTGCAGCTGCCTTTCAGAGTCATGGCAGTCTTCTTCAGGATGTCGGCTTATTTCAAAGAAACCATCTTCACACTGCTTTGGTCATTTCTGCCCTTTGAATGGATGTTTCCTTAATGTATATTCTCGTTGGGGTCATGGCACAGATGGAAAAGTTCCTTTATGATTACAAAGTATTCCCAGCCAGCCAAACACAGTTAGTAGATGTTCATGGCTACATAGTTCTATAGGTTAGTATTTCTAATATAGAGAAATCCTTGTCCTCATTTCACATAGCTCACAATTCAGAGGAAAATGAAAGATACAGATGGACTTTATCCTAAAGACTAAATCATAGGGTTGGGGTGCAGGATATTGAAATGGAAGCTTTTCTGGCTCAGAGTCTTGTCAGGATAGGTAGACCATGTCTTGTGGTTCTACCAGCATCAGCCCACTGTCTTCCACGAGGCCACCAAAACGAAGGTGGAGAATCTATTGTGTGGGTTGTGGGAATTGGAAAGGGAGGGTTTCTTTGGGGTGCAAGCATACTGGTGTGCCTTTGAGAGAGGCTGACATGAGCCTGGTGGCATTGGAGGGACCTAGGAGTGGGTGTCAGACTCCTTCCTGGGAACTGTAAAGGCTGTGGGGCACCCCTGGTGGCAGGGCACAAAGAAAGAGGGCTGCAGGCACCTGCTCCTCCCACAGTGGCAATAGGGGATCCAACGTGGGCTAGGGACAGGGGTAGAGGAAGGACTGGATGTAGGTTCAAGGCAGCGAGTTACTATGAAAGTGACTTCCAATGTAGAAAGGTGTTCTTGCAGGCAAAGTGACTCAGCCGATGGATGGTGGACTGCAAGAAAGCCATGGTTGTTGAAAGGAGTCCGATGAAGAAGGCACTACTTATATCAAGGGAGATGCAGTTGGAGCTCCCAGCAGGGTAATATATAGGGGAGCCTTAAAGACACACCTTAGAGCTTCTGCAACATTCAGAGTGCTTCAGCCCAGAGCACCACTGCACCAGCCATACACCTTCCTCCCCGTGGTGCCTGGCTCTAGGAGCCGATGACAACAGCTAGGAGTGTGGAAGGAGGCTGAATCAAAGGACCCTTCTCCCTCCCACTGGAGGTTCCTAATCCTAAAGCCAGCCCAAGCCAGTGGAGGAGAGTTTCAGGTTTAATAAAATCAGAATTCTAGTATTAGAGTGTTTTAATCACTGAAAGAGATACTATTTATGTATACATTTTTTGGAAGCAACCCAAACATCTATGCGATCTGCCTGAAACTTCATTAAGGGCTAAGAAAAACTAGCCAAGAAAGTGATTTTGAAAAGTCCATAGCCAGAAAGAAAGAGGGGGCTTTCCGTTTGCTACCCAGAGACCAGCTCCTTTGATAAATCTTACATGGGTTTTTCAGGAAAGTTTAAGCCAACTTAATAATTCACTTTCCTAATGCAAGAGTCATCATCTCTTCTAGGCTCTAGATGAGAACTCACGGCTTATCTCAACCCCTCAAATATTTACCTTAGGCAGAAAATCCAGTTTTACCACCACATAAGTCTAATAGCACCCAGACTTCAAGGAATTTACAAGAACAATATTCAAAGGAAGATTAGGGTGGGGAGGTTAACACTGGGGTCAATGTCTCTAAGAGTATCAGAGAGTCTTCAAAATCTTTGAAACTGAAGGCAAAAATGGTAAGCGCCATGTAATTTTTTTTTTTTTTCCTGCGGGGGAATGTAACCTTCCTCATTTTCTCAAAAGTGTCTGTGACTAAAAAATAGTCAAGAACCCCTGAGTTAGACCTTGGGTCCCTAATGAACTACCTGTGATAAAAGGAATAAATGCTCCATCTCAGCATCCAGGTGAATGACTCGAATACTCTAGGAGCAGGTGGAGAGATGAAATTACGTGTGAAGGACCGTCTGTAAGGCTCAGCACCTGATTAGAAAATGGGAGGTGTGAGATTTGCATCTGGTTGAAAAGAAAAAGAAAGAAAGAAAGGAAAGAAAATGGGAGGAACCACCAGGATTGGGCAGAGGAAATAAATGGAATCTCCAAACAGGCTCAGCAACATGCTGGGGGAACTGGAGTGAACATCTCCATGAGAGCACCCCTCCCTGGGCTGAGACAGTTGTAAAACCATCACTATAATCTTTATAAAATTAATCATGAGAGAAGGGGCGAGAAGTAAAAATAAACCAAACTTGCTGCACATCCAGCATCCATCATGCAGTCTGCTTTCTCTCTGACCTGCTTCCTCATGGCTGTTTGGTGCTTATTGTCCTAGAACCATGTAGACCCTGTTACAAGATTATAGCTCTCCACACCTGCTCTGCAGACAACAGCTTGAACCTTATGAAACATGATGTCTTCCCTTTGAGATATTCCTTCAGGTCTTGCATATTCATGAAAGTAATGACCTGTTTGATCTGAAAGACCCTGCTGATGCCAGCTGGTCTGAAGGAACCCACAGGAGCTGACTCACCAAAGAATGCAGTTTTCACCTTCTGATGATTTCATTCCCCTGACCCCACCAATGAACAACCCCAGTTTTCCAGCCCCTCATCCTCCATGATCCTCTTAAAGACCCCAGAATTCCTCAGAGAGGTGGATTTGAAGGTCTCCTCCCGTCTCCCTGCTCGGGGTCCTGCCAGCGCTAAACTTTCTCTGCTGCAAACTCTGCTGTCTCAGTGCATTGGTCTGTTACTCTGCAGGGGGCACAGGAACCTGTTGGTTCTGAAACAGCAGAGCCTGCCTTTGCAGCCCTTCCTTGCTCAGCCACCAGATGTAGGCCACCCAGGAAATGGTGACCTGGGGCAGGGTGGCTCTCTGCCACTGAGGCTCACCTTCAGGAGCTGGTGGCTGAAAACACACACTGGCCACACTCCCCCTAGCTGGGCAACAAAGCCTTCCTTGAATGAGAGTCCTTTCCACAGCTCTGTGTCCGCCACAGCTGTGTTCTCTCTTCCAGAATTACTCTAAACAAAGCCCTCCAAGAACGTCTGTTTCCCTTCCATGGTTTGTTTTCTTTACCCAGAGAATCAGGGGGCCATGCTTAGCCTAGGTTCAAAGGACCCTTCTCCCTCCCACTGGAGGTTCATAATCCTAATGCCAGCCCAAGCTAGTGGAGGAGAGTCTTAGGTTTAATAAAATCAGGGAGTTTTAGTATTAGAGTGTTTTAATCCCTGAAAAAGATACCCTTTGTTTATATTTTTTGGAAGATATAAAATAATCTATGTGATCTGCCTGAAATTTCATTAATGGCTAAGAAAAACTAGCCAAGAAAATGGGTTTGAAGAGTCCATAGCCAAAAAGAAAGATGGAGCTTTGTGGTTGCTGCCCAGAGACCAGCTCCTTTGATAAATCTTACATGGGTTTTTCAGGAAGTATAAAAAAGCTTAAGCCTATTTAAAAATTCATTTTCCTCATGCAAGAGTCACCCATCTCTTCAAGGCTCTAGATGAGAAATTACAGCTTATCTCAGCCCCTCAAGCTGCAGGTATGGCTTTAACTTGACTCAAATGTGCTATTGCAGAAGATGCTCAAACTTTTAAAGAAAGCCAAGTCTAAAGTTCAGCTCAGGACCTTTCTCACGAATCATGCACAATTGTAATTTTTAGAACTAAAATCGCAACTTCTGAAAATAAAAGAATTTGAAGAGCAACAAACCGATAAACAGAGAAGCATCCTTGCCTTCTTCCGGGCACCTTCTGTCTTTGCTGCCGGCGCAGCGGGCTCTGACCATGCTGTGCTTCTGGGATCCAGGTCTTCACCTGATCTCAACAGCCCACCAGCAGGGCCGTCTCTCACCAATTAGAGATTTTACCTTCACAAACAGCGTCCTTCCTAGGACAAGGCTCAGACCACCCAGAAGAACGCTTGCCTTTTGCCTTTTCAACTTCTGTGCCCTTAGCTCCAGTTTAATTCCTCGCCAAGTGTCAGAAACAGGAAGGGAAAAAAAAGGGGTCAGCTGTCAGGGCAGCTTTGCGCTGGGAGCATTACACTCTCTTGGCTGTTTTCCCCAATTAGAATGTTTTCTGGACAGTTTGCTTGTGAACTAGGGCATAACCTGTTCAGCTTTTTCCTTTTGAAAAAGCCCACTGATTCTCTCTATGTCTGTAGTGAAGTGTTAAAAAAAATCCCTATTGTATATATTCAACTTTTGATACAGCTCTGGAAAAATTGCGCATATACTAAGAATATATAATAACATCAGTTCCCTAAGCATATTTATGATAAAGTAGCTTATAACGTCAAAGGATCAACCAGCAGATGGCTAAGATAGAAATTAACATGGTCCTTGATTTAAAAAAAAGTTTAAATTCATTTAAAAGAAAAAAATACAAAACTGAAGACTGGACGTTTCCAGTTTTCCTTCCTGGAGATTTAATTGAGCCATCTGAAACTCATTTGAGAAACTGATCTTTAAAAGGCTTTGCGATAAAGTTTAAATTTTGCTCAAGTACTGCTGATGCTTACTCTGCTGTTTCTCCAACAAGAAATGCCCCTGCTCTAGAGCAGAGAGGATCACAGGGAACAACTTAGAACATGGGGTTTGTGGCCTTGTGTGGTGGCTCAGGTCTTAAGCCCAGCACTTTGGGAGGCTGAGGTAGGAGGATTGCTTGAGGCCAGGAGTTTGAGGCCAGCTTGGGCAACTTAGTGAGACTTTGTCTCTACTTTAAAAAAGAAAGAAAGGAAAAAAAGCCGGGCACGGTG
>NW_012117710.1:4862646-4887933 GCF_000951035.1 Colobus angolensis palliatus | reverse complement strand
CATTCTGTCATCCAGGCTGGAATGCAATGGTGCGGTCTTGGCTCACTGCAACCTCCACCTCCCGGGTTCAAGCAACTCTCCTGCCTCAGCCTCCCGAGTAGCTGGGATTACAGGCATGCGTCACCACACCTGGCTAATTTTTTTATTTTTAGTAGAGACAGGGTTTCACTGTGTTGACCAGGCTGGTCTCGAATTCCTGACCTCGTGATCCACCTGCCTCAGCCTCCCAAAGTGCTGGGATTACAGGCGTGAGCCACCACACCTGGCCTATCCTGTTGTCATTTCTTTTGGATATATAGTAATTCCTGCTTATCTGCCAGGGCAGGTCCCAAGAACCCCAGTGGCTGCTTGCAATCATGGATAGTACCAAACTCAATTGCTGTCCATCCAAATGCAACTTCCGTTCATGTCTTCCACCCATAAAGTTAAGTACTTTTCTGTCTAAACGAGGCACTCATCACATACTGTGGCCGTAAAACTTTTGTAGTTTGAGAGGCGACAGCAAAATCAGCACACCTTTTTTCCCCCTTCTTCACAATTTCATAGATGAAAGACTTGTTCTTACTGTAAATCTTTTTTTTTTTTTTTTTTTTTTTTTTTTTTGAGACGGAGTCTCGCTCTGTCGCCCAGGCTGGAGTGCAGTGGCCGGATCTCAGCTCACTGCAAGCTCCGCCTCCCGGGTTGACGCCATTCTCCTGCCTCAGCCTCCCGAGTAGCTGGGACTACAGGCGCCCACCACCTCGCCCGGCTAGTTTTTTTTTGTATTTTTTTTTAGTAGAGACGGGGTTTCACTGTGTTAGCCAGGATGGTCTCGATCTCCTGACCTCGTGATCCGCCCACCTCGGCCTCCCAAAGTGCTGGGATTACAGGCTTGAGCCACCGCGCCCGGCCTCTTACTGTAAATCTTAACAGCTTCAACATACATTTTTTTCTTTCCTTATTAAGTTGAGAACTTTCACTACTTGACTTAAAGGAAGTACTTTATTGCTTCTCTTTGGCATATCCGAATCACCGGCATCTCTATTCTTGCACTTTGGGGACAATATTAAGTTAAAAAAGGGCTTCTTGAACACAAGTACTGCGATACTGCAACAGTCAGATCTGATAACTGTGACTCAGTGGGCAGGCATTTTGTACAATGTGGATCCACAGTGTGTGTTGGTCACGTCCTGAAAGGGACAGAGTGGGGCAGCTCAAGATTTCATCTTGCTACTCAGGACCGTGTGCAATTTACAATTTATGAATGGTTTATTTCTGGAATTTTCCATTTTATATTTTCAGACTACCATTGACCATAGGTAACTGAAACTGCAGAAAACAAAACCATGGATAAAAGTTACTGCTGGATACCCAGAAGCGGGATTGCTGAATCATATGGTTGTTCTATTTTAGTTTTTTTTTTTAGGAAGCTTCATATTGTTTGCCATAGCAGCTGCATCAGTTTCCTGTCCCCACTAATGATGTACAAGGGTTTCAATTATTCAAACCTCACCACCATTTATTATCTTTTGCTTTTTTGATAATAGTCATCCTAACAGGTGTGAGATGATATCTAACTGCAGTTTTGATTTTCATTTCCCTGATGATTAGTGATGTTCAGCATCTTCTCATATACTTGTAGGCCATTTCCATGTCCTCTTTGGAGAAATGTCTGCTCAGTTCACTTACCCCTTTATAAATTGGGTTATATATAATGTGTATGTATGTGTATTAGTCCATTTTCATGCTGCTAATAAAGACATACTCAAGATTGGGCCATGTACAAAAGAAAGAGTTTTAATTAAATTTATAGTTTCACATGGCTGGAGAGGCCTCACAATCATGTTGGAAGCCAAGGAGGAGCAAGTCACATCTTACGTGGATGGTGGCAGGCAAAAAAAAGAGCGTGTGCAGGGAAATTCTGTCTTGTAAAGCCATCAGATCTCATGAGACTTACTCACTATCACGAGAACAGTGCAGGAAATACCCACCCGGATAATTCAATCACCTCCCACTGGGTCCCTCCCACAACATATGGGAATTCAAGATGAGATTTGGGTAGGGACACAGCCAAAGCATATCAGTATGTGTGCATCCATTTACATATTTATTTGCTGTTGAGTTGGGGAAGTTCCTTATATATTTTGGAAATTAGCGCCTTATTAGGTGTATGGTTTGCAAGTGTTTTCTCCCATTCCATAGGTTACCATTTTACTCTGTTGATTATTTCCTTAGCTGTATAGCAGCTTTTTAGTTTGATGTAGTTCCACTTGTTTACTTTTGCTTTTGTTGCCTTGTTTTTGGTGTCATGTGCAAGAATGTCAAGAAGCTTTCTCCTATGTTTTCTTCTAGGAGTTTTATGGTTTCAGATCTTACTTACTTTTAAGTCTTTAATCCATTCTGAGTTATTTTTTCTGTATTGTGTAAGACAAGGATCCAGTTTTATTCTTTTGAGTATGATCATCCAGTTTTCTCAACACTATTGAAGAGACCATCCTTTCCCCATAAGGTATTCTTGGCACTCTTGTCAAAGATCAATTGGCCATAGTTGTGTGGGTTTATTTCTGGGCCCTTAATTATGTTCCCTTGGTCTATATATCCATTTTTATGCCTGTACCATACCGTTTTGATTACTGTAGCTTTGCAATATATTTTGATATCTGGACGTGTGATACCTCTGGCTTTGTTCTTATTCAAAATTGCTTTGGCTACTTGGAGTCTTTTCTGGTTCCATATGAATTTTAGGATTGCTTTTTCTATTTCTGTAAACTATGCCATTGAGATTTTGATAGGATTGTGTTGAATCTGTGGATTGCTTTGGGTAGTATAGATATTTTAACAATGTTAATTCTTCTAATTCATGAACATGGGATGTAATTTCATTTATTTATGTCTGCTCTATTTTATTTCATCAATATTTTATAGTTTTTGGTGTATAAGTCTTTCCTCTTTGGTGAAATTTATTTAAATTTATTTCCAAGTATTTTATTTTTTTTGATGCTATTGTGAGTGGGATTGTTTGCATAATTTACTTTTCATATAGTTTATTGTTGGTATGTAGAAATACAATTGATTGCATTTGATTTTGTATGTTGAGTTTGTATTATTATCATATCTTCCAACTTTACTGAATTCATTTATTTGTTCTAACAGGATATTTTTCCTGTAGAGTTTGTAGGGTTTTCTACATATTAAATCATGTCATCTGAAAACAGAGATAATTTTACTTCTTCCTTTTGGATTGGATGTCTTTTATTTCTTTTTCTTGCCTAATTGCTCTGACTAGGACTTTCAGTACTATATTGAGTAGAAGTGGTGAGAATGGGTATCCTTCTCTAAAAGTGAGCTCTTATTGGTAAAACTCAGAATCATTTATTTAGAAAATATTTATAGAGCCTCATTTTGAATTTTATACCATGTGAGCTGCATATATTGTGTAAGACAAACTCTATCTTCAAGGACTTTGTATGTTACTAGGGAAGATAAGTCACGCCCACAAATAACAATTATACAAAGTGGTATGGAACAATTGTTATGAAAGAGCTATAAATTCTTTGGAAGTTTGAGAAGTCAGAGATAACATCTAGATATACACCCATCATTTATGTGTACAGAGGCATTTCTTACATAATTACACTAAGGGGCACATTATCAATAGGATAGTATCTAATTAGAAAATAGAAATGTGAGTTGGCTTGTATATTTCCTGCAGCACATTCCTTCAGTAATCCCTTATTAATATATCAAGAATCCGTGTTTTCTACACGATCATCAAGTAAATGTTCTATGATTTTGAAAAAAATCACTAACTGGTAAAAAGCTTAAGCTGAGTTGTAATTCTACTTCCCAGAACTTTACTCCTCTGGGACTCACTTCCTTTATGTCATCACCGATGAGGAACAATTGGAAGGAGTTTGTGCGTTCTCACAACCCACACTAGTAGGAAAACCAAGGGGGTAAAAAATTTTGAAGAAAATATGAAGAAATTAGGAGAATGCTCTGTGAGCATAACCAGTCTATTTTCTAAGAGTCCTTGGTGTCCCCATCTTAATCTCCCTGGGAGGTGAAATTGACTACTGTAATGTAATAAGGGGAAGTTTTGTCTTTGTTGTCAAGAAGCAGTTAAACTTATAAAATCTCATCTTTCCTCATAGTATTGAAGAGTAATGACTTGTAGATGTTTCCCACTGCAAAGCATTACATGAAGCAGCTGGTGCAACCATGCCCAGTAGGAAGAAGAGTGAGTCATTTTAAGTAAAAGAGTGAGAATTCACCAGGTTGCACCCTAGAGAAAACCATATGTCATTGGTGGAGTTTCAAGACTCCTGGCTGGGTTGTAGGATACACAGAACTGCTTTTATTTCTCCTAGTAAGCAAGTTCCAAGTTCATAAATTTCCCTGAACTGTCGTTGGTATGGAAATGAGAACTTTCAGACCCACACAGTTGATATCTACTCACACTTTGAAAATCTGATTTGAAATACGATACTGAAAATCTTAAGCCTTCGCTCAAGCTCTCCTTGATCATGAATATAGATCAGGCTACTCAGTGTATGAGATGGAATTGTCTAAAGCCGGAAAAAAAAAAAAAAAAAAAGGAAACTTGTGATGTTTTTCCTCTTACCATAACCTGTGGACTTGTGGTGCCTGTAGCAGAGATATAGTGACCAGGACACGACTAGATGTAAATATTGAAAAATCCATGCAATTGGATGAAAAGACTTATTCATATTTCAGTTATTCTTAGAAAACTGATCTTAGAAATGGGGTTCTTAGAAATTACTGCCTTGCTATTGCAGAGGAAGGAAGGAGAGTAACATTTGTAGATTAACTGGTTGCCGAGCACGTGCAGACACTGTGCTGAGCACTTCCACAAGCGTCAGTGCACGTAACTACTATTATTAATATCTCTGATGCAAAGATAAGGGAACTGGCTGGGCGAGATGGCTCACGCCTGTAATTCCAACACTTTGGGAGGCTGAGGTGGGTGGATCACCTGAGGTCAGGAGTTTGAGACCTACCTGGCCAACATGGTAAAACCCTGTCTCTACTCAAAATACAAAAGTTAGTCAGGCGTGGTGGTGTGCGGAAGCCCCAGCTGCTCTGGAGGCTGAGGCAGGAGAATTGCTTGAACCCAGGAGGCGGAGGTTGCAGTGAGCTGGGATTGCACCACTGTACTCCAGCCTGGTCAACAGAGCATGACCCTGTCTCAAAAACAAAACGAACAGACAAACAAAGATAAAGAACTAAGAGCCAAAGCAGATATGCAGGAAAACCGGCTCAGCTATCCTGACTCCACTGTACATTGGAGATGATGACAGGCATAAAGGTCGTTGGCATCCATGACAGTCAAGTTCTTACCCAAAGGACATATGGTGGAATTCCTGCTATATAGTCAGATGCCACAGAAAATAGGCACAGAAAGGAGTGAATAAGAGAACTATCAGAGAAATAGTGAATGGAAGAGTGAGGGCTGGGGTGTCCTACACTTTTCCAGAATGAGGCAGGATGTGGGATCTTTGCTAATTTGGACTCACTGAAATGCTCCTAGATTTTCCCAACATGAATATATGGCAGTTGGGCTTTCTCCAGAGGTATATCCTAGGGCAAGTTCAAGTTTATTTGGGAAAACAATGGGAGGGAAGGAGAAGGCAAAACTGTCAATACAGGGTCCATTATCAAGCACCTTGCCATGTGGACACCAGAAGTTCATGCCCACTGGAGAACTCTGCCACTGTAGAACATACACCTCAGTGTTACCCTGCCCAATGGATGGGGGAGCTGGGACATTTGCACATTAGGTGCCGTCAGCCATCAGTTGGGGGTTATACTTGGAGGGCATTGATGCTCTGGCTAGCTGGCCTTTCACAGGAAAGAGATACAGGACACACCACAGTGGTAATGACTGTGGAGATCCAGCAAGGGCACCCACAAGATTGATGATTGATTCTTCTAGAACTCCACCTTTTATTTTATTTTATTTTATTTTTTAGAGATGGAGTTTTGCTCTTGTTGCCCAGGCTGGAGTGCAATGGCATGATCTTGGCTCACTGCAACCTCTGTCTCCTGGGTTCAAGTGATTCTCTTGCCTCAGCCTCTCAAGTAGCTGGGCTTACAGGCAGCTGCCACCACACCCAGCTAATTTTTGTATTTTTAGTAGAGACGGGGTTTCATCAGGTTGCTAGGCTGGTCTCGAACTCCCAACCTCAGGTGATCCACCCACCTCGGTCTCCCAAAGTGCTGGGATTACAGGTGTGAGTCACTGTGCCCGGGCCAGAACTCCACCTTAATTAGGACACATTGCTTAGTATCTACTTGGTACTGGAAAGGAATGAGCAAATCTTGACCCTTTGACTTATAGGAACTAATCACATTTTCATACTGTCTCATACTTCTCCATGAAGTGTACTGTTGACTCGTGGTCTTAAAAATATCCCTTTAACTTCCACTTGATGGAGTAGACATACTTTTCCCTATTCATCTTGACAAGTACAACGAAAAACCCAGGATGTCAAATGCAAGACAGCCGTAAGACAACAAGGTGACCGTACTTAATGCTACTAAACCATTTAAAAATGGTTGAAATGGCTTGGAGCTAGGAGTTTGAGACCAGCTCGAGCAACATAGCAAGACCTCTACAACAGATTTAAAATATTAGCCAGGTGTGATGGTGTGCACCTGTAATCCCAGCTGCTTGGGAGGGTGAGGTGGGAGGATTGCTTGAGCCCGGGAATTTGAGGCTACAGTGAGCTGTGATCACGCCACTGCACTGCAGCATGGACACAGCATGAGACACCATCTCAAAAACAAACAAAAGCCAATAAAACAAAAATAAAAACAAAGTAATTGAAATAGCAACTTTCATGTTTATTTTGCCACAAACAAACAACAACAACAAAACAAAAAACAAACATGAGCAGACTCTGAAAGGGGAAGAGGAGAAGGCAGACTGGCCAGGGACTCCAAGACACAAAGAATGATATGGTGGGCCAGCTGTGGTGGCTCATGCCTGTAATCCCAGCACCTTGGGAAGTGGAGGCGAGCAGATCACGAGGTCAGGAGATTGAGATCATGCTGGCCAACATGGT
Organism: Colobus angolensis palliatus; assembly: GCF_000951035.1. Lineage (NCBI taxonomy): Eukaryota > Metazoa > Chordata > Mammalia > Primates > Cercopithecidae > Colobus > Colobus angolensis. The sequence goes on along the minus strand of NW_012117710.1, from coordinate 4,880,866 downwards.
GAAACCCTATCTCTACTAAAATACAAAAAAAAAAAAAAAATTAGCTGGGCGCGGTGGCATGTGCTTGTAGTCCCAGCTACTCGGGAGGCTGAGGCAGGAGAATCACTTGAATCCAGGAGGCGGAGGTTGGAATGAGCCGAGATCTCCAGCATGGTGACAGAGCGAGACTCCGTCTCAAAAAAGAAAAAAGAAAAAGAATGACTTGATGGTCAATTCCCTGCATTTTCTTCTTCTTCTTCTTCTTTTTTTCTATTTCTGACTGGGTACCAGAGGGGCTAGAAACAGGAAATGCCAATAGCTACAGAATTTTAAAAGCCTGAATACAAGCCTGTTCTTCAGCCAGAGGACCAGGAAAGCAGAAGTCTGTTAAGACAGAAAACTTTCATACAATAATCACTCTACCCCAACCCAATACCACAGAAAATAGTATGTTCCCCTATGTCCACTCTGCCAACAAGGATTGAGTGGGGAGCCTAGACTCCCATCCTTACCAGGCTGTAATGATGGGACCCATGTCCCACTGAGTGATGTCAGCAAAGGCATAGAGTGAAACCAGGACATTCATCCCCACTGAGTAGCAACAACATGTCCCTCTTCTGCCATGCTGGGTCTGTAGAAACCACACAGGGGGCCTGGGTCTTCATCTCCACCCAGGAGCGACAGGACACCCTCTCTTCCCCTTTCTTGCTGGGGTTTTAACCACATCAGACGAATCGGGTTCAACTTTTTGTGTGTGAGTGTGGGGAGATGGGGGTCTCACTATGTTGCCTAGGCTGGTCTTGAACTCCTGGATATAAGTGATCCTCCTGCCTCAACCTCTCAAAGTGCTGGGATTACAGGCATGCACCACCATGCCTGGCCCTGGTTCAACTTTCATGTAACAAACTTGTGAGTTGCTTTTCAGTTGCCATGGGCCCCCAGGTTGAAGGTCACATAACCTGAGTATGTGGGGGCCCTAAGTGCTCGGAAGAAGGAGCATGGACTAAATTAAAAAGCGGACACCACATGGCAGGATCCAGGATCCAATGAGATTGAGCCCTGGCATCACCCTCTGGCAGGATCCAGTCAGATTACACCTCATTACCCAATGCTTATAAAGCCTGAGCCACTTCCCAGCTTGGGGAGACAGATTGGAGCGTTTCCTTTTATTCCTTGCTGGTCAACTCAAATAAAGCTTTTCTATTTTTTTTTTCTTTGAGACGGAGTTTCACCCTCGTTGCTTAGGCTGGAGTGCAATGGCATGACCTCCGCCTCCCGGGTTCAAGTGATTCTCCTGTCTCAGCCTCCGAGTAGCTAGGATTACAGATGCGCACCACCACACACAGCTAATTTTGTATTTTTAGTAGAGACAGGGTTTCGCCAGGTTGGCCAGGCTGGTCTCAAACTGCTGACCTCAGGTGATCCACTGCCTTGGCTTCCCAAAGTGCTGGGATTACAGACGTGAACCACTGTGCCTGGCCAGCGTTTCTTTTTTCAACAGCTGGTGCCCATGGTATTGGCCTCTGTGCACATCAGGCAGCAAGCACATCGATTGCTTGGTAATTGGGTGGTGTCAGAGGAGAACTTGTGGGAGCCAGAGCCTTCACCACTGCCCAGTGGTAATGAGGTCATCCCTCGGCTTATCCGTCGTGGCCACACAGGGAACAGTCATGGTGAACCTCTGCCCCTCTCAGCTAGAAAGATGTTAGAAGAGGTAGAGAGCTGGAAATAGGTAGGCAAAGGAGCTCCTGGGAAAAGATGTCTTGGAGATGCTGCCCTTTGTCAGTCAGAGAAAAAGACGAAGGCTACACTGGCTACTTCTGGCCTTGTAGTTGGGCTCTTCCAGCTCTGATGGGGGTTTATCAAGCCCTAGACAGAGATAACCATGGTAAGGACTTTCCATGCTGATGAGCATGCCCACTGCTCCAAAACCTTGCCGTAGAATATCCTGTTGCTCATTATAATAGTAAAAAGCACACCCCTGGGTGGAGATTTTAAATGCAGATGAGATATTGATGTGTGGACCAGCATGTATAACCACAGAGCATGCACGTCCAATGGGACTGCCCAAAACATGATTGCAAATGATGCCCCCTCCTGCCCCTGCAGGAAAAATCATGTAAGATTCTCTAAAGAGAGTCCCCCAGCAGCCTGCTCTGTCTCATCTCTTTCAGAGTGCACCATCCCTTTAAATAAACTCCACTACTGCTATGTTTCCAGCCTGACCAGCCTGGAGCTGTTTTCCAGATGGGTCAGCCTGCTTCCCTCTTGGGGTGTGCCTGTATCTCCTTAATAAACCTTTTGAGGCAGGGTACAGTGCTTACGCCTGTAATCTCAGCATTTTGGGAGGTCAAGGTGGGCGAATCACTTGAGGTCAGGAGTTCAAGACCAACCTGGCCAACATGGTGAAACCCTGTCTCTACCAAAAATACAAACATTTGCCAGGCATGGTGGTGCATGCCCGTAATCCCAGTTACTTGGGAGGCTGAGGCAGGAAAATCACTTCAACCCAGGAGGTGGAGGCTGCAATGAGACAAGATCACACCACTGCACTCCAGCCTGGGCAACTGAGGGAGACTGTTTCAAAACAAAAACAAAAACAAGACTTTGCTTGCATTACGAATTGTCTCTTGGCTGAATTCTTTCTCCCACATTCGACGAGAACCGAGGACTCTTGCACTTCCCAGTGACAGTATCAGCAGAGCCCAGGGGGATCCCGAACTCCCACCCTGCCCAGCAGTAAAGAGAAGCCCCTCCCCATGGAGTGTCAATAACAGCTGAGTCGCGGAAGGGACTTCCACTCCCACCTGGTGGTAACAGAGTGCTGCTCCCTTCACCCACCAGAGCTGTATCACAGGAGGTCTGCCAAAACATAAGATTTAAGTAAGAGCTACAGTCTCCTGATACAATACTCAGAATGTCCAGGTTTCAAGATAAATCACTTGTCGTGCCAAGAACCAGGAATAGCTCAGCTTGAATGAGAAAAAACAACCCAAAGACACCAATGCTAAGATAAAATAGATGTCAGAATGATCTCACCAGGATTGAAAAGCAGCCATCATAAAAATGCTTCAATGAGAAATCATAAACATGCTCAAGCCAAAAGATAAAAGGGGGGTCTCAGCAGAGAAATGGATAATTTAAAGAAAAATATAATAATTAAAAGAAAAAACTCAATGGATGGGCTCAAGAGCAGAATAAAGAAGACAGAGGGAAGAATCAGTGAACTTGAAGATAAAACAGTAGAAATGAACTACTCTGCAAACAGAGAAAATAAACAAAAAAATGAGAAAGGGCAGCACTCCAGGGATCTGTGGGCTATAGCCAAAGAAATAATATTCAAATCCTTGGATTACCAGAAGGAGAGGTGCAAGAGAGAGTGCAGCTGAGAAATTATTTGAAGGCATAATGGCTGAAAAATCCCCACATTTGGTAAAAGAGCACATGTGTACAGATTCAAGAGGCTGAATAGATCTTAGGCAGGATAAATCCAAAGACACATCACAGTCAAACTTGTTAAAATGAAAGAAAAGAAAAGGTTTTGAAAGAAGCCAGAGAGAAATGACACCTTATCGGAGGGGAAAAAGTTTTTTGAATGACAGTGAGTTTCTTGTCAGAAACAAACAAAACTCTGGTTTGATTTTATTTTTATAACAGTGAACAAGCAACTCAATGGGGAGAAAAACAGTCTTTTCAAAAAGTGAATCTTGACCTAAACATTGGACCTTACACAAAAATTAACCCCAAATGGATAATGAACTTAAATGTAAATGTAAAACTATAAAATGCTGAAAAGGAAACACAGGAAAAAGTCTTCAGAAACTTGAGCTCGATGATGAGTCCTTAGACGTGGCACCAGAGGCATGATCTATAAAAGAAAAATATCACGAATTGGATTTCATTAAAATTAAGAACATTTGTTCTATGAAAGACCCTGTGAGGAGAATGAGAAGACAAGTTATGAGCTAGGAGAAAATACATACAAACCATATGTCAGGAAAAAGACTCATATCTGCAAATATTTAAAGAACTCTCAAAACACAATAGCAAAACAAGTTAAACAATCCATTCAGAAACTGAACCAAAGATATGAACAAATATCTCACCAAAGGGTTTATGTGGGTGGCAGATAAGCACATGAAAAGATGTTCAATATCACCAGCTGTTAGGGAAATGCAAATCTGTTGTCATAATGAGATATCAGTACGCAATTATCTGAAAAGTTAAATTTTAAAAAGTGACACCACCAAGTGATGGTGAGGACGTGGAGCAACTGGAACTCTCGTATGTTGCTGGTGGTACCTGTAAAATGATACAGGCACTCTGGAAAATTGGCAGTTTCTTGGAAAACTAAACATATGCTTACTGTATGGTTCAGCAATTGTACTCCTAGGCATTTATCCCAGAAAAATGAAAACTCGTGTCTACTCAAAGCTTGTAATCAGATGTTCATAGCAGTATTATTTGTAATAGTCCTGTATTAGGCCATTCTTGTGTTGTTTTAAGAAAAACCTGAGACTGGGTAATTTATAAAGAAAAGAGGTTTAAATTGGCTCATGGTTCTGCAGCCTGTACAGGAAGCATGGTGCTGGCATCTGCTCAGCTTCTGGGGAGGCCTCAGGAAGCTTCCAATCATGGTGGGCAGTGAAGGGAGAGTAGGCACATCACATACATCACATGGCCAGAGCAACAGAGAGAGAGAATTGGGGGAAGGTGCCATACATTTTTCAAAGACCAGATCTAGTGAGAATTCACTTTCACAAATATAGCATCAAACCATGAGGGCTCTGCCCAATGATCCAGTCCCTTCCCACCAGGCCCCACCTCCAGCATTGGAGATCAGAATTCAACATGAGATTTGATGGGGACAAATATCTAAACTATATCAAGCCCCAAACTAGAAGCAACCAAAATGTCCCTCGGTAGGTGAATGGTTAATTGGTTAATTGGTGTTTTGTGGTGCATCCATCCCACGGAATACTGCTCCCTACTAAGAAGAAATAAACTTTTTTTTTTTTTTTTTTTTGAGGCAGAGTTTCACTCTTGTTGCCCAGGCTGGAGTGCAACGGCACAATGTCAGCTCATGGCAACCTCTGCTTCCTGGGTTCAAGCGATTCTCCTGACTCAGCCTCCTGAGTAGCTGGAACTAAAGGCACCCACCACCATGCCCAGTTAATTTTTGTATTTTTGGTAGAAGCGAAGTTTTACCATGTTGGCCAGGCTGGTCTTAAACTCCTGACCTCAGGTGAGCCACCTGCCTTGGCCTCCCAAAGTGTTGGGATTACAGGTGTGAGTCACTGTGCCCGGCCAGAAATAAACTACTGACACAGGCAACAATTTAGCTGGATCTCATGGGCATTATGATGAGTTAAAAAGCCAATCCCAAAAGGTCACATCCTATATAATTCCATTTCTATAATATTCTCAAAATGCCAAAATTATAAAGATGGAGAATAAATTAGTGGTTGCTGGCATTAGGGATGATGGAGGCTGAGGAGTGGCTAGAAAGACGTAGAGTGAGGCAGATCTTTGTCAGGATGGATCCATTCTGTGTCTCGATTACAGTGGTGGTTATACAAACCTACATGTGATAAATTGACATGGAAGTGCTTGCACATGTTGTACCAGTGTCAATTCCTATTTGTCTACATTCTGCTATGATTAAGATGTCACTGGCTGAGTGCGGTGGCTCATGCTTGTAATCTCAGCACCTTGGGAGGCTGAGGCGGGTGGATCACGAGGTCAGGAGTTCAAGACCAGCCTGGCCAACATGGTGAAACCCCGTCTCTACTAAAAATACAAAAAAAATTAGCTGGGCATGGTGGTGGGCACCTGTAATCCCAGCTACTTGGGAGGCTGAGGCAAGACAATTGCTTGAACCTGGGAGGCAGTGGTTGCAGTGACCCAAGATCATGCCACTGCACTCCAGCCTGGGTAATAGAGTGAGACTCTGTCTCAAAAAAAAAAAAAAGATGAAGATGTCACCGTTGGTGGAAACTGGTTGGTGTTTTCATGGGACCTCTCTGCACTCCCTTTGCAGCATCTTGTGAATCTATAATTATTTCAAAATAAAAAATGTTTTAAAGAGTGTGTCACTCCTATGGTTTCTGAAAGAATCAAATGAGATAATAACTAAAAGGCTTAGAAGAGTACCTGAAACCTAGTACACACTTAACATTAACAATGGAAAAACACTGTCTCATAAAATGAGTCCCATAATATAGTCTTCAGATTTTAAAATCGTTCATGTAAATGTTGGAATTTTTTCTTGGTGGTGGTGGAGGTATTGGTTGTTCTTGGAAGTCTGGAAATATTTTCCAGTGAATTTATCCAGATTAGTTTTTTCCTTTGGGTGAAATATTTTGATTAATTGCAAATTTATGCCATGAAATTGCAGTAACTATAGAACATGACTGGGAAATTTGGAGCTGATGGAAGCAAGAAACTGCAGATGCTGCATACCACACCTCAGGTATATTCTAGATTTTGGAAAATTTTCCTTCTACAGTTTGGAGACCATATATTGCTAGGATTTCATTATGAGGGGACAGTCTATGAAAGCACAGCTCAGCTGGCATGGAGAGTTGTGAATGACAAAGCTCTGGCTGTGCAATTACAAACAGGCCTAATGAAACAATAATCAGAAAATATCTAATGGAATCCGTGTGATGGGTCACTGGTACGTGGGAGAATCCTCTTTAATTTGGATGCGTTAAGAGATACACAGGATATGAAAAGAACATCAAGTACCTGGGAGTATGTATCAAACACAGGCTTGAGCCTATAAGAATGGTGCCAAGATGACCAAGGGTCAGAATCGGTGGAGGTGTACAAAAGCTAAACATGATGAATTTTGAAAACTAAGTCAGGAGCAAAAAGACCAAGAGTTATCGACATTCTTTGGGGCAAAATATCACAATGTTGTGTGTTTTAGTTGGGATTTCCCAGGGAGACAGAACCGATCGGATATAGAGGGAGAGACATGGAAAGAGATTATTAGGAGAACTGGCTCCCTCAATTATGGAGGCTGACAAGTCCGACGACAGGCTGTCTGCAATCTGGAGCCCCTGGGATGCTGGTTGTACGGCTCAGCCCAAGTCCACGTCCTCAGAGACAAGAAGGTGATGGTGTAATGCTCAGTTCAAGGCCAAAGATCTAAGAGCCCAGAGGCTGTTGGTCCAAAGTCCTGGAGTCTAAAAGCCAGAGAGTCAAAGCTTGGAGTTCTGATGCCTCTGGACCAGAGAAGAGGATGTCCCAGCTCTGGAAGAGACAACAAGAATTTGCCCTTCCATGTGGGCCCCCAGTGGATTAGACAGTTTCCGCCCACACCGAGGGCAGATCTTCCCCACTCAGTCCACCCACTCACAGGCCAATCGCCTCCAGAAACCGTCGCAGACACACCTGAGGCAGTCCTATCATTCCAATCAAATGCCAGACCGCCTGCACTTTGCTTTCAGGAGAAGAGGGAGGGTCTCTGTGCCCGTAGAAGCACTCAGAAGAATTCATGCCACAATAGGGAGTACAGAGTGCTTTACCAGCTATCTGGGTATCCCTTAATTCAGCAAGTTGACACCCCAAGTCACCCATCACAAGAGCAAGATCAACATGGGATGAGGGTATTTTGTTTTGCCTTGTTGTGTTTTAGCAAAAAGAGAAGACTTAAGGAAGAAGAATTCGTGTATATTAGTGACCCAACCCATCCAGGGAAATTTGCATGTATTTTCTCCTGTAATCTGCATGTAAATCTTCAGGTGGATGTTATCTTCATGTTACATGCGAGGAGAACATTGTCCAAAGATAATAACTTTCCCAGGAGTGCGCGCGCGCACACACACACACACACACACACAGCCAGAGCATGCCAGCCTGGGGATCACACCCCACATCTTCAAGTTCATGCCTCCATTTCTTTTTCCTTCCCTACCCTACGGTGTCCAGCAAGAGAAATATTTTCCATCTGGAAGGAAAAGAAAACTCAGAACAAAATTGAATCTCAAGATAGTCCAGGAGATTACAAAAGAAAACAACTGCATGTCTAGTTATTGAAACTTAAAGACTCTGAGCTCAGATTGGTGAGTGAGGGTCCCTGTGGATATATATTCAGGCACGTAGTCAAGCACAGAGAAGCTTAGCAAAGGCCTTGAGATGGCCCAGGGTGCTCCAAGACCAACAAGAGCAGAAGTGATAAGAGATGACCCAGGTCAAGGAGCATTTTGTAAAATGTTGACTCCACCTTCATGGAGGACTCTGTTGGAACCAACCCTAAGGGGCAGGTGCCAGTTGGAAGGCCAGTTAGGACATCAGTGAAGTGGAGGAAGCTGGATTCTGTGTCTGGGATTGTTGGGAGAGGACTGGGCTGGAGACATATTTTAGCACCATCAGCACATAGATAGGACGTAAAGTCACATGTCTGGATGAGGTCGCCAAGGGACAGGATGTAGGTAGAGAGGGGATTGTGGCCTATGGAGTTAGAAAGTGAGGAGAAGGGGAGGAAGAAGCAGCAAAGGGGATGGAGAAGACACTGCTGGGGGGAGGTGGCAGGAAAATGGAGATGCTTTGGTGTCCTGGAAGCCAAATGAAGCACATGACTCAATGAGAAGGAAGTGATCGGCTGTGAGAAACGCTACCACTAGAGCAAATCAGATGACAGCTGAAGACTGAGCATTGGGTTTGACAGCATGGAAAGCTTGATGAAATTGACAAAGGGCGATTTAGTTGGAACGGTGGCTTTAAAGACCTGATTGGAGTCAGCTTGAGAGATCCTGGCAGGAGGGGCCCTGGCAGGCAGTCCAGAGGCAACATCAGGATCAGTGGGTGATGCTGAAGAGGAAAAGCTCCAGGCAAGTGGAGCCGCCATAGCAGAGTCTTAGCAACATTGGACCTGGCCCAACAGAAACCGAATGCGTGTTTATCAGGAACATTACGGTAGAGATATCTGCAGCATGTGGATGTTTGAATGTGATGATTTATTAGGCCATTTACAACTCCGAGATTCTATCGTTCACTTTGCCATGGGTTTTATGAAAGTCAATTATTGTGGTCATAGAACCCCAGGGAGCGAATGCACCTTGCCCCGGAGATAACGGCGAGGCAGACGAATGCTCCTGCTGTAGGCCTCTGTTTCCATCTTGCGTTCTTTTCCTTTTTACAGTTGTACTTACATTCCTGGCTCCTCGTCTTAAAATGTGAAATGCAAACCAACTCCCAGAGAAGTACTGGGATTCTTCATTGGATCAATAAGCAGAATTGAAAGAAAATCGTCAAAAAGTGCCTGCACAGTCGGCAGAGCTCCCCGGTGGAGAGGAAACAAATGTTCTTTAATGAATAATGAGAATGAAACTCTTTCCTAAATCGGGTTGCCCTTGGTGTTCACATGCAGAGTACAAAGGGCCTCGAAAACTTTGTTTAAATGAAAGGAATATTTCGAGTAGTGCATGAGGGGCACCCTCAGGAGGTAAGACAAGTCACGCTCTCACTTTCAATTAGAAGGCAACTTGATTTTTGAAGAAAATCCTCGGTGTTCAGTACAGCTCAGTACAGCTTTTCTCAAATATTATTTTAGATTCTGGCTACAGTTATTCACATTTCTGCATTACTTTCGACCTGATTATGTACTTAAAAAACTTTTTTTTGAGACGGGGTCTCACTCTGTTGCCCAGCCTGGAGTGCAGTGGTGAAATCACAGCTTACTACAGTCTCAACCTTTCTGGCTCAAGCGAGCCTCCCCTCTCGGCCTCCTGAGTACCTGGGACTACAGGTGTGTACCATTTTGCCTGGCTAATTTTTAAGTTTTTTTTTTTTTTTTTTTAAAGCTGGGGTCTTACTGTGTTGCCCAGGCTAGTCTTGAACTCCTGGGCTCAAGCAATTCCCCTGATCAGCATCCCAAAGTGCTGGGATTACAGACATGAGCCCAGTGCCTGGCCCTATTATGCAGTTTTATTTTCCTTAAAGCGTATATCCCAGTTTAAAATGAGCATATGCATTTAATTGCATATGTGTCTGTTGTCCCTCTACCCTCCCTAAAATGTAAGTTCCATGACTTCTCTATGGCTTGGCACTTAATAAATGTTCAATATGAATTTGTTTGCTAAATCTGGTTTTACGTGTTTCAAGCTACGGCACCAATCTGTTTTTCTGATGTTGGGAATAGGTATGGCTCTGAGACAGACTCTAATCAAAGTAAATGCGTGCTGTGAGACAACAATCATTCCCATTTCCCTTTTGTTTATCTTCCACTTCAGAGAATTAGAAATGGTCAGATATTGCTTTTCTGGATTTATTTTATTATTTTATTATTTTTTTTTGCCACAAGGGATTGTCACATATTACACTTTTGGCCATTGAGACTTAAGGGAATATTTGTTGAGAGGTTTCAACACACAATTTTCCTTCTTGGTTAATAGGAGAGAATCATTACAGGAAATGTCCTTTGGCCACTGCCCCATGGCTTCCTGCTTTTGAACTAAGTCGTGATGCCTGGAGCTACAGCAGCCCATTGTGTGCCCATGAGGCAACAACTGTGAGATCCAAAAGCCTATATCTTAGAGATGAAGGAGCAAAATAATGGAATGATATTGAATTTTTGACAATTCTTTTGAGCTATTGGCAGCCACCACCTATCACTTTGCTCAGTGAGTAAACCTCTATTTACTTGCAACAGTTTTCTGTTATTTGCAGCTAAACGCATTCCAACTGATACAATAGCCAGTACAGGGTATCCCTAAACATGTGTAAGGTAAATACTGAGCTTTCCAGTCAGTGTCCGGGATGTTAATGCGTCGTGTTCATGGTTGGTCTTTGTCTTTCCTTTGTCTAGAGCCAAGGAGATGTTCTGCTATTGGTAGCTGATTTCTCCATGGAAGATGCTGAGATTCTCTCCTGTGAAGGTTAGGCAGCAATGAGTTTACTGCAGGCATTGCTGACACATGTGTTGCCACTTTTTAAAGGGTTAGGATTTTAGGCGAATCGTCTGATAGATACCTGGGCTTTCCTCCTAGGTGTGGCTCTTGCTTTAGGTGACTACCGATAATTTAAAATGTAAGTGTAGATATAAATTCAAACCACCTCCTCCTGCATTGCAAACACTGGGAATATAAATATAGATAAAACACAATCCCTGCCGTTGTGATGGTGGGGATGAGAGGGCTGGGGCATGAAAGAGGGAGAAGACAGAATCCTAAAAAAATTGTGACAACACATTGTCTATAATGAAGGCATGCAGGAAGAGTTGTGGTACACGGATAGAAGCAGAATGTTTATGAGGCATCTTTAACAACTGTACTCATTTAATTCTTAGAATACTTTTGAGGTAGATATTTAAAATTTTTTTCCACAGGTTATTGGGGTACAGATGGTATTTGGTTACACGAGTAAGTTCTTTAGTGGTGCTTTGTGAGATTTTGGTGCACCCAACACCCGAGCAGTATACACTGCACCCTATTTGTAGTCTTTCATCCCTCACATTGGTAATCCCAACATTTTGGGAGGCTGAGGCAGGCAGATCACTTAAGCTCAGGAGTTTGAGACCAGCCTGGGCAAAACGGCGAGAGCTTGTCTCTACAAAAATACAAAAATTAGCCGGGTGTGGTGGTGCGTGCCTGTAGTCCCAGTCACTCGGGAGGCTGAGGAAGGAGGATCCCTTGAGCCCCGGAGGCAGAGGTTGCGTTGAGCTATGATCATACCACTGTACTCCAGCATGGGTAAAAGAGCCAGATACTGTCAGAGAGAGAGAGAGAGAGAGAGAGAGAGAGAGAGAAAGAAAGGAAAGGAAAGGAAAGGAAAGGAAAGGAAAGGAAAGGAAAGAAGGAAGGAAGGAAGGAAGGAAGGAAGGAAGGAAGGAAGGAAGGAAGGGGAGAGAAAGAGAATACTTTGAGTAGCCAAGAATCTTCAAAAGGTGGAAAACTTGCTGAGGAAACCACGTAGAAAAAAATAAAAAGCAAGTACAGTAAAAATTTATTATATTTTATGAACAAACTCTACTTACTTACTTTAAAAGTGTTCCTTTTATAACCTCGTTTTCATTGTTCCATTGCTATATACTTTATCTGTAAAAATAGTTTAGATAGCTTGGGTTGGAATGGAACACATCACAGTACATCACAGTTTTTCCTATGAAATAACGGAAAAGTGTTTTTATTTAATGGTTTTTCACTTAGTGGTAGGGTTTTCAGAAGTAAATGAAGATTGTTAAGTAAGCTATGGATGAACAGATACACATTGCTTTTTAAAAGCACAAACTATGCACAATACTTTACCCTTTGCTCTTAATCACTTCCTGATTTATTCACTAGGGTGAATAATGGCCCCTTGAAAGGTATCCACATCCTAATCCCTGGGACATTACTATTACACATAAGCATACAATGTAGCTGTGTATATATATTGGTGTTTGATTTTAGAGTCAGCGTGTATGGGGGAAAAGTCAAGTTCGGTCAATATTATCCTTAACAATGTCTTGTGTAGTGTGATCAGTTAGTTTTATGTGTCAACTTGGCTTAGCTAGAGTACCTAGTTATTTAATCAAGCACTAATCTAGGTGTTGCTTCCAAGGCACTCTGTAGATGTGGTTAACATCTCCAGTCAATTGACTTTAAGCAGAAGAGATTACCCTCGACAATTTTGCTGGCCCTATTCAATCAGTAGGAGGCCTTCAGAGCAAAAATGGAGGCTTCCTGAAGAAGAAATTCTGCCTTAAGGCTCAAGACAGCAGTGTCAACACTTGCGCGAGTTTCTAGCCTGCTGGCTTGCCTTACAGATTTTGGACTTAGCAGGCCTCACAATCATATGTGCAAATTCCTTAAAATAATCCTTTTAATTAATTCATATTATATATAATTATGATTACTATATACATAAATGTAAATGTAATCGATAGACTATATGTGGTATAATTTGTATATTATTTGTGATGTGTATTTGTTATATTCATTATGTTGTATATGATATATAATATATAACATATATTACATATACATACATATCCACATATATATTGACTAATATATATGGCACCATATTTCCATACATAACATGGTTAGTCTGAGTGTACAGACTGTGTTGCCTAAAACATACAGGTCTCTAACCATGAACGTCACACATAGCATGGGGCAGCGTTATTATGAGAGAGACCTGGAACGGGGCCAGCTGAAGCCAGGGCAGATTCTAGCTCCTACCTCCTGCTCATGTGAGAGCATGAGCCAATGAGGAGCCCAAATGTGCCATCACTCCTCTCTCTTTCTTTCCTGATTAGGACACATTCCCATTCTCTCATAGTTGACAGCACCCACCGTACAAAGGTCAATGTGTGCAGGAGGCAGCTATGCTATGTTACAATCTATTGGGTCTCAGTCACTCATGAGTTTCTACCCACTTAGAGGCCATGTGGGGCTCTGGAAATGTAGCGAGGATCAAGAAGCAAGCCTGGGGAAAGTCTATGAGGCATTTATGCTGGCATTTCAGAGTGATAGAGTTGGGTATCTAAGAGGCTTGGAAAGCCCCCAATTCCCCCACCCAGGAATTCTCCTGACCCACGGGACCACTCCCTACACAGGCAGCATTCTGTCACCACCAATCCAGCTTCTCTCCTGCGGGGCACAGGGAAGGTGCAAAAGGCAGCGCTCACCCCAAATCCCACAGCTTGATGTCTTCCGACCGGGTTTGCTGAGAATGTGTCCTTTGAGCTCATTACAGAAAACTTCACTTCCTAAAAGATTTATGTGTCAGAGGATTCATTTTATCAAACTTCAAACCCAGTCCTCAGTGGGGCTACTTCAGAGACTAAAGTAACGGAAAGCAATCCCGTATCTTTCTCATACATCTTGGAACACAGCCAACAATGGCAGCGACGGCAACTCATGTCCCATGACTAGTCAGACACATAAGTCAGACCAACCCTGCCCAGCATGAGGGCAGAGAAGTGCTTTCAAAAAAGGATGATGTAAAGAGGTGGGAGAGGCTGGCGCAGTGGCTCATGCCTGTAATCCCAGCACTTTGGGAGGCCGAGGCGGGCAGATCACCTGAGGTCAGGAGTTTGAAACCAGCCTGGCCAACGTGGGGAAACCCCATCTCAACTAAAAATACACAAAAAAAAATTAGCTGGGCATGGTGGCGGGCACCTGTAGTCTCAGCTACTCAGGAGGCTGAGGCAGAAGAATTGCTCGAACCTGGGAGGTGGAGATTGCAGTGAGCTGAGATTGGCACCACTGCACTCCACCCTGGGTGACAGAGTGAGATTCTGTCTCAAAAAAACAAAACAAAACAAAACAAATAAACAAACAAAAAAAGAGGTGGGAGAGACACGAAAAGGAAGAACATTCCAGGCACAGGTCAATGCACATGTGAAGACTTCTGGAATGTTCTGGAAGCTGATATTATGTCAGAAGAATCAGTGCACCCATGGAAGTAAGGTAGGAGATGGGGCTTAACTTGACTCTGGACCACATTGAAGACTGGCAGAAACAGGGAAGAGAGGGAAGTACCTCTTTTGTCTCACAAGACACGTCCACTGGTGCCATGACAGTTCACCATTGCCATAGCAACACCTGGAAGTCACCGCCCTTCTTCTAGAAATTTCTGAAGAACTCCTTAATTTGTGTGTAATTAAACATGAGAATAAATATGATGGCGGAACTGCCTCGGGGCTACTGCTCTCCACTGCCTACAGGGGTAACCCTAGTGTGCGGAAACAGTCACTGGGCTGTACACTGCTGCCTCAAACAAGCTATTTTCTTTTCTGTCTTTCTTTTTTGAGACAGGGTCTCACTCTGTCACCCAGGCTGGCATGTAGTGGCATGATCATGGCTCACTGCAGCCTCGACCTCTCCAGGCTCGGGTGATCCTCCTACCTTAGCCTCCCTAGTGGCAGGGACTACAGGTATACACCACCATGCCCAGCTCATTTTTCTATTTTTTTTTTTTTTTTTTTTGGTAGAGATGGGGTTTCGCCATGTTGCCCAGACTGATTTTGAACTCCTGGGCTCTAGTGATCTTCCCACCTCGGCCTCCCAAAGTGCTGGGACTATAGGTGTGAACCTCCTTGCTTGGCCAATAAAGCTATTTTCTTCTAGCACTGGCTCACCCTTGAATTCCTTCTTGGGTGAAGCCAACGATCTTCCTGGGTGAAGCCCCAATATTTGAGCTCATCTGTCCCTGCAACAGACGGATTTTTTTTTTTTTTGAGACAGTCTTGCTCTGTCGCCCAGGCTAGAGTGTAGTTGCGTTATCTCGGCTCACTGCAGCCTCCGCCTCCTGAGTTCAAGTGATTCTCTTGCCTCAGCCTCTGGAGTAGCTGGGACTACAGGTGTGCTCCACGACGCCCGGATAATTGTTTGTATTTTTAGTAGAGACAGGGTCTCACCATGTTAGCCAGGATGGTCTCGATCTCCTGACCTCGTGATCCACCTGCCTCAGCCTCCCCAAGTGCTGGGATTGCAGACCTGAGCCACTGCGCCTGGCCCAGAAGGACTTCTTAAATGCCAGCACAGGTTCCTGGCCAGACAAGGCCATGAGCAGCGGTTGGAAATAGCAGTAATTAAAACCCCACAGTCAGTTTTTAATTGATGCAAACTGTCACTCTCTTTTTTCCCCGGGACCTGTATATGAAAATCTTTACCAGTTTCCCTCTTTGATTTACATTTCTGGCAGCAGCTCAAATGGGCTAAACTCTTCTATTTAAGAGATGCATATGGGTCAGGTGTGGTGGCTCACGCCTGTCATCCTAGCACTTTGGGAAGCCAAGGTGGGTGGATCACTTGAGCCCAGGAGTTTGAGACCAGCCTGGGCAATGTGGTGAAACTCAGTCTCTACTAAAAATAAAAATATTAACTGAGCATAGTGGTGTATGCTTGTCATCCCAACTACTTGAGAGGCTGAGGCAGGAGGACTGATTGAACCCAGGAGGTTGAGGCTTTGCAGTGAGCTATAATCGTGACACTACACTCCAGCCTGGGTAGCAGAGCCAGAACCTGTCTCAAAAAAAAAAAAAAAAAAAAAAAAAAAAAAAAATAGATGGATACGCTTGTATTCCATGGTGAAAATGAAGAGTTAGCTGATACTAGACACAGGATCAGAAACGGAGGATGCAACGATAAACTGGGACCGCAGCTTCCAGGATGCTGACGAAAAGTGGGCACAAAGAAAACAGTAAGAATAGAGGTGAATGTGGCCAGGTGTGGTGGCTCACTTCTGCAATCCCAGCACTTTGGAAGGCCGAGGTGGGCGGATCACGAGGTCAAGAGATCAAGACCATCCTGGCCAAGATAGTGAAACCCTGTCTGTACTAAAAACACAAAAATTAGCTGGGCGTGGTGGTGGGTGGTGGACACTTGCAGTCCTAGCTACTCAGGAGTCTGAGACAGGAGAATTGCTTGAATCCGGGAGGCAGAGGTTGCAGTGAACCGAGATTGTGCCACTGCACTCCAGCCTGGTGACAGAGCAAGATTCTGTCTAAAAAAAAAAAGAACAGAAGTGAGTGTGTGTTGGGAAAGACAAAGACCATTAATACGCATTGCAGCCTCAAAAAACCTAGGCACAGGACCAGCAGGATACTCCACACTCTCACCTTTCCATGTGTAGTACTGTAACTGAAACAGCAAAAGAACCAGTATAACTTGCTCCATTTTTGTTTAAGGAGGCTTTAACCTGCACGTAGGCTAGGATCATTTTAGAGCACTGAGATAATAATGCAAAAACAGCAATCAGTAGTTTTTGAAACTAACTCTGGGATGAAAGGGAAGGTGTGTAAACAGCTATCTAGGTTTTGTTAAAGATTTGTGGGTCCACTGTGAGCTGAGCAAGGACAGAGAAATTTCTGACCTTTTCAGATCCTCTTGGGCATCCAGATATCTGCAGTCATCGGTCACCTCTTGATCCCAATTCCTTCCTCTTCCCCTCCTAACATAAAAGGAGGCTGAAATTTTTACTGACTTAAGATGGTTTCTTAGGAAACTGGTCTGTCATCTTCTTGCTTTGCTGGCTTTTCAAATAAAGTCACTTCCCTTGCTCTCCACCTCCTTGTGTCTCAACTTACCGGCTATTGTACAGCAAGCAGAGTGAGTTTCGACTTGGTTATAGTATACTGCGTTTTCTGAAGATAGTCTCCACGCCTCCCACTCCAGGTACCTCCCTTGCAGTGTGTTATTTTCTCTCTTCTGACCTAGTGGAGGAATGTTTGTCTCCTGCCCTAGGACCTGGGCAGCCCCTGGTACTGCCTCCACCAGTACAGTACAGTGGAAATGATGCAATGTGACTTTCAAGGTGGGGTCATAAAAATGCCTTGCCCTCCTGGAAGCTCACTTGTAGAACCCAGCCACCATGCCGTGAGTAAGCACAAGCAGCCCATGGACAGGCCCACATGGAGAAAAATGCAGAGCCCTGAACCATAGCCCCAGCTGAGCTCCTGGACGACAGTCAGTACCAACCTGCCAGACATGTGAGTGCGCCATCTGGAAAGTGGATTCTTCAGTACCTGGATAAACTGCCCTAGGTGATGCTGTTTGGAGCGGAGGTAGGCTGTCTTTGAACCCTGCAGATTGACAGAAAAATCAATAATTGTTGCTAAGTTGCCTGGTTTTGGGTGGTTTATTACACAGGAATAAAGAACTGATTTTGTTATTTTATTTATTAATTTATTTTAGAGATGGGGTCTTGCTTGTTGTCCAGACTGGAGTGCAGTGGTTTGATAATAATTTACTGTAGCCTTGAGCTCTTGGGCTTTAGTGATCATCCTACTACAGCTTCTTGAGTAGCTAGGACTACAGGCATGTATTACCACACCTGGCTAATTTTTTATTTTTAAATTTTTATTGTAGAGACAAGGTCCCGTTATGTTGCCCAGGCTGGTCCTGAACTCCTGGCTTCAAGCAATCCTCCCACTTCAGTCTCCCAAAGTGCTAGGATTACAGACATGAGCCACCGCACCTGGCCGATAACTGATCTTAATATTAACTGTCCTCTTGCCACAGCAACATCTTCCAGTCTACTTACTCTTCTTACAATTTGATGTAGAGAGTCCTCCATCAAGTGATAGGATCTATGTTCCCTCAAATGGAACCTTGGTAGGCTTGTGACCCTGGCATAAATAACACTATAGGACTCCCAAAGTTGGGGTTATAAAAGGTGATACAGGCCAGGTGCGGTGGCTCCCACCTGCAATCCCAGCACTTTGGGAGGCCGAGGCAGGTGTATCACGACGTCAGGAGATTGAGACCATCCTGGCTAACACGGTGAAACCCTGTCTCTACTA
>NW_012117710.1:4860846-4861209 GCF_000951035.1 Colobus angolensis palliatus | reverse complement strand
TAGCCACATTTCAAGTGCTCAAAGATCACAAGTGGCCAGTGGCTGCTGCACTGGATGGTGCTGTTCTAGATGTTTCCAGGGCCCAGTTTTGAGTAACCCCTAGCTTTCAAGTCTTTCCAGCAGAGGCCCCAAATACGGTGGAGGAGCAGAGACAAGCTGTCCCTGAAGATCTGTGTCTGAATTCCTGACACACAGAACATGTGAGCATAATAAAACAATTGCTTCAGCTGGGTGCAGTGGCTCACACCTGTGATCCCAGCACTTTGGGAGGCCAAGGTGAGTGGGTTACCTGAGGTTGGGAGTTGGAGACCAGCCTGACCAACATGGAAAAGCCCTGTCTCTACTAAAAATACAAAATTAGCC
>NW_012117710.1:4841621-4859686 GCF_000951035.1 Colobus angolensis palliatus | reverse complement strand
GCTCACTGCAATCTCTGCCTCCTGGGTTCAAGTGATTCTCCTGCCTCAGCCTCCTGAGTAGCTGGGACTACAGGTGCAAGCCACCATGCCCGGCTAATTTTTTTGCTTTTTTAGTAGAGATGTGGTTTCACCATGTTGGCCAGGCTGGTCTCGAACTCCTGACCTCAGGTGATCTGCCTGCCTTGGCCTCCTCCCAAAGTGCTGGGATTACAGGGGTGAGCCACCATGCCCAGTGTCAGGTATTTCTTTATAGCAATGTGGGAACCCACTAACACACCGGCCTTGTTCCAGTGGGTGGCCTTGCGTGCTCATTTGTCTCTGTTCCATTTTTGTTCCCTATTTGCCACTAAAAGAATTTCCAAGTGATTCTTTTTTTTTTTTGGTGACTTTTAGACAATAATAGAAATGTACATAAACTTCAACTTGGGTGGAATAAAAACCACATATATTTTATAAATAGGAAGGCAGCTGCTATGACCAAGGTGTTTCCTGGGCAATAAAAGTGAATTTTTCTCTAAGATGCAGCCTATCTGGCCATTAGAAAAACAGTCGTTTGGAATGAAAATGAGTAAAAAAGGTAAAGTAAAAAGTAGAGTTAAAAGAAGCTGTCGATTTGGAGTCAACTGTGATAGGCAGGAGAGAGAGTTCAGATCTGTTATAGCTAAGCTTTTGTAGCTGTTTTTTCCTTTGTTAATAATTCCTGCATACCACATTTTCTCACTTACAGGTGGAAGCTAAGCATTCAGTGCCCATGGTCATAAATTTGGGAACAATAGGCCGGGCACAGTGGCTCATGCTTGTAATCTCAGTACTTTGGGAGGCTGAGGCAGCTGGATCACTTGAGGTCAGGAGTTCGAGACCAGCCTGGCCAATATGGTGAAACCCCGTCTCTACTAAAAATACAAAAATTAGCCAGACGTGGTGATGGATACCTGTAATCCCAGCTACTCAGGAGGCTGAGGCAGGAGAATTGCTTGAACCTGGGAGGTGGAGGTTGCAGTGAGCTGAGATTATGCCACTGCACTCCAGCCCGGGCAACAGACTGAGACTCCATCTCCAAAAAAGAAAAAAAATATGGGAACAATAGACACCGGGGACTATTAGGCAGGGATGGAGGGAGGTGGTTGAAAAAATACCTTTCTGATACTATACTCACTACCTGGGCGACGGGATCCATACTCCAAAGCTCAGCATCACGCAATATTTGCTCCCACTTAACAAGTCTGCACATGTACCCCTGTATGTAAAATAAAGTTGAAATTAAAAAATATATATTTGTGTGGTGGTTCACGCCTGTCACCCCAGCACTTTGGGAGGCTGAGGCAGGCGGAGCATGAGGTCAAGAGGTTGAGACCATCCTGGCCAACATGGTGAAACGTCATCTCTACTAAAATACAAAAATTAACTGGGTGTGGTGGTGCCTGCCTACAGTCCCAGCTACTGGGGAGGCTGAGGCAGGAGAATTACTTGAACCCAGGAGGCGGAGGTTGCAGGGAGCCGAGATGGCACCACTGCGCTCCAGCCTGGTGACAGAGCAAGATTCTGTCTCAAAAAAAAAAGAGAGAGAAAAAAATATATATGTATTTGTTGAGTAAAAATGAATATTATTCCTGCCCACCTGGCAGGCATGAAGAACTGGAAAAGATGAAGTGTCTGATTTTGGGGTTGACTGAAACTCTTGGACTGCTCCCCAGTGTCCAGAAAGGATGGGTCACAGGACCACGGAGTTGGAAGGGGTGACCAGGCCTCAGGGACGAGGGCAGCGTCTCCACTCTTTGTCCCTTATGGATATCTGGAACATTGTTCTTATCAAGCCCAAAGCCTAGAGTTTGTGTGGACACAGGAAACAAGTAACTGTTGTACTTCACGTAGGTTCAATTCCTGGACTTGGTAGAGAAGAAATCAAACCTACAAGTATGGTCAAAGCTATTTATACGTTTGATTTCTTCTCTCTGTATAAATATGTGTTATATTTATATATTTGAATCTATTCAAAGCTACTTAAATATTTGATTTCATATATATAAATAAGTATATTTATTATATATACATATACACATTATACACACATGCATGTATAATCCCGTTTTGCATACATATTATTATATATAATATAAATTCTATTGTTAATATTATTTAATTAATATATTTAATATAATAATTAAAATGATTTATAACAAAATATTTTTTTTTTTTTTTTTTTTTTGAGACGGAGTCTCGCTCTGTCGCCCAGGCTGGAGTGCAGTGGCCGGATCTCAGCTCACTGCAAGCTCCGCCTCCCGGGTTTCCGCCATTCTCCTGCCTCAGCCTCCCGAGTAGCTGGGACCACAGGCGCCCGCCACCTCGCCCGGCTAGTTTTTTGTATTTTTTTTTTAGTAGAGACAGGGTTTCACCGTGTTAGCCAGGATGGTCTCGATCTCCTGACCTCGTGATCCGCCCGTCTCGGCCTCCCAAAGTGCTGGGATTACAGGCTTGAGCCACCGCGCCCGGCCAAAAATATGTTATGTCAATATACAATTGAAACAATAATTTATCTTAATATAATAAAAATAATAATGAAATATATTTAATCTATTAAATATATAAACGAGATATATTCAAAGTGTAGATATACAATATATAGTCAAAATACATATACATAATATATAGTCAAAGGGTACATATAATACACGTTATACATGTACACACACATACTCTGAGACAATTGAAATGAAGATTTCATGAATCTTCCAGGTTACTCTTTTCCTTGGAGTAGGGATCCTCAAACTATGGCCCACAGCCTGTTTTTGTGAATAAAGTTTTATTGGAACACAGCCACACTCACTTGTTCATGTGCTGTCTGTGGCAGCCTTTGAACTGTAGAGGCAGAGTTGAGTGATTAGGACAGAAACCATGAGGCTCACAGAACCAAAGGTATTTACTCTCTAGCCCTTTACAAAGTCCACTGACCGTCCTTTGGCGTGTGGTCCCAGGTGAGTTTTCACATGTTGAGTGTGTTTTTCATTTCATACCGAGGGCTTGGGCTGATAGCACTGAGCAATGGACCCTCCCAGAAGCTGGAGTGTGTGTGAAATACACAGGGTCTCTTGAAGACTGTGCTTCTGTGATTGAAGCTCTGTTTGGGAAAATCACACACCAAAGATTACGTGGTGCGTTCTGCCTTGCTTTGAGGATTTAGGTACCCTTAAAAGGTCTTCGTTCTCTGAAGTGAGTCATTGGGTTCATATAGTCAATGAAGCAATTTCTCCATGTAAACTTTGAACCTGGATCCTGGTTGCTGTCAGGGGAACCATCCTGGAAAGGGATGGGCGAATTTGACCTTTGATCAAAACAGCATCCAGTTTCCATTAAGCCTCTCAGGCAAACAGGGAGTAAAGGTGTTTCTCCACCAGATTTCAGGTCTACACGCAAGGATAATTCAACTCAGTGGCAAAGGATCTGGGAATTTTGAGAGATGGAAAGGGATAGGAGAGTGAATGTTTACGCTGCAGAATTTTCCTATGGGGCCTTTCCCCAGACTTTATTCTGAAAATCAATGGCTGCAAATGACTTCAATGCCAATAGAATGCATTTATTTAGACTATTCTTCATCCTTCCTCCTCCTCCTCCTCCTAATTTTCCTTCTCCTTCTCCCCTCTTCTCATCTCCCCTCTTCCCTTCCTCCTCCTAATTTTCCTTCTTCTCCTTCTCCTCCTCTTCCTCATCTTCCCTCTTCTCCCCCTCCTCCTAATTTTCCACTTCCTCCTTCTCCTTCTTCTCCTCCTCCTAATTTTCCTCTTCCTCCTCCTCCTTCTCATCTTCCCTCTTTTCCTCCTCTTCCTAATTTTCCTCCTCCTCCTAATTTTCCTCCTCCTCCTCTTACTCATCCTCCTCATTCTCCTCCTGTATGAGGCCATTATTTTGTTGCTATAAAGAAATACCCGAGACTGTGTAATTTATAAAGAAAAGGGGTTTAATTGGCTCCCTCTTCTGCAGGCTGTACAGGAAGCATGATGCTGTCATTTGCTCAGCTTTTAGGGAGGCCTCAGGAAGCTTGTAATCATGGAAGAAGGTGAAGGTGGAGCAGGCATGTCATCACGTGGCCAGGACAGGAGCAGGAGACTGAGAGTGGGAAGTGCTGCACACTTTCAACCAGATCTCATGAGAACTCATTCGTTATCTGATATGGTCTGACTCTGTGTCCCCATCCAAATCTCACCTTGAATTGTAATAAATCCCCATGTATCGTGGGAGGGACCCGGAGGGAGGTCATTGAATCATGGGGGTGGGTATTTCCTGTGCTGTTCTCATGATAGTGAATAAATCTCACGAGATCTGATGGTTTTATAAAGGGGCTTTCCCCTGCACACGCTCTCTTGCCTGCCACCATGTAAGACGTGACTTTGCTTCTCCTTTGCCTTCTGCCACGATTGTGAGGCCTCCCCAGCCATGTGGAACTGTGAGCCCATGAAACCTCTTTCCTTTATAAATTACCCAGTCTTGGGTATGTCTTTATTAGTAGCATGAGAACAGATGAATACATTATCGCAGTAAGAACAGTACCAAGGAGGATGGTGCTAAAGCATTCTTGAGAATGAACGATCCCCCATGATCCAATCACCTCCAACCAGGCCCCACCTCCAACACTGGGGATTATCATTCAATATGAGATTTGGGTGGGGACGCAGATCCAAACCACATCACCTTCTCCTCCTCCTCCTCACTTTCCTCCTTTTCCTCCTTCTCCTCCTCCTTTCTTCCCTCAATTCTCAAACCAAGTTTGGTAAAGAAAACAAAGTGAGCACTTCATTCAGTTCAACAAACAGGACTGGGCACAGCTATGTGCAGGTGCCAGCCAGGCTCTGGGGTTACAGAGACCCATCCCTGGCCTCGTGGAGCTGAGTTTCTAGGTCCCATCACACCTCTCTTCTTTCTGGTATTGGCTCCAGAATCTGTATTGCAACTCCATGGACTCCTATTAGCACCAAATACCCTATCGTTTCTGCTGCAGAATATTTCCTTCAGAACACGTAAAGAAAAGCAGATAAGAAAACAATCTAGAACCGTAGAGATAATGAATTCATCTATCAATATTTCATCCTTTACTTTCTCAATTAATCCATGTTGGTTGCAGAAAAATCAAACAACAAACTCAACGAAAAGATAAAGAAGCAAAGTTGCCCACAACTCTATCTCCCTACTGAGAGCCTGCTGTTAACATCTTAAGGGTTTTCCTTCTATATTTATTTCTATGCAAATACATGTGCAGTTTTTACAAAATTAGGATTACATGATATATATATATTCCTGTGATCTGTTTGTCTCACTTAAAATACATTTTATTTTCTTCTAAGCCAAATGAACTTTCTGACCTGAGCCGAGAAAAACAGAACGAATAATCAAAGCTGTTTTATGTTATTTGCTTATTGAAACATTTGAAGTTGTGGATTCTTGTCAGGGGCACAGGCTACAAATATATTACCTGAAGAGATGTAATTAATTACAGGATTTAAATAGTTCAGCAAGAAAAATAATTGACAATATGTGTCTCTAAAGGAGGCTATATCTGTGGCTTGGTCAATTCTATTAAGTCAGTCTGAAAGTATTTGTGGTTTTTGCCATTTAGAAAAGTAATGGCAAAAACTGCAATTACTTTTACACCAACCTAATAAACAAAGCTCTGAAATGGGAACCCAGAGTTATGGGCTTGGTTGATGGAAGCTAAAGGCCGTTTGTTTACAGTAGATGTTGTCTCCAGGGTCTCTGTGTTAAAATTTGGAAAATTTTGGCCAGCTCCTATGGGGTTAAGAGTGCTGACATTTGGGTCAGGATGGGCGATGTCAATGATTACTGGTTGCTGTGGACTGAATGTTTGTGTCTGCCCCTAATTCACCTGTTGAAGCCCTAACCCTCACTGTAATGGTCCTCAGTGATGGGAGTAATTAGGTCATAAGGGTGGAGCCTTCTTAAATGGGATTCCTTTCCTTGTAAGAAGAGACATCAGGGAGTTCTCTCTCTCTCTCTCTCTGTCTCCTTCTCTCTCTCTGTCTCTCTTTCTTGCCCTCTCCAAGTGAAGACACAGCAAGTAGGCTGCATCTTCAAACCAGAAAGCAGACCCTCACCATGCTGGCACGTTGATCTCTGACTTCCGGCCCCCAGAACTGTGAGAAAGAAATGTTTGTTGTTTAAGCCACTCAGTCTATGGTATTGTTGTTAATGTAACCTGAATGAAGGCAGTGGTGAACAAAGAGTTTAGATAGGAGGGTGTGATGGTTAATGCTGAGTGTCAAGTTGATTGGATTGAAGGAGGCAAAGTATTGTTCCTGGGTGTGTCTGTGAGGGTGTTGCCAAGTGAGATTAACATTTGAGTCAGTGGACTGGAAAAGGCAGATCCACCCTTAATCTGGGTGGGCACCATCTAATCAGCTGCCAGTGCAGCTAGGATAAAAGCAGGCAGAGGAACGTGAAAGGATTAGACTGCCTGAGTCTTCTGACCATCTTTCTCCCATGCTGGAGGCTTCTTGCCTTTGAACATTGGACTCAAGTTCTTCAGCTTTTGGACCCTTGGACCTACACCAGTGATATGCCAGGCGCTCTCAGGCCTTCGGCCGCAGACTGAAGGCTTCACTGTTGGCTTCCCTGCTTTTGAGGTTTTGAGACTTGGACTGGCTTCCTTGCTCCTCAGATTGTGGATGGCCTGTTGTGGGACCTCACCTTGTGATCGTGTGAGTCAGTTCTCCTTAATAAACTCCCCTTCATATATACATCTACCCTATTAGTCCTGTCCCTCTAGAGAATCCTAATACAGAGGGAAAAGAGCTAATTGGATTCATACCTTACATTAGTGCATTATAATTGTGCACAGCCTAGTACTGCAGACCACTCCTCAGGCCCCATGATTCATGAGAAGGGCTCCCAGAACTCAGAAAAGATGTTACCCTCACAGCTACAATTTATTATAGCAAAAGCATACAGATAAAAATTAGTAAGGAGCAGAGTCCCATAGGACAGGGTCCAGGATAGACCTGGTACAAGCTTCTAGTGGTCGTTTCCCAGGGCAGTGACGCAGACAGCACTTATTTCTCTTAGTAACTATGCATGACCCCTAGAATGGAGAATTACCAACCAGGGACACTCACCTGGGCCTTGGTGTCTAGACTTTTTATTGGAGTCTGGATATGTAGGCATGACCAGCCCCTCATGTGGCTGAACTTAGTCTCCAGTCCCTGTAGAGGTTGAGCTGATATCATGAGACCCAAAGCCCCCACCATAAATCCCATTGTTAGATTATCTGGCATGGCCCAAGGCCTCCAGGTAAACAGACACTCTTACCAGGCAGGGTGTTTGATATGGTTTGGCTGTGTCCCCACTCAAATCTCATCTTGAATTGTAGTTTCCATAATCTCCATGTGTCATGGGAAGGACCAGGTGGAGATAACTGAATTATGGGGGCGGTTTCCTCCATCCTGTTCTTGTGATAATGAGTAAGCTCTCACCAGATCTGATGGTTTTGTAAGGGGCTTCCCCCTTTGCTTAGCTCTCATTCTTCTCCTTCCTGTTGCCATGTGAAGAAGGGCATATTGGCTTCCCCTTCCACCATGATTGTAAGTTTCCTGAGGCCTCCCCAGCCATGCTGAATTGTGAGTCAATTAAACCTCCTTCTTTTATAAAATACCCAGACCTGAGTATGTCCTCACAGCAGTGTGAGAATAGGCTAATACAGCATTTCATGTGAGGTAGGAGCCTGGCAGGACTTGTTTTCTCGACGCAATTCTGCTAACCAAAACAAGATCTATAAAGACAAAAACAAAAAAAAAAGCCCAAACGAAACAAAACAAAATAAAACCACAGGAACCAGCCGATGGTGAAAAAAGTGATCCCCACCTGCCCTCATTGCTCATTGGCATAAGACACTCTTACCAGCACCCCTCAGCTTGCATTGACCTACCCCTTAATTTGCAGATAATTAAAAGTGGGTTTACGTGAGTATAAATACAGTTGTCAATGGCCCATAGGTTGTGCCTTGCTCCACAAGGAACAGTACCATTCAAAAAAGATTGCTGTCTAACACCATTTTCTTGCCCTCGAAGTCTTTCCTGGGTGAAGCCAAGAACCCTCCTGTTCTAACCCCAATTTTGGGGGCTTACTTATCCTGCCACACAAGCGCTTAGAGGTTACCTCCCAGGAGCCAGTTAAGGACCAGACTTTTAATATACGGGGTTTGGACAACTAAGACCTGCTGAGTTAACCCTTCACTGCACAGGTCCCTTTTCACCACTGGTTACTTACTCATCAACTGTGCTTTAAATTTCTGTGTCATCCCTAACACTGACTTGAAGCTTAGCCCAGCATGAAGATGAGAGATGAAGAGTGTCTTTACAGTACCTCCTGCTCAGCCACTTTCTCTCACCTTGCTCTTGAATCTGATTAAGAAACTAATGAAGGATTTATTTATGGCAGAAAATGGTAATGCTCTTCCTGATGTGCTCATAGTCAAGAAAATAGATAGGTCAACAAGGAATGCTAGCTAAATGTAACTCAGAAATCTGGAATTGTGATCAAAGGATAAATAGCTACTCAGGATCCAACAGAACCCCACGTAACTGGTACTGTTTAGATTCACTGGGTACTTGTGTGAATTAAGGAATACAAATGTAGGCTAATAATACAACAAAAGATTAGTAAATGTAATGGGATTATGATGATTTTATTGGGGACTATGATTTTCTTTTTCTCGAGATGTTATTATTCACACTTGAGAATTATAGTGGTTCAAATCATTATTGGAGTCTCCAAAGAAAGCACTATTTAACTGTTACAAATACCTTCCCAAGGTATCATAAAGAGTTACGCTTGACAAAAATCCTCAAAATGAACACACACACACACACACACACACACACACACTCCTTCCTAAGCCACACACATGGGCCTATGGAATTAAACACTCAATACCAGACTTTTTTTTTTAAGGTATATAATCAGCAAGAAGTACATAAAATGATGATCAGCCTCGTTAGTAACCATGGAAATGCAAATTAAAGCCACACTTACCAGGTTGGCAACATTTAGGAAGGCTGACTCTAGGAAACATTGGTGAGAACATGCGTTAACAGGATTATTTGTATTTTACCAGAGAGGGTGAAAATTGATGCAATGACCTTGGGAGGCCATTTGGAAATATCTAGTGTTGTGGACAACACCCCCTACTCCATCAAATTCCAATTCCAATCCCAGGTCCAGATCCTAGAGAAAATCGTGCATATACATTCACAAAGACTCTTTCAGAAGGTTCATAGCTGTATTGTATACAAATGGAAAAATGATGGAAATAACAAACTCTCTGTCTTTAGGAGTTTGGGCAACGAGTACAGCCACACCATGGAATATCTTTGGGGTCTGACAGTGCACATCCTAAAGCTCTTGACTGCTAGTGCTTGTTGTTGCTTTCTCTGGTCACGGGAACCTAATTAACCTTTGCTCAGTCCCCCTCTCTCCCAGCAGTCTTCAAACAACGACTGGTGGAAATTGGTGGATAAATAACTCCGGCTCCACCATTCCTCCAACACCTGTTCTTCATGTTCTCCAAGAGTTCTCCAGTGGGACGGAGGCTCACTGGTGCGCCATGATAACCTGTGCAACTACACACTGTTGACTGGTTGCTTTCTCTTCCCATCTAACATCGCTTTGCCTCCTCCTCGGATCACCTCCAAATAAACAGCCTGGAGCTTGAACCTTTGTCTCAAAGTCGGCTTTTGGGAAAACCCAGGCTAACACTTGACTTGCAAGAAGCTCCCTTTGGGAACATTCCCTCAAAATCTGTTTCTTAGCAATCCTTGGTAAAGGCTTCCACAGGCCCACTATACCTCCATTCACAGCAAGAAGCATTCATTGTCTCTACAGTTCACCCATTTCTCTCAGCTGACTCCCCTGTGCCCTGTTCTTTGTAA
This sequence comes from Colobus angolensis palliatus, assembly GCF_000951035.1. Classification (NCBI taxonomy): domain Eukaryota; kingdom Metazoa; phylum Chordata; class Mammalia; order Primates; family Cercopithecidae; genus Colobus; species Colobus angolensis. Next base: position 4,849,757 of record NW_012117710.1, on the reverse strand, counting down.
CCTACAAGAAGAGGAAGGCTCTGATCTCTGGGATATGGTCTCCATGACTACGAGTTTCATAGACTGACTCCTTCCCACACTGCCATCCACATTCCCTGACAACTCCTCTCACCTACTCATTCCACCCTGTGCCCACCTGAAGGAAACACTTTCCCCAGAAAATGCATCTATTAAATCTCTGCAGGTCCTGCTGTCTTTTTTGTTTGTTTATTTGTTTGTTTGAGATGGGGTTTCACTCTGTCACACAGGCTGGAGTGCAGTGGTACAATCTTGGCTCACTTCAGCCTCAATTTCCTGGGCTCAAGTGATCCTTCCATCTCAGCCCCCTGAGTAGCTGGGACTACAGGTGTGAACCACCACACCCGGATAATTTTTGCATTAGAGATGGGGTCTTGCCATGTCACCCAGTCTGGTCTCAAACTCCTAAGCTCAAGTGATCCACCTGCCTAGGTCTCCCAAAGTGCTGGGATTACAGGCGTGAGCCACGGTACTCAGCCAGGTCCTGCGGTCTTGATCACACATCTGCACACCAGAGAACACTGAGGGGTGGTCATCTCTTTGCCACTGTCAGACTTTTAGGTACCTTTGAACCAATCAGAGATACTTTTTTTCTGGACAAAAACACATGGTGTCACAAAAACACACCTTATCTTTTGAAAAAGGACCTTATTATACAGTTGTCTTCCCTCATCATCATATTTGAGAAGGTTGTGCCACACCACGGATTGGGGAGGGGTGCCTAGTAATTGTTGGATGATGATTTTCAAATTAAAAATGTGTACAAATAGCCTACAATGTGCACCTGCAGATACCATATCTAATACGCTTCTCAGGAGTGAGTTGGAGTCAGATGAACTGGAATAATTACGAAGCAAAATAAAAATGATGTGATAACCCTAATTTTATTTACAGCAAATGTTAAAATTAGCCTAATTTGAAACTGATCACTTTAACTAAAAGCAAGGCAAATCCTGAAAAGGGACTTTAAACCTCAAAAATCTGATTTATTGAGGTTTGGCCGGGCGCGGTGGCTCACGCCTGTAATCCCAACACTTTGGGAGGCTGAGGCGGGCAGATCACGAGGTCAGGAGATTGAGACCAGCCTGGCTAACATGGTGAAACCTCGTCTCTACTAAAAATACCAAAAAATTAGCCGGGCCTGGTGGAGGGCACCTGTAATCCCAGCTACTCTGGAGGCTGAGGCAGGAGAATGGCGTGGACCCGGGAGGTGGAGCTTGCAGTGAGCCGAGATCGCGCCACTGCACTCCAGCCTGGGCGACAGAGCAAGACTCGTCTCAAAAAAAAAAAAAAAAAAAAAAAAAAAAAAAAAAAAAAAAAAATCTTATTTAATGAAGTTCAAAGCTGGAAGGTCCTACATCTTCTTATGTTTCCTTAAATCTCTTCTGGAACAAGAAGGTTTCAGATGAAGTTAACATTTAATTTTTGTTTGTTTGTTTGTTTAAACAAGGAAACTCTTGAGATTGAAAAGGGATGCAAAAATATAAATAATTAAAAAATATTTTTATTGGCTAACAAATTGGTTTCATTATATTAATGGACCTATAAAATAATTCCTTTCAAAAACCGTTTTTTTGAAAGTAAACCTTTTTAAAAAATAACTGCCAACTGCAATCGATATGCATTTATTACCTGCATAAATCTATATGCAATTTATCACTAACTTAAGAAAAAGTAATTTTAAATTTGTTATAATAATGATCTGATACTAAATACTAAAATAAGAAGAATATTTATGCTTGCTAGCCATTCACATATTTCTCTCTGTTTCTTAGCCATATCTACTTCCAAAACCGCATTACTGGCATTTTTCTGAAAAATGAAGTTTTTCAGTGTTGTTTTATGTTATTTTCATAATGTTGCCTGCAATCTTCTTCAAAGTGGCTTTTATGGTTAATGAATTTGAAAATGTTGACACCTTCAATTGATTCTTCTCAGTCAATCATAATATTTTAAATTGCAAAAATGCTTCTCTCTACAGATGCTGAGGTATTCGGTAATCTCAGAGCCATTCTGATACATGGAGGTTATTATCAATTTTAATATTTTTGTGTTAAAATGTGTTAATATTTCAGTGCAATTTTTTACGTATCTTATCTTTTTGCTTCCATTCAGAATACCTCAGTTGACAAATATTCTTATAAATCAAAATTTGTGAAATAATTTCCTTTAGTTTTGATTCTTTTGAGTGTTTTGCTAATCAGAGCTGCTGGGAAATGATAGGTACTGAGTATCAATTTATCAAATTATAAACAGGAGCTGCATCAAAAGATTTTCCCTGCACATCTAGATTACTCCCAAACACAATTTTAGAAGTTTAAAATTAAATCTTGTACATGGTTTGAGCTCACATCAATTAAGTTGTTTACTTCCAGACTTGCTTTGGTGGGGACAAATTTCAATACCTTCCTGATTGCAGACTTTATTTCCAATAATTGCATTTTGTTAAGATCTTCAAGTGTTGGAGATCTTTCGGTATGCCATGATTACTTTAATTAAAAATTTCCAACCCACTTGAAAAAAAATTCATCCAAAATTTGGAAGACGCATTTACAAAAGTAATAGTCACTGTCATTGTAGGAGACTTATTTAAATAGTGCTCTATTTTAAAGTGCTTAAAGGCTCAGACATTTCTAAAATGCATTGAAGGTGAAAAGCAAGGGAAGTGCTCATTAAAAAAAAATCATCTGGCAGGGCGTGGTGGCTCACACCTTTAATCCCAGCACTTTGGGAGGACGAGGCGGGTGGATCACCTGACGTCAGGATTTCGAGACCAGCCTGGCCAACATGATGAAACACCGCCTCTACTGAAAATACAAAAATTAGCTGGACGTGGTGGCACGCACCTGTGGTCCCAGCTACTCGGGAGGCTGAGGCAGGAGAATTGCTTGAACTCAGGAGATGGAGGTTGCAGTGAGCTCAGATCGCACCATTGCACTTCAGTCTGGGTGAAGAGTGAGATTCTGTCAAAAAAGAAAATCATAAATATAATTTAAATAATTTTGTAGTTTGATCGCTCTTAAATAAACTATTTGTAAGTTGTGGCAGGCATAGTTTCTGTTTCTATTGATTGAATATTTGCTGCATGTTTGGGAATAATTATGTATGTAGCACAACCTGTTCCAAGTACAATTTTTGTTCCTTAGGTTGTGTAATTTGGTATGAATGATGTTTCTACCTTGACACTGTGCTCTGTTAAAATCTGTCATCATCACGGTTGAAAAATTATTTTATCTTCAACATTGAACTTAACTGAATTTTCAGTAGCACTTATGATAATGTTAGATGATTCACCTTCAACAGGATGAATTTTCAAGGGCTTTATTTTGACCATATGAATTGGACGAAAAAAATCCAACAGGAGTTGGAATTACCTGATTTTCTATGTGAAACATGTTTTGACCTTTATACAAAACTGGCATCACTTAATTGTTCCTGAAATTTCTCTGTTAACGAAGATGGTACATGAGTGAAGCTATTGCTTCACCCTTTGCACATATGCAGGAAAAGTTGAAGTGAAAATGAGCAATATTAATTTAGAAGAAAAGTCACTTGATCTAAATGAAAACTCATGCTTCATGGAGTGCTACCTAAACGAACTTCCACAGCCACTCATGGTGAATTGTCATCTTCGAGCACAGTCATCTTAAAATATCAATTAGCTCTTGAAGGAGATACTAAGCCTTCTTTAGCAGGCAGGTCTTTCTTTCTCTGTTTTTTATATGAGGGTTACTTTCACTGTGGACCCCCTGATATGTCAGCAAGGTTTTGTGTTGATTATGTATTCGTCATCAACTTTCTTGAGAAATGAAAACTCAGTACTTAATTTTCTTGAATCACAGACTTTTGCTTTTCTTTGTTAGTTTATTACTACCTTAAGGGTTTGCAAAATTTAAAAAGACATTACCAAATTATAAAGTACAAACCTAGTTGTAGGTTTGCTCCATGCACTAAACATCCACTCTACTCTGGCAAGAGCATTCAGATTATTCTAACAGATTTTATAGCAGAGTATTTCCCACATAAACTTCTCATGCACCCATTTATATCTTCCTGTGTTTCTCAATGACCCAAACAACCTGTGGTCTGGTGGTTTCACGGGTTTGGAGGGTGTATTAATCTGTTCTCACACTGCTATAAAGAACTGCCTGAGACTGGGTGATTTATAAAGGACAGAGGTTTAATGGACTCACAGTTTCACATGGCTGAGGTGGCCTCAGGGAACTTACAATCATGATGGAAGGTGAAGGGGAAGCAAGGACCTTCTTCACATGCCAGCAGGAAAGAGAAGTGGAGCACAGGAAAAAATTGCCATTTATAAAACCATCAGATCACATGAAAACTCACTCATTATCATGAGAACAGCATGGAGAAATCCATCTCCACAATCCAATCACTTCCCTCCCTTGACACGTGGGGATTACAACTGGAGACAAGATTTGGGTCGGGACACAGAGCCAAATCATATCAGAAGGTAAAGTGTAAGCTCTGTTCATCCAACTATCTACCCCACAGGGACTGATAGGGGCAGCTATGTTGAATATCACCACTGCTACTCAAGACTGCATGGTGTGAACTGTGTCTAGCCTCTTCTGTCCAAGTACACTTCATTTTACCAGCCAGACAGCTTTACTTTATCACTAAGTCCCCTACATGCTCTCCTTAAAAGAGAAGTATCACTTGGTGTTGGGAATAGTTGGGAAACAGGGAACAGATTATGATAAATCAGCTTTCAGATTTTGCCATATGTGAGCATGAGAACTCCATTCCCTGCACACGTGTCTCACACATGACCAGATAAGATGATGGCAGGAGCTTCCAGTATACAAAGGAGGAGATGGAGTACACATGGAGATGGAGCTTCCAGTACACAAAGGGGTACACCAGATGGAGGCCCATCTGGTCTTATTGTATTTATAACACTGTGTTGTTAGAAATGAGAACTCAAAGACAAATGCCAACCTGCGACAATAGGGGTAAAGTGATTCTGTCTTAGGTAAGTCGAGAAGTTTGGTCATCCTAATGATGATAGGCAGATAGGTTGATAGACAAATAGAACAGCAGGTAAATGATAGATGATTGGTAGACAATAGGTAGAGATGTGATAGATAAACAATAAATAAATAAATGATAGGTGATAGATCATAGGTAAATAGATGATAGATGAATAAATGGATGAATAGATGATAGATTTATACATAGATGGCAGAGAGGTAGGTAGGTAAACAGAGATAGAGATAGAGATAGACAAATGATAGACAGATGATAGATAATATAAGTAGATGATAGGTATAGATGATATAGATGGATAGATGATATAGATAGAAAAATACATCAATAGATAGATGATGGATAGATATAGATGATGATATAGATTGATGATATAGGTAGATAGATGAAACAGATGAGTTATATAGATATACATGATAGATATAGATATTAGATGATAAACAGGTGATAGATGATATAGATAGCTCATAGATAGATATAGATAGATGATTGATTGACAGAGCCTACAATAATTTTGTTAATAGTCCATTTTGGAGCCAACTGTGCTTCAGTTAACCACTAATATTTGGCACATTTACTATTTTGTGAAAGGTCGAACACAAGTGTGGTTTTACCATGTACTGAGAAGTCTTCTACTCTAAGAACTTACAATTAATATCTCTGAATTTCAGCTTCCTTTTTTTTTTGAGATGGAGTGTCACTCTGCCGTTCAGGCTGGAGTGCAGTGGCACAATCTTGGGTCACTGCAACTTGTGTCTCCCCAGTTCAAGCGATTCTCCTGCCTCAACCTCCTGAGTAGCTGGGATTACAGGTGCATGCCACCACGCCCGGCTAAATTTTTGTTTTTAGTACAGACAGGGTTTCACCATATTGGTCAGGCTGGTCTTGAACTCCTGACCTTGTGATCCATCCACCTCAGCCTCCCAAACTGCTGGGATTACAGATGTGAGCCACCGTGCCTGGCTCAGCTCCCTTATTTTTAAAAGGACAACGAGAAAGTACTTTCAGCTCATTGTACAGAAGTGTGATATGAAATAAGGTGGTGTCTGGGAGCATGCTTTGAAAAATGTGAACTAAAGGCGTCCTCTGTTCATAAGGAGAAAACCTTCAGCGTAATATCTCAGCCATTCCAAGCTGTGTCTGCATTTCTCCTGGTTCTACCAGGGAAGAAAAATAGATTGTTTCATATTCCAGCAAGATGAAAGGCAGGGAGCAGGCGTGACAGTTTATATTCTTATACAGATTTCCTTTTCTTCCCACTGAAAGGCATCACTGACTGTGTTTGATTTTTAATTTAAAAATGTTTATCAAAGTATTATGTACACATAGATTAAAAATCAAATGGTATCACATGTTTATGATGAAAATCAATCCTCCCTATCCACAAGTCCTACTTCTCACAGAAAACCACTTTTAACTTGTTTTCCTTGTGATAAAATATACATAACATAACATTTGTTATTTTCATCACGTTTAAATGCACAGTTGAGTGGCATTAAGCACGTTCACAGTATTGAGCAGCCATCACCACCATCATCTCCAAATCCTTTCATCTTCCCGAACGGAAACTGTGTCCCCATGAAACACTCAGCCCCCAGTCCCCTCCCCAGCCCCTGGCACCCACCATTCTACTTTGTGTCTGTATGAGTCTGACTCCCCTAGGAACCTCCTATAAGTAGAATCATATAGTATTTGTCTTTTTGTGTCTGACTTATCTCACTTAGCCTGTCTGCAAGGTTCATTCATGCAGTTGAGCGTGGGTCAGAATTCCCCTCACTTTTTAACCTGAATAATAATACTCCACCGGATGAAAAGACCGCATTTGTTTATCCACTCATCCATTCATGGACATTCGAGTCACTTCCTCCCTTCGGCTCTAGTGAATACTGCTGTATGAACATGGTGGTACAAAGAGCCGGTAGAGTCCTTGCTTTCACTTTTGTGTTATACACCCAGAATCACTTTTGGTATAATTCTACTTTTATTTATTTATTTTTTTGAGACAGGGTCTCCCTCTATCGCCTAGGCTGGAGCCCAGTGGCACGATCTCAGCTGTCTGCAGCCTCCACCTCCCAGGTTCAAGCAATTCGCATGCCTCAGCCTCCCAAGTAGCTGAGATGACAGGTGCATGCCATCATGCCCGGTTAATATTTGTATTTTTAGTAGAGATGGGGATGGCAGGCAGCGGAGTTTGCCATGTTGGCCGGACTGGTCTCAAACTCCTTAGCTCAAATGATCCGCCTGCCTCGGCCTCCCAGAGTGCTGGGACTATAGGTATAAGCCACTGTGCCTAGCCCTCAGAACCACTTAACTTTTGGCAGATTTCTTTCTCTTTCTTTATTGCTTTTTTTTTTTTTTCAGGTAAATCTCTTGCAAAACTCTAAATAATGTGCTGATCTAGCTATACTTTTATTTTTAAATTTGAGGTCTCTGTAAAGTCTCTGCTCCAACAGATGAAGACTTTGTTCTTGTATCTACATCCCCCATACTTCCTGAGACTCCAATATTTTGAATTAAATGAATACATGGAATTGACCTGATTTCCACAGGGACAGTCCTTTCCCAGGGTTGATTCTCAATTCCCCGGTGCCCAGGGTTGCTGTTTCATCCAATTGTTTCTTCAGCCCAAAGGATAGAAACAGCTGCTAGTCTCTGGGTGTCTCCATTTCCCTTGTTCTCTTTTGTCTCCTTAACTAACAAAAAACCGGAGTCATCGCTCCATTGTTGTTCCTTTATTGGAACCATCTGTGGTCAGTCTGATAAACCACACCTTCTCCTCTCCATGTGTGAGCTCTTGTTTCCTGGAGCATTTTATCAAGCTTGAAAAGAAAGTCATGAACAAGAATATCTTTTTTCTGAGTTCTTGCTTGTCTGATAATGTCTTTTTTCCTTCCTTCCTTCCTGCCTTCCCTTCCTCCCTCCTTCCTTCCCTCATTCCCTCCTTCCCTGTTTCCTTCCTTTCTTCCTGCCTCCCTGCCTTCCTGCCTTCCTGTCTTCCCTTCCTCCTTCCTTCCCCCCTTCCCCCCTTCCCTTCCTTCTTTCTTTCTTTCTCTTTCTTTCTTTCTTTCTTTCTTTCTTTCTTTCTTTCTTTCTTTCTTTCTTTCTTTC
>NW_012117710.1:4838692-4841268 GCF_000951035.1 Colobus angolensis palliatus | reverse complement strand
ATGGGGTTTCACTATGTTGGTCAGGCTGGTCTTGAACTCCTGACCTCAAGTGGTCCGCCCACCTCGGCCTCTCAGAGTGTTGGGATTACAGGAGTGAGCCATCGTGCCCAGTGGATAATGTCTTTTTTCTAAACTCCCTGTCACCTGAAGAATCGCAGGTTCATAAATTTGGAAGGGACAGCTTTATTTCTCATAAAAGTTTGCAGCCTGCAGCCTGGCTATCTCGCAGGCTGGGAAGTGTAGCCTCCTGGGGAAGCTCAGAGCAAGCCCCTCGGGAGAGGAAAGTGTTAAGACTGAAATGCATGCTGAACGGGTTGGCTATGTGTACGTATTCCGTGAGCACAGGAGGAGTCATGAATGTTTATGAAACGAGACACGTGCACATGTGCAACTGAGCTTCATGTTTCTTCATGGGTTGCATGTTTAAAAAATGGTTGCATGCGGCCAAAGAAACTATCATCAGAGCAAACAGGCGACCTACAGAGTTGGAGAAAATTTTTGCAATCTACCCATCTGACAAAAGTCTCATATCTAGAATTTACAAGGATCTTAAAAAATTTACAAGAAAAAAGCAAACAACCCAGTCAAAAAGTGGGGAAAGGACATGAACAGACGCTTCTCAAGAGAAGACATTTATGTGGCCAACAAACATGTGAAAAGAAGCTCAAATCACTGATCACTGGAGAAATGCAAATCAAAACCACAATGAGATACCGTCTCATGCCAGTCAGAAAGGCCAGGGGCAGCGGCACGCCTGTAATTCCAGCACTTTGGGAGGTTGAGGCGGGAGGATCACTTGAGGCCAGGAGTTCGAGACCAGCCTGGCCAACAGGGTGAGACCCTGTCTCTACTTAAAACACAAAAATTAGCTGGGCGCGGTGGCGGTTGCCTTTAATCCCAGCTACTTGGGAGGCTGAGGCAGGAAATCACTTGGACATGGGAGACAGAGGTTGCAGTGAGCTGAGATTGTGCCACTGCACTCCAGCCTGGGCGACAGAGCGAGACTCCATCTTGAAAAAAGAAAAAAAAGTCAAGAAACAACAGATGTTGGCAAGGCTGTTGAGAAATAGGAACACTTTTATACTGTTGGTGGGAACGTAAATTAGTTCAACTACTGTGCAAGACAGTGTGGCAATTCCTCAAGGATCTAGAACCAGACATACCATTTGACCCAGCCATCCCATTACTGGGCATATACCCGAAGGAATGGAAATCATTTTAATATAAAGATACATACACACACACGTATGTTCATTGCAGCACTATTCACAATAGCAAAAACACGGAATCAACCCAAATGCTCACCAATGATAGACTGGATAAAGAAAACGTGGTGCGTATACATCATGGAATACTATGCAGCCATAACAAGGAATGAGATTATGTCCTTTGAAGGGACGTGGATGAAGCCGGAAGCCATCATCCTTAGCAAACTGACACAGGCACAAAAAACAAACACCACATGTTCTCACTCATAAGTGGGAGCTGAACTATGAGATCACAGGGATACAGGGAGGGGAACATCACACACTGAACCCTGTTGGCAGGGTGAGGGGAGGGAGAACATCAGGCTAAATAGCTAATGCATGCAGGGCTTAATACCTAGGTGATGGGTTGATAGGTGCAGCAAACCACCTTGGCACAACCTATGGAACAAACCTACACGTTCTGCACATGTATCCTGGAACTTAAAGTAAAACAAAATTTTTTTTAAAAAGTATATGTTCAAAAAATGATGGTATTAGCATGATCCAGGCATGCAGTTTTGGGCTGTCTGACATCCAAAGGTGAAGCAGGGCTAGAAAGCCCTCATTGTGCAGCCTCCATCGCCTGACCAGAACTCCTCCACGGCTGGTGGTCTCTTATCAGGAAGAAATGCACAATGAAACTGGTGAGCTCCCATGCCAAGACTGCAAAGAAGGACGAAGTGTCTGGTCCTGGCCTCAGACAATTGTCTAAAGGTGATAAAGGAATGAGTCATCTGTTTCTTGTTTTCTAGAGCCTTACGTTCTGTTTCCTCCTTAGGGAAGAATTCTGCTTAGGGATTAATAAGGAAATAGCATGCTGAGGTGTGTCCAACCTCCCATTCCAACATGGCTGGGAGCTCCGTTTTTATTTTCTGAGACAGGGTCCTGCTCTGTTGTCCAGGCTGGATTGCAGTGGCACAAGCAGGGCTCACTGCAGCCTTGACCTCCCGGGCTCAAGCGATCCACCTGCCTCAGCCTCCTGAGTAGCTGGGACTATAGACATGGGCCTCCATGCCTGTCTAAATTTTGTATTTTTTTGTAAAGATGAAATCTCACTGTGTCACCCAGGCTGGTCTCGAACTCTTAGGCTCAAGCAATCCACCTGTCTGAGTCTCCCAAAATGCTGGGATTACAGGCACAAGCCAAGTTTTTAAAGTTTCTTGGGGGGCCCTTTTAGCCCTCTCTTCAATCTGTGGGGGGCTTATAATTTTATCTTTTTTCATTTGTCATTTCACTATCTTGATAGTTTTTTACGGTAAAGAATTCTAAACTGCCAGTATTTGGGAGGCCGAGGAAGGCAGATCACCTGAGGTCAGGAGTTCGAGACCA
>NW_012117710.1:4836496-4838177 GCF_000951035.1 Colobus angolensis palliatus | reverse complement strand
TACTACAGGTGCCCGCCACCTCGCCCGGCTAGTTTTTTTGTAGCTTTTAGTAGAGACGGGGTTTCACCGTGTTAGCCAGGATGGTCTCGATCTCTTGACCTCGTGATCCACCCGTCTCGGCCTCCCAAAGTGCTGGGATTACAGGCTTGAGCCACCGCGCCCGGCCGGTGACCTGGTTTTATTTTTTTTTTCTTTCTGGGAGCTTCTCTGATACAAAGGGCTCTGGCATGATCCTCTACAATAGTGGGTGAGTTATGGCCTTTCTCCATTGCTTCTTTTTTTTAACTTTTTTTTTTTGAGACAGGATCTCACTCAGTCACCCTGGCTGCAGTAGAGTGGCACAATCACAGCTCACTGAAGCCTCAACCCCAGGCCCAAACAATCAGCCTCCTGAGTAACTAGGACTACAGGTGTGTGCCACCATGGCCAGATGATATTTTAATTTTTTTGTAGAGATAGATCTTGCTATGTTGCCCAGGCTGGTCTTGAACTCCTGACCTCAAGTGATTCTCCTGCTTTGGCCTCCCAAAGTGGTGGGATTACAGGCATGAGCCCCGGTGCCTGGTGACAGATTGCTTCTTTGTATGTTTCTGTTCTCATATTCTCAGCTGTCTCTTTATGAAACTCCTAGGCGTTGGATGTTTGATCTCTTTGGCTGATTCTGTTTCTTATCTCTTTGTATCATGACACCAGCAAAGTCCAGTTGACACTGGTAAATTTGAACATAAGAAAAAGCTGTTTTACTGGAATATTACAGAAGAATCTTATTCCATGGCAACAATGAAGAAGAACAGCTAAAAAATTGCAAAGCAAAAATGAGCTAACAAGAAACATCTTTTTAAAAAAACAGTGTTTGTTTTATTTGTTTATCGTCTCTTTCTACCATCTCACCAAAATATGCTGGAGAGCAGGCACTTGGTTTTGTTCTCTGCTGTATCGTCAGTACCTGGAACACTGCCTGACACACAGGAGGTGCTGAATAAACATTCACGGAATGAACAGCAGCTCCCTTAGTCGGCATGCACGGTGATATGGTTTAGCTCTGCGTCCCCACCCAAATCTCATCTTGAATTGTACTCCCATAATTCCCACGTGTTATGGGAGGGACCCGGTGGGAGGTAGTTGAATCATGGGGGTGGTTTCCCCCATACTGTTCTTGTGGTAGTGAATAAGTCTCATGAGATCCGATTTTTTTTTTTTTTTTTTTTGAGACAGAATGTCACTCTGTCGCCAGGCTGGAGTGCAGTGGTGCGATCTTGGCTCACTGCAATCTCCATCTCCTGGGTTCAAGCAATTACTCTGCCTCAGCCTTCTGAGTATCTGGGATTAGAGACGCCCACCACCATGCCCAGCTAATTTTTGTATTTTTAGTAGAGATGGGGTTTCACCGTCTTGGCCAGGCTGGTCTTGAACTCCTGACCTCGTGATCCACCTGCATCAGCTTCCCAAAGTCCTGGGATTACAGGCGTGAGCCACCACGCCCGGCCGATCTAATGATTTTATAGGGGCTTTCGCTTCTTTCTCATGTCTCTTGCAGACACCATGTAAGACGCGCCTTTTGCCTTCCAGCATGATTGTGAGGCCTCCCCAGCCACGTGGAACTGTGAGTCCATTAAACCGATTTTTCTTCCTGGTCTTGGGTATGTCTTTTTTTTTTTTTTTTTTTTTTTCCTACTGAATA
>NW_012117710.1:4830674-4836265 GCF_000951035.1 Colobus angolensis palliatus | reverse complement strand
CTCCTGACCTCGTGATCCGCCCGTCTCGGCCTCCCAAAGTGCTGGGATTACAGGCTTGAGCCACTGCGCCCGGCCGGGTATGTCTTTATCAGCAGTGTGACAACAGACTAATACACATGGGGACAGGAACCTGGTTACTGGTTCTCTTCCCTCCTGGGCCTCAAGAACTGAGAACTTGCCTGGAACATGATAGGTGCTTATTAAGGAAGTGTTAAGTCAGAAAATTGGGTGGGAATCCTGCGGAGATATTCCAACGTGCTAGATTAGACCATGAGGACCCTTCTTCTCCTGCGGCTGTATTTCTCCAGAGGAAAAATTTGTTTGTTTTTTTTTTAATTTTATTTCTATAGATTATTGGGGAACAGGTGGTGTTTGGTTACATGAGTAAGTTATTTAGTGGTGATTTGTGAGATTTTGGTGCACCCATCACCCAAGAGGTATACATGGCACACAATTTGTAGCCTTTTATCCATCACCCCCTTCCCACTCTTTCCCCCTAAGTCCCCAAAGTCCGTGGTGTCATTCTTTTGGTGGAGTCTCGCTCGCTGTGTCACCCAGGCTGGAGTGCAGTGGCTCAATCTCAGCTCACTGCAACCTCCGCCTCCCAGGTTCAAGCGATTCTCCTGCTTCAGCCTCCTGAGTAGCTGGGAGGTGCATGCCACCATGCCTGGCTAATTTTTGTATTTTTGGTAGAGACGGGGTTTCCCCATGTTGCTCAGGCTGGTCTCGAACTCCTGACGTTGTGATCCACCCACCTCGGCCTCCCAAAATGCTGGGATTACAGGCATGAGCCACCATGCCCGGCCTTGTGTCATTCTTATGCCTTTGCATCCTCATAGCTTAGCTTATGAGTGAGAACACGGCGCTGTTTGGTAAACTTCCTATCTCTCATTCGGCATTGGATGCCCGGCTGCCAGGTTCTGTGTGGAAGGTGGGGGGATAGGACAGATGGTCTGCAGTCCCATCACAGACATTCAATTCAGCCCCCTGTTCCCAGATCTTATCTTACTTGTGTCATACTGGGGGACTAGATGTCTCGTTTATCTCAAATCCCATGGAAACACACTGGCTCCGTTCTTCTCCCCTTCTCCCTCCCAAAGCTTTCCAAGCTCTGACTCCTCCAGCCTGCAAGAGTGATCACCTCTCCATCTCCCTGTCGCCTTCCACTTCCCACACTGTTCAGTCTCTCACCCACTGACCGTCCCTTTCATAGTCGCTGTGTCAGTGTAAGCTTATATTTTAAAACATTCCCTTATTATCGTCTTAACTGGGCTTTGGGAAAGAGGGAGAGGAGACATCCTTGCATGTATTTTGCGTGGTTCTGTTTTGCCATAATGGGAGGCAGATGGCTCAGGAGGACGGCGTTACATTCAGAAGCAGGGATCGCTGGCTGGGCGCAGTGGCTCACTTTGGGAGGCCGAGGCAGGTGGATCACTTGAGGTCAGGAGTTCGAGACCAACATGGTGAAACCCCGTCTCTACTAAAAATACAAAAATTAACTGTGTATGGAGGTGAGTGCCTGTAATCCCAGCTACGTGGGAGGCTGAGGCAGGAGAATTACTTGAACCCGGGAGGTGGAGGTTGCAGTGAGCCGAGATCGTGCCATTGCACTCCAGCCTGGGCAACAACAGGGAGACTCTGTCTCACTAAATAAATAAATAAATAAATAAATAAATAAATAAATAAATAAATAAATAAATAAATAAATAAATAAATAAATAAATGAATGAATGAATGAATGAAAGAATTTGGGATCACTGCGTCCCTGACTGGCAAGGTAACTGTTCTTCAAATCCTGATGGGTGTGACGCCTGCAGTTCACAGCGTTCTCCCCTTTGGTGGCCTCTGAAGGAACAATTCATTATCATGAACAAAGCCACATGGTGGTAAACTCATCACCGCCAAGAGGCTGTTAACCTCAGGACCTGTGAGTCTAGGTGGGAACGTACGGTTGCTTCAGACAAGGAAATGAAGCGTCCGTCCCTGCTGGGACCCCGCAGTACAGGGGAGAGCATCTCGAGGTCTCGAACTCCAGTGACGGTGAGAATGTTCTGCCGCACCCTCCACCTGCCAGAAGATGAAACACAATTTCAGGAAGAATGAGTGACCTGGAAAAATCATTCAGCGTAGCTGTCAGAAAAATCCAACGAGGACCCGCCCAGGGCTCCGGCTGCCATCGCCGTGCAGAGTAACCAGGGGAGGATAAATGAAGTTGCAGGAGAATCTGAAACCTCCGAGACCTGCGGGAGCCCAAACTGCTGACTCTGTCCAGATCTCTCTCCTCCCTTAGAGAATCCCACAAGGACGGTGCCCATAAACCGTGCTTTGGTGGACTGTCATTATTTTGCATTTCTCAGCGACATTGGTGAGCGGCCAGGCAGATAATGCATTTTTTTTTTTTTTTTTCCTACTGAATACTGCTTTCGGGAGACATAAAGTATGTGGTTGTGATTCAGGAGGAGGGCATGACCTCATCTTTAAGCACAGTCTTAGTGAAGAGGTAAAAGCACTCCAGCTTTGGACAAGGACTGAAGTCAAAGGACGCCACCGATTCTGTTCTTTTGCTCTCCTGGACCAGTTAGTGCTTCCCCAGGGTCCGTGTCTCTGGAGAAGGCTAAGGGGGCAGGGCTAATGCCATCTGACATTTCCCAAAAGAAGCCGCTTCATTGGTGAGGCAGAAAAAACTGACATGGGAGGGTCAGCAAAACTCCGATGCTTCAAAGACAGAGGGCATCTTGGAACTGATCTTGAACATCTGAGATGACAAAGACAGGGAGACCTTCCAGGGACAGGTAGAGAACACAGAACTGACAGTGAAAAGACAGGGAGGAGAAGCACCTAAGCTCAGGCACCCAGGAGCAGAGAGGGGCTTTTCGTCTTCCCAAGAAGAGGAGAGTGTCTTTCAGAAACCCTGGAGAAGTGTGGATGATCTGCTCAACAGGTCATCCATAGACTCAGTAGAACATGGTGTGTGGTGAGTTTGGGCAACCCTGAAGCTCCGCTGACTGTGGGCTTCTCCATGTCATCTTCCACTTGTATCTTCCATTACTTCTGTTGGTCCTTCTTCTTGTGCCTCTATTGGTTCTTCCCCTTCAGTTCATCTCTTAGGCATTGGTGTTTCCCAGGTTTGGGGCTTGGATCTTTTTCCTTCTTGCTTTAGTTAGCAGTTTCCTAATGGTTCTGAGGATATTGGATATCCTACAAAAAAAAAGAAAGAAAGAAAGAGAGAGAGAAAGGAAGGAAGGAAGGAAGGAAAGAAGAAAGAAAAAAGAAAGAGAGAAAGAGAGAGAAAGAAAGAAAAAGAAAGAAAGAAAAAGAAAGAAAGAAAGAAAGAAAAAGAAAGAAAGAAAGAAAGAAAGAAAGAAAGAAAGAAAGAAAGAAAGAAAAAGAAACAAAGAAACAAAGAAAGAAAGAATCCGAGGTGAAATAAGTGTTCAGGAGAACACATGAACAGGTTACACAATGTTAAATAAGTTTCCTGGCCAGGCACAGTGACTCATGCCCATCATCTCAGCTCTTTGGGAGGCCAAGGTGGGAGGATCACTTGAGGCTAGGAGTTCAAGACCAGCCTGGGCAAGGTAGTGACACTCCCATCTCTACAAAAAATTTTTTTAAAAAATTAGCTGGGCATGGTGGTGCATGCCTGCAGTCTCAGCTACTCAGGAGGCTGAAGTGGGAGGATCACTAGAGCCCAGGAGGTGGAGGCTGTGGTGAACCAAGATCAAACCATTGCACTCCAGCCTGGGCAACAGAGTGAGATCTTGTCTCTAAAGAATATAAATAAATAGTAATAATAAGTTTCTTACTGAACATCTCAGTCTGCATTGCAAACACCCACCATCCCCTGGAATCAGTATTCAAGGAATCAATTGGTAATAGTTGCCTAAACGGTCTGTTAATGCTCTGTCAGTCATCCTGGTGGTGCAAACTATCCCTTAGTCTAGACGCCCCAAATAATGGATTCTCTCCTAGAGCCTTCGGAGGGAGCATGCCGCTATCAGCATTTTGATTTTGCACTTCTGGCCTCCAGAACTTTGAGAGAAGAAATGTCTGTTGTTTTAAGCCACCCAGTTTGTGTTAAGGCATGTCAGAAGCCCCAGGAAATGAGTAGAAACCTAAACCTAAAAACTTGATACATGGCATCTCTTAACCCCTCTTCTGAGACACTACTAAGATTCTGTTGAGGTGGTGCTATACTCAACTGCAGTGGGTGATAAACTCAGCTTTGCTTGGCCAGCAGGTTATTCTAGGGGTCTTCTGGGGAGCTGACAGTCAGTAACTTTCCCCCTTATCTCAGACCCTTACTGTTAACCACTGGGTTGCATTGACCCCCAAGGCTCTACAAAGAAAACGCTCGATCATGTAAAGATCTCTTTCTCTCTCTATTTCTCTCATGTGTCTATCTACCTGTCTCTCTATATCTCTCTCTATATATACACACACACAAAGACATATATGCATATGCACAAGTGTCTTTACATAGTATATGTATATAAATGAGAGAGAGAGAGAACAGAGAGAGACAGAACCTCTGGGTCACACTGAGATAATGTTCCTTCTCATAAGGGTGCTCTTCTTGGAATACATTGCATTTGTCCTGAGGTATCTTGGTTTAGAAAATGGATGAATTAATTCATTTGTCTGTTCTTTATTCACTTACTAGATCTTTTTTGGTCTACGTACTATTTTACCAAGACCCTTGAGAAACTAGAGGTAATAGGGAAGAAAATAGTTGGTGGTATATAGAGTGGAGAATACTTAAGTAAAAAAGGTTAAGTGGGTAGAACATTCGCATCTAAAATGTGCATTATAGATGTATAATGAACTACTACCGTATTAGTATTGATGCTCTGCCAAGGATGGAGCCAGTTCCTGCTAACAGCAGTTATTTCAAACAATAAGAGAATTACAGCATGGTTAAAAATACATAGAAGGGGAAGAAAACTCACATTTAATAACATTCAACACGGATGCTTAAAGACCCGCTATTGTGTTAGTATTGACAAGGATCAGCAGGACACCTAAATGCCTCAGGTTTTAAATGACAGTCCTGATTGTAAACATTCTGTCTTTTGGTCTGAGCCTGTGGTATAATATGAAGATTGGGAAGTAGGATTAGGCCCCAGTTAACTGTGAAAACTATCCATCTATTCAAGAAATAGTGGAGTGATGCAAGTGGAAAGTCATAGATTTTGGGCTCAGATACTACAACCGATGGGTACTGCTGTCGGACTCAGATACTACAACCACTAAGTAAGTACTCCTGTTGGACTCAGAGACTATATCCACTGAGTACTCCTGTTGGAGTCAGATACTACAACCACTAGGTAGTCTGGTTTGACTCAGATACTATAACCAATGGGTACTCCTGTTGGACTCAGATGCTACAACCAGTGGGTACTCCTGTTGGACTCAGATACTACAACCGATGGGTACTGCTGTCGGACTCAGATACTACAACCACTAAGTAAGTAATCCTGTTGGACTCAGAGACTACATCCACTGAGTACTCCAGCTGGACTCAGATACTATAAATGCTGAGTACTCTGGTTGGACTCAGATACTACAACAAATGGGTACTCCTGTTGGAC
>NW_012117710.1:4827257-4830299 GCF_000951035.1 Colobus angolensis palliatus | reverse complement strand
TCCAGCTGGACTCAGATACTATAAATGCTGAGTACTCTGGTTGGACTCAGATACTACAACAAATGGGTACTCCTGTTGGACTCAGATACTACAACCACTGAGTACTCTGGCTGGACTCAGATACTACAACCACTAGGTATTTCCGCTGGACTCAGATACTACAACCACTAAGTACTCTGGTTGGACTCAGACACTATAACCAATGGGTACTCCTGTCGGACTCAGATACTACAACCACTAAGTAAGTAGTCCTGTTGGACTCAGAGACTACATCCACTGAGTACTCCTGTTGGACTCAGATACTATAAATGCTGAGTACTCTGGTTGGACTCAGATACTACAACAAATGCGTACTCCTGTTGGACTCAGATACTACAACCGCTGAGTACTCTGGCTGGACTCAGATACTACAACCACTAGGTATTTCCGCTGGACTCAGCTACTACAACCACTAAGTACTCTGGTTGGACTCAGACACTATAACCAATGGGTACTTCTGTTGGACTCAGATACTACAACCACTGAGTACGCTGGCTGGACTGGACTCAGATACTACAACCACTGAAGTACTCTGGTTGAACTCAGACACTACAACCAGTGGGTACTCCTGTGGGACTCAGATACTACAACCGCTGAGTACTCTGGCTGGACTCAGATACTACAACCGCTGAGTACTCTGGTTGGACCTAGATACTATGCTACCTGTGACCCTGAGAAAGTCACTTCATCTCTCGCTAAATCCATTTCCTCCTGTGTACAGTAGGGATGGTAACTATTTAGTAAGAAGTAAATGAGGTCACCCATGTTTTGGGGTGACATTGTGAAGGATATTTGTTAACATGTTCTTTTTTCTTCCTGTTAGTCCCTGAATGTCGCCACTTTTAACATGAGCTCCCCCACCCCCTGCAGCTTCTGGCTCAGGGGAGATTGGAACATCAAATCAAATCATTGCGTTTTTAGCTTTGGAGAGCTAAGGGCTAGATATAAGACAGGGGGATTTGGTAGAAATATTGTGAAGTCAGTATCTCCAAAGTTCATGTCACTGCAGAGGAGATAAATTCTCTCTGAATTTGTGGATGAGAAGACGATTGGAAACAGCAGATGTTTAGATACTAGTGAGAGTTCTGTATCCTGCATCCCACACAAGCAGGTGAATGAGAAGGCTTAAGGGAGGGTGGTCAACAAGTATGGGGCATTCCAAAACGATACAGACCTAAGAGTCAGGGGGATGCATGCACCCCTTCCAATCTGGGAGGAATTTCTTGCACCATCAAGGTATGGGGGCAGAACAATAGAGATGGCTGAGCAGGCTGCAGGGGTAGAAAGGTCTGAGGCAGCCCCACTGTTCCTCTCATGCACCCTGAGTAGAAGCTAGGTAAGCCAGGGTTCCCTTTGTAGGAGGTAGGATGAAGATGGTAGCAAAGAGACCTGTGAGCTCAGAGATCTGGTGGGAACACAGAGGCCACAGAGACTTACACATGCTCTTCTAGAACCTTGCCTCTTTCCCAGAGTGAGATGAGTCTAAGTCCCCTCCTCCCCTCCCCTTGAATCTGGGTGTGCTTCATTTGCTTGCAACCAACAGAAAGCAGCAGAAATGACCTTGCATGACTCCCAAGGCTAGGTCATGGTGCATAGAAGATGATGCAGCTTCCTCCTTGTTTACTGGAATACTTGATCTTGAAGCCTTCAGCATCATGCAATGCAGTCTGATTACTCCAGAGCCACCATGCTTCCAGGAAGCTCAACTATCTCACTTGGAGAGGCCATGAGACTCCGTGGAGTGAGAGCGATGCTGGGTCCAGCTTCTCCAGTCCCCACCTAATGTATGCTGTTCCAGGTCCACCCATGACCTGGTTTTATGGCCTGAAGCCAGACCACCCAGACAGGCTCCTCCTGAATTCATGACCCACAGAAACAATGAGAGAAAATAAATAAATGTTTTAAAGACTTTAAGGTTTGGTTTGATTTGTTACATAGTAATAGAAAACTGAAGCAAAGTCTACAATGATAACAGACACCCATAACATGACTAGGACATATTTTGTACTATCCGATGGAATAGGGTTTGAATAGAAGCTAAGTTTAGCGAAATACAATTATATTTTATTTTTTTTGCATTGCAGTTTTGTGGTTTGACAATGTTTGCTCAACTCTACAAATAGTCACTCAATAATGAGCAAGGTTGTAATAGATCCCCCTTGGTGATGGACACATGGGATTGAACGTAATCCAGTCTTGAGACTCACTAGGCTGTGTCTCTGGTAAAGATGGGAGCTGAGAACCTCAGAGTCCCTGTGAGTTTTTTGGAATTTATTGGAAAAGAGATTTGGAAGAGTCAGACTCATAAGAGACCTCCAGGATTCCCAGAAGATCCACCTCCAGCTCTGAACCCTTACAATAGAGGAACTCTTCATGTCGAGAGCCCTCCCTCAATGACACCCCAGGCACATTGCAGCTGTGGCACAGTGTGGGATTGAGGGGCTGAGGGAGAAGGTGGATCTGCACACCATCCCTGAGCCCAGTCTCATGCCGTTGTCTTGTACAAATCCCCTGTCTCCCACTCCTGCTATTTCCACCGCAGACCCCAACTCCGCACATGTGAATCCAGCTAATGAGAGTTAGTGGGGGAGGTGGAAAGGAAAGAGGACTCTGCAAAACAGGAAAGAATGTGAACTACGTGTAAAAAAAAGAATACGGTCAATGAAGCCAGGAAAATTTGAGTTCAAATTCTATCTACAAAACCAAAAAATTCTGTGTGTAGCAGCCAGTCTCCAAGATGTCAACCCAGTGAATTCCCTGCTGGTGTCCACACCCTTGTTTTGTCTCTCCCACATAATATGGTCTGGGTGACTGGTAGAACACAGCAGCATTGATCATAGGTCACTTTTGAGATTAGGCTATAAAATACACTGCTGATTCTATCTTACTCTGCCTTTCTCTCAGATCAGTCCTTCTGGGGAAAGTCACCTGCTGTGCCATAAATAGCTCTATTATTATTATTATTATTATTATTATTATTTTTTTTTTTTTGAGACAGAGTCT
>NW_012117710.1:4821443-4827142 GCF_000951035.1 Colobus angolensis palliatus | reverse complement strand
CTCAGCCTCCCGAGTAGCTGGGACTACAGGCACCCGCCACCCCGCCTGGCTAGTTTTTTGTATTTTTTAGTAGAGACGGAGTTTCACCGTGTTAGCCAGGCCTCCCACCGGCCTCCCAAAGTGCTGGGATTACAGGCTTGAGCCACCGCACCTGGCCTATTATTATTATTATTATTTTATTTTATTTTTTTCAGAGACAGGGTCTCACTCTGTCACCCAGGCTAGAGTGCAGTGGTGTAATAGTCCACTGCAGCCTCAAACTCCTGGACTCAAGCCATCCTCCTGCTTCAGCCTCCCAAGTAGCTGGGTCTACAGGTGCAAGCCACCCTGCTGGGCTGTGAATAGCTCTTTGGAGCGGCCCACTTGGTAAGGAACAACAGATCACAGGTGTGGGCTTGGAAGCTAGTCTTCAATGCAGTTAAATCTTCAGATGATCCTAGACCTCACCAACGACTTGACTGCAACTCATGAGAGACCCCACGCCAGAACGTCCAGCTAAACTGCTCCCAGATTCCTGATCTGTAGAATCTGTGTGAGACAATAAACTCTTGAAGATGCTAGGTTTTGGGATAGTCTGTTGCATGGCAAAGGACATCGACTACATCGTCTCTCCCAGTTACTGTTGGATAACCTTGTGCACATTGCTTCCCACGTTTCATCTATAAAATGGGGTCTATAGCAGTCATTGCTCATCCCATCCCTTTTTGACTGGACTACAAGAGAGGGTTCTTGGATCTCATGCAAGTAAGAATTTGAGACAAATACATAAAGTGAAAGCAAGTTTATTAAGAAAGTAAAGAAATGAAAGAATGGCTACTCCATAGAGCAGTGTGGGCTGCTGCTTGCCCATTTTCATGGTTATTTCTTGATGATATGCTAAACAAGGGGTGGATTATTCATGAGTTTTCCGGACAGGGGTGGGCAATTCCCAGAACTGAGGGTAATTCCCGGAACTGAGGGTTTCTCCCCTTTTTAAACCGTATAGAGAAACTTCCTGACGTTGCCATGGCATTTGTAAACTATCATGGCACTGGTAGGAGTGTCTTTTAATGTGCTAATTGTATTAGTCTGTTTTCACACTGCTGATAAAGACATACCCAAGACTCGGCAATTTATTACAGAAAGAGGTTTGATGGACTTACAGTTTCACATGGTTGTGGAGGCCTCACAATCACGGCAGAAGGCAAGGAGGAGCAAGTCATGTCTTACATGGACGGCAACAGGCAAACAGAGAGCTTGTTCAGAGAAATACCCATTTTTAAAACCATCAGATCTCCTGAGACTTATTCACTGTCACAAGAACAGCACAGGAAAGACCCGCCCCCATGACTCAATCATCTCCCACAACAGGTGGGAATTGTGGGAACTACAAGATGAGATTTGGCTGGGGACACAGAGCCAAACCACATCACTAATGCATTATAATGAGCAGTGAGGGTGGACATCGCCATCTTGGTTTTGGTGGGTTTTGGCCAGCTTCTTTACTGCATTCTGTTTTATCTTCTTTTTTTGAGACAGAGTCTCGCTCTGTTGCCAGGCTGGAGTGCAGTGGCGCGATCTCGGTTCACTGCAACCTCCACCTCCCAGATTCAAGCAGTTCTGCTGCCTCAGCCTCCCAAGCAGCTGGGACAACAGGCCTGTGCCACCACGCTCAGTTAATTTTTGTATTTTAGTAGAGACGGGATTTCACCATGTTGGCCAGGATGGTCTTGATCTCTTGACCTCATTATCCACCCAGCTCAGCTTCCCAAAGTGCTGAGATTATAGGCGTGAGCCACCGTGCCCAGACTGCATTCTGTTTTATCACCAAGATTTTTGTAACCTGTACCTTGTGTGGACCTCCTATCTCATCCTGTGACTAAGAATGCCCACCCTCCTGGGAATGCAGCCCAGTAGGTCTCAGCTTTATTTTACCCAGCCCCTATTTAAGGTGAAGTCTCTCTGATTCAAATGCCTCTGACACCTCAACCCCTCTCAGAGTTCACCTGCAGGTGGTTCTTAGACACCTGCAGCTTCCTGTGCCTCTGCCTGAGTTCATTATCTGTTCTACAGGAACATCCTTAGCCTTTGCACACAGGCCAGACTAGAAACACCAAGGAGAGAATGGCCCAGAAGAGACTCCCAGCCAATGCAGAAAGGGAGCGGATGGAGAAATACCCCCTGCTCTCTCACTCCTTATGTGGAAGGACATTCCGAGTGCTCCACACAGTGTCTCATAGAGTTTTCAGTAAGATTAAGCCCTGATTGCCCATCACGGTGGCCTTTACACAAGCACACCTTTTATTCACTTCCTCCCTTTCTCACTTCACTTCATTTCCTTGCTGGGAACCCTTGCAAATAAAATACTTGCATCAAAATCCTGTCTCAATATTTGCTTTAGGGACAACTCAAGACAGGTATAATAATAACTACCTTTCTGGATTGTTGTCCTGATAAATTGAGGAGACTTGCAATGAGGGCTCAGAGGCAAAAGTGCTAAGACTGTGAAAAATCTTATTCAGGAGTGCTTCATGCAAAGCAGGGCTTGGTTATGAATTATGTAATCAAATATAATGTTTCTTTTTCTTTCTTTTTTTTTGCTCAAACTATATCATGTGCTTTATATTTCTTTCATTTGAAAGAAGTACTATATGGATGGAGAATATTTTAATTTTAATGACAAGTTGATATATGAATAGAATGAGCTCAAGAAGCAATTTCCAAGATGTCCAGAATTAAATCCTTTCTTTATTTGGTGGTCTCTCTTCTGAAGAAACAATGTGCACATTAATGGTTTGAGAGAAAGCTTTACAAACTCCATTAAATAGTTAGGAAAACATTTGGACACCCAGGCTACCCAGTGATGAAGAGGATGACCTTGAGGAGGAAGGAAACAATACAATTAATAAGCTGAAAGTCAGTGCAATGTTTCCTCTCCAGACTGAATGGGGATCAAGTTACAGTTGATTCTCCTAATTCTATCACCATGTTCTATGAAGTCACTACAGACACTGAATTGGTGAATACTGAGCCGTCGCTCCTGGGGGACATATAAAGTTAGGATCCTGTGAGTCTCTGGTTACATTTTTGTGAACCAATCAACACATTACTTTTTTATTTTATTTGTTTGGAGACTCACTTTGTCACCCAGGCTGGAGTGCAGTGGTGTGATCTCAGCTGACCGCAGCCTCAATTTCCTGGGCTTACACAATCTTCCTGCCTTAGACCCCCAAGTAGTTGGAACTACAGGTGCACCACCATGCCTGGACAATTTTTGTATTTTTAGTAGAGAGATGTTACCCATGCCAGTCTCAAACTCCTGAACTCAAGTCATCTCAGCCTCCCAAAGTGCTGGGATTACAGGCATGAATCACCACTCCTGGCCTCAGTGCATTAGTTTTTTTGTGTGTTTCTTTTTAAAGACACTTTATTTTGTATATATTTTTAATGCACATTAAGCTCATGTCCAATGGGACTATCACTCCTGCCTGAAGGATTTTCTCTAACACACGTATTTTCTCCATAAGGCACGTCACAGCCTCTTGTCCTTACAAACACCAGACAGCCCTCAGCACTATGCTTTGAGTCATTTTAAACAGCAAAATCCACAGCAAAATCAACGACAAAAAGCATAAAAATGTGAAAAGCAGGACACTAACTAGATCGTGGAAGGACACTGTTTACAGTAGGAGAGCTGGGACAGAAGGTGGGGCATCACCTTGTTCAACCTCGATGAGGAACATGTGTGCTGGAAGACTGTTAATGGGCTTAATTCTGTCCCACTCAAATTCCTATGTTGAAACCCTAATCCACCTCCCCCACCCCCAGTACCTCAGATTGTGACTGTATTTGGAGACAGGGCTTTTAAAGAGGTAACTAAGTTCAAATGAGTCTGTGAAAGTGGACCCTTATCTAATCTGACTGGTGTCTTCATTAAAAGAGGAGATAGCCTGGGCAAAACCATCTCTACAAAGATTCCAAAAGCTAGCCAGGCCTGGTGGTGCACACCTGTAGTCCAAGCTACCTGGGAGACAGGTGGGAGAATTAATTGAAGCCTGCAGTTCAAGACTAGCCTGAGCAACACAGTGAGACTCTGTCACTACAAAAAATAAAGAAAAGAAGAAGAAAGAGTGGTCAGGTACATCTTTTTTTTAATGCAGGAAAAACAAGACCTTGACCAGAAGCTTAGAGTAGGGTTTGCTTGCCTCTCTTTGGCAAGCAAATCCTAGCTGCAAGGGAGTCAGGAAAATGGAGGATTTTTCAGCCACTGGAGTGGAGCCAGAGGTGGAGTGACTCAGGAACATCTGTTGAGTTAACTCACAGGCAGTGTGTGCCAGAACTTGATTCTCAGGTCAGCCAAGATGATCATGAGATGTTCCAGGCCTCCTTTCTACACCATAGCTAACCCAGCATGGTGCAAGAAAGCAGAGAATTCACAGATTGTTTTCCCCCACTGGAAATTGGGTTTAGCTCATTCTGAGTTGCTTTTGCATTACCTAAAATGACAAGGCAGACCACTCCATCACTTCTTCTGCTCAGAAAGGCACCTTCTGGGTCCAAAGCCTGTGCTTCTCTTTTTGAGACTGCCTTCAGGATGCAAGCGTCTCCCTCATGCTCACTGCCTGCTGGGGCCAGACACTCTTTCAGAGTCTTCAAAATGCCCTCCTGCCCACCCCTTCCTGAGAACAGGAGGTCCTCCCGACCTTTCCTTTCACCTGATTCTGTAGAAGAAAGAATGTTCTAAATTTAAGGATTGTTCCAGAGCAGTCTCAGAATCATTTTTATGGACTGGGATTTAAGATTAAATCAGCATTTCCAACCTAGTTTCCATAAACCTACAGGTGTTCAAATATATGTCCTGGGGTTATTGAAATGGCTAAAAATGATTATAGCACCTATTTCCTTTTCAGTTAAAAAAAAAAAACTCTGTATCAAGCTTGTTATTTACACATTTGTATTACTTAAATTAGAACCATTTCAAAGCCTCCATGCATATAATGGGTGAGTCCTCTATTGCTGGGTGGAGTGTGGGTGGCTGTGGCCATCTTTCCCCCATGCATTTTCTCACTTATGGACTGACTCAGGCCACCAAGGCACATATTTGCCCATTATGCAGTTTTAAATTGTCTTAAATTGTCTGCTTTTAAAGGTCCGTCTTCTTTAGCGATTGCTTTAATGCATTTATAGAATAGACTACTGTTCAAAGATGGAAAGCATACGAAACTTTGAATTTTAAATATAAGTTAAACAATAGGAGAATAAAAAGAGATAAAGATTTTTCAACTTTGTCTCCAGACGATTCTCCACAGCCCTTGACTAGATCCCTAAATTACAGTCATTGTATAAAAAATGGCTTGCCGACATTTCTTTATATTTTAAAAGGTAGTGTTATAAGAAGAAAGGTCATTGAGAGAATCACCTAATTTGACTTTCCATCCTTTCAAATGCAGGCTTTATTCCCACTGTCTCTGCCATGCGTTATTTGGGAAAATTTGCTACCAAACAGTAACTTGAAACCTTCCCTCATCTTTTCACTTAAAGATAAAATGCAATACTTATTTTTATGTATTTATTTTTTTTGAGACAGAGTTTCGCTCTGTCGCCCGGGCTGGAGTGCAGCGGCCAGATCTCAGCTCACTGCAAGCTCCGCCTCCCGGGTTTACGCCATTCTCCTGCCTCAGCCTCCCGAGTAGCTGGGACTACAGGCGCCCGCCACCTCG
>NW_012117710.1:4817913-4820728 GCF_000951035.1 Colobus angolensis palliatus | reverse complement strand
GGGAGGCGGAGGTTGCAGTGAGCTGAGATCGTGACACTGCACTCCAGCCTGGGCGACAGAGTGAGACTCTGTCTCAATGAAATGAAATAAAAATAAAAAAGGACCCTATTTGGACATTCTGACACACGCTTCATCACAGATGAGCCTTGAGGATGTTATGCTGAGTGAAATAGGTCAGCCATGAAAGAACCAACACTGTATGATTCCGCTGATAAGAGGAACCTAGAGTTACCAAAATAGAAAAAGAAAGTAGAATAGTGGGTGCTGGGGTCTGAGGGAGGGAAAATAGGGAGTTGGTATTTAATGGGGACAGAATTTCAGTTTTGCAAGATGAAAATGTTCCGAAAATGATGGTGGTGGTGGTCGCACAATTGTGTGTGCTTAATACCCTTGAACTGTGCACTTGACAATAGTTAAAATGGTAAATTTTGTTATTACATTTTCCACAATATAGAAAAATGTTCCCAATCTGGAACTCTCAATATTTGATTTAAAAATCTTTGCAGCCAGTAAAAAAAGGTCAGTGGATTGAAATTCGAGATTCAGGAATTGCAAACATCAAGACAATTTTTGTCCATCTTTAGAATATAACAGAGAGCTGAATTTCAATTCTGTTTCAATGTTCATATTTTTAGTTTTAAGTTTTTTTGTCCATGAATCAAGCTTTTCATACAGAATGAATGGGAAAACCCCAGCATTTTTGGTATAACTCATGAAATAAATATCTATGTAATACATTATGTCACATATGATTTCAAAGCGACACTGACCTAAAGTGACACATTTTAACTGAAAAGTCCTCCTTTATCGTGCACCGATAGGAGGGACTATCTGAGCAATGTCGCTGAGACCAAAAACTGCATGTCCCAGAGGCCCCAGCCCCATAAGCTTCTGGTTAGAGTTTCTGGAAAGAGGAGTTCATGGGGGATTTGGAAGACGAAAGAGCAACCACTATTCCCTAAGCATCCTGGTCTGGTGAAGGGAAGGATGAACCCAAGGTGCTTCTGGGTCCAGTCATCCCTGCCCATCCCCCACTCCACCTGGGGGTGCACTTGAGCTCCATTGATGGCACTCCCTACTCACTCCACATGCAGACCCTTGGCAGTGAGTCCAGAGGCACAGCAACCACACGAGCAGCAGTCCCACGGTCCTTTCCCTGGCCTGCTGCACTCCAGCTTGGGCGTGGCTTCCTGAATTTCTCTGCAAGAGCCAACTCGCCCACACCTCCTGTGCTGCTCAGTGACCCCAGAAGAATAACAGGCACAGAGAGAAGATGTGAACTGAACCCAGGCCTGGAGACAGGCTCAACCAAGTCCAGGCTCAATCAGCCATGCTCCAGCCAACCAGCAGATGTGAACCCCAGAAACATGCCTCTCATTGTCTGCCAGTGGATTTGGAGGTGACTTGTTATGCAGCATAATTGCAGCACTCGCTGATGAATACACATCTATCGTGTGCTCAAACAAGGCGTGCAAAGGTGAAAAAGTTTAATAAAAGAAGGTTCCATTGTCTAAAGGGTTCATAGTTGATTCAAGAGACAGACATGTAAATAAATGAAAAACACTGAGTTAAGTGTTAGAAATGTATGAACCCAGGGCAGTGGTGACTCCAAGGTGGAGGGGTATGGTCTGCTCCTCCTGAGAGCCAGGAAACCCTCCTGAGGGAAGCTTCTCAGTGAATTTTCTCCAACACCCTCAGCTCTGCCTTTCAACCCTTGTTTTCCCCAGCCCACCCCCAACCTAACAGCTGTAATAAATCCCTTAGCCCATAATACTCATAGCAGTTTTGCTTCTGTAGTTGAACACTGACAGACATACCAAGAAAAAAGTTGGAAAATGGTTAAAATTCCTAAGATGGGTCCTACGATTACATATTACTATGAAGGGGGCTTATGAATTCGGATACATTGGAAAACTCTCAGGTCAATGAAGACTTAAATGCAATTTCATTTCTATTTCACTGCATGAGATTTTTTTCCTCTCAAAAAAAAACCCTCAAAAGCCTGCAAACCCCCAAATCCCACCAATTTAAATTTGGAGGAAACTGGGACTGCCATATCTGTATTTTATTCTCAGGACCTAGCACAGAGGCTTCAAAGTCAAAAGACTTTGAAACTTGCTAATGTTTACTTCCCTAGCCATTTGTGTGCCTCTTCCCACAGTTTCAGAAAACCTGTCCTGGTCCGATCCTTAAAGCAATGGAGACTTTTGGATTCCAGGTAAAATCTGGCCATTTTTAGAATCCTAGCCTGTAGGTGATCACTTACATTCCCCTTAGGATTTAAATCAGAGGTTCCCCACTGCTAGCCACGAGGTAGGTAGATTTAGTCTATCAAGACCTTGAATTTGACGTATGAGTTATATTTCTGATTTATTTGTTTTAAACTTGAATGAGGACTGGGCATGGTGGCTCATGCCTATAAATCCCAGCACTTTGGGAGGCAGAGGCAGGACGATCACTTGAGTCTAGGAGTTTGGAAACAGCTTGGACAACATAGTGAGAACCCATCTCTACAAAAAAATTTTACAAATTTGCCAGGCGTGGTGGTGTGTGTCTGTAGTCTCAGCCACTCAGGAGGCTGAGATGGGAGGATTGCTTGAGCCCAGGAGGTTGAGGCCAGTGAGCGGTGATCATGCCATTGCAGTCCAGCCTGGGCGGCAGAGCAAGACCTTGTCTCAATAATCAACCAGTCAATTAAAAAATAAAAAATTGAATTAGCTGACCATTTTTTAATTTTTTTGAGTTGGAGTCTTGTTCTGTTGCGCAGTCTGGAGTGGAGTGCTGTGATCTCGGCTCACTGCAACTTCCACCACCC
>NW_012117710.1:4814737-4817443 GCF_000951035.1 Colobus angolensis palliatus | reverse complement strand
GGATTACAGGCGTGAGCCATTGTGCCTGGCTTGTCAGTCAACGTTTTTCCATACTGAATGATTTCTTATTAAAAGCGTGATTCTGACCTCACCAAAAGCAATCAGAAGATGCAACATGATTGGGTCCTGAAATCTACTCACCAAAAGGTGAATGGGGCTGAGAAAGTTAGCCCCAGTCCCCACCACCCCCTATTGTCTTAACTTCAGTTTGCTGTCTGTGTTTATGCTGCCTGCCTGGCTGCTGAGGGCCTTGGAATTTACTGCCCAGGTTTTTCCCAGGCAGTGGTGTCCAGACACTATGAACTGCAAGCCATTCTTTTCAGACAGCACACAGTTCTACCGCCTGAGCCCAGGAGCACTTCAGATGCTTTCTGCTGTGCTGGATGAGACTCTTTGCCCAGAGTACAGAACCTGAAATTTCATCAGCTGAAAGTGTTTCATTTTCTTCTATCTCAGAGATCTCAGCCCACTCTCAAGCTTTTTATCCTTCTGACGGTTCCCTCTAGCTCCAGTTCTTTGTTGACGTTCAGATCCTGTCAGCCTAGATGATATTATCTGCTTCCTCCATCCTCGTTCTATCTCAGGCATAGCCTAAAAATCGAGTCTCTTCTGACGGTCCTGGCATTTTCTAAGGTTGTGATTTTATATATCACACAGCTTTCAGGTTGAATTTTTCTTCCACTACTTCAAAGTCCCTCTTTAATCATATTTCAGGTTTCTCCATCAGGTTTTTCCGTGGGAATTTTGGAGGGTTGCTCCTCTGGTTGTAATAAGGTGAGGGGTGATGCAAGCCCTCAATTTGAGCTCCATTTCTCTGCTGACCTTCCCTTGATGCCCTATGCTCCAGCCAGACTGAAGGACCAGAAGATTCTGAACGTTGCACACACGTTTTTCCTTTTCTTACAATCCCCACACCTCTGTAGCTGCCTGGTGAATCGCTATTCATTCTCAGTTCAAGACATCTTTCCCAGGAGGGGTTCCTGGCTCCCAGGAGGAGCAGACCACAACACTCTACGCTGGAGTCACCACTGCCCTGGGCTGATACATTTCTAACACTTATCTCAGTGTTTTTCATTTATTTGCAAGTCTGTCTCTTGAATCAACTATGAGCTCTTTAGACAGTGGGACCTTCTTTTATTAAACGTTTTCACCTTTGCACCCCTTGTTTGAGCACACGATAGATGTGTTTTCATCAGCGAGTGCTGCAATTATGCTGCATAACAAGTCACCTCCAAACCCACTGGTAGACAATGAGAGGCCTGTTTCTGGGGTTCACATCTGTGGGTTGGCTGGAGCGTGGCTGATCGGGCCTGGGCTTGGTTGAGCCTGTCTCCAGGCCTGGATTGTGTTCACCTCTTCCCTCTGTGCCTGTTATTTCTCTGGGGTCAGCTGGATACCTGAGGCGTGTTCTTCTCATGGTGGTGGCCTAAGTGTGAGAGCTCAAGCCCAACTGGATGAAGACACATTACACTTTGGCATCTCACCTGCTAACATCCCATTAGCCAAAGCATGACATATGGCTAAGCTCAAAGTCAAATGGTGGAGAAATTCCTTGCCCTTTGTGAAGCCATGACCAGGGTGTGGATGTGCAAGATGACCGCAAGGGTCACCCCCAAGGTGCTGAAACATTTGTGCAATCAACAGATAGGAAATAGTTGAGAGACTCGGGAAAATTCCTCGTTCATTGCATAAAAGTTAACAACTGTAAATTTACATTCGTGTGAGACCAAACTTCGGTAGACTGTTCCAGTGTGTCCCCCAGACTCACAACCCCCACCCCCAGAAGCACTGGCTTCACTGACACCAGCCTCCCCTGGGCTTGTGTAGTTGCATCGTGGGGTGATAGAATGCAGCACTGTCTGGGTAAACCACACTCCAG
This sequence comes from Colobus angolensis palliatus, assembly GCF_000951035.1. NCBI lineage: Eukaryota > Metazoa > Chordata > Mammalia > Primates > Cercopithecidae > Colobus > Colobus angolensis. The sequence continues at coordinate 4,815,564 of NW_012117710.1, read as the reverse complement.
TCCCCATTGCTGTTTTCTCTAGCAATGCTTCACTCACACATCAGAAAGGAGCAAGAGGCTGAAACCATATTACAGCCTTTTAATTTGTCTTTATTTATTAGAGGTGGGGTCTTGCTATGTTGTCCAGGCTGAACTCAAACTCCTGAGCTCGAGCAGTTCTCCTTCCTCAGCCTCTCAGACACCTGGGACTACAAGTGTGCACCACAGCACTGGACTTCCATATTAAATTTTTGTAGGGGCCAGGCTTGGTGGCTCACACCTATAATCCCAGCATTCTGGGAGGCTGAGGCAGGGATATTGCTTCAGCTCAAGAGTTCAAGTCCAGCCTGGGCAGTATACTGAGATTCCATCTCTAAAAAAAAAAATTATCTGGACATAGTGGTGCACACCTATAGTCCCAGCTACATGGGAGGCTGAGGCAGAAGGATCACTTGAGCCCAGAAGTTTAAGGCTGCAGTAAGCTATGATTGCACCACAGGGCAAGACCTTGTCTTAAAAAAAAAAAAAAAAGAGAGAAAAATTTATTGTAGGCCATCTTATTTTATTAGTCCATCACCGTGAGATGAGTTTTGGGGTATATATGGGAGTTACTAACAAAGCACTGGAAAGAACAGCTCTTTTGACTCATTTTTGTTCCATTAGTAATGTTTGTTCTTTTGATTATTTGTGAGATTCTATTAAAAGAAACCAAGGAAGAATAGCCCTTTCTACAATCCTGCCTGTCGATGTTTATTTCAGCGATTTTTATGCCATGAAATTTGTTTATAAGGTTTTTTTTTTTTTTTTTTACGCGTAGTAATGTTTGTTCTTTTGATTATTTGTGAGAT
>NW_012117710.1:4813093-4814451 GCF_000951035.1 Colobus angolensis palliatus | reverse complement strand
TCTGGCCGGTTGCAGCGGCTTACACCTGTAATCCCAGCACTTTGGGAGGCTGAGGCGGGTGGATCACCTGAGGTCAGGAGTTCAAGACCAGCCGGGCCAACATGGTGAAACCCTGTCTCTACTAAAAACACAAAATTAGCTAGGTATGGTGGCACACGCCTGTAGTCTCAGCTACTCCAGGGGCTGAGACAGAGAATTGCTTGGATCCGAGAGGCAGAAACTGCAGTGAGCTGAGATCATACCACTGTACTCCAGCCTGGGTAAGACAGAGCGAGATTCTCTCTCAAAATAAAAAATAATAAAAAATAAAGGCATTCTGAGTTAAGGCCTGATCATGAGCTATAAAACACTGACCCTTGTCACTTGGAACTAGAGTTGAAAAATTACACGTGGGCAATTGTATTGCTAATTGTCATTGACAAGGTGTCTTCTTAGTTGGTGTAGCTCGTGTCCGTGATATATGGCCAAGCTCAAGGTCTCAGAGAGCCATACCCTAGTGCATGTGTAAAGAGATGAGGTTTTGCTGAAAAATGTCTCATTACCACCATTTTCTATAAAAACCACATCAATTATTTTAAGGCACTATGTCTCACCACCCTGATGCAGAGACAACAATAGGGTTTATAAAACACATTTCCTCTGCCGGGTGCGGTGGCTCATGCCTGGCTTTTAATCCCAGCACTTTGGGAGGCCGAGGCGGGCAGATCACTTGAGGTCGGGAGTTTGAGACCAGCCTGACCAACATGGAGAAACCCCATCTCTACTAAAAATACAAAATTAGCCGGGTGTGGTGGCACATGCCTGTAATCCCAGTTACTTGAGAGGCTGAGGCAGGAGAATTGCTTGAACCTGGGGGCAGAGGTTACTGTGAGCCAAGATCACGCCATTGTACCCCGGCCTGGGCAACAACAGCGACACTCCATCTCAAAAAACAAAACAAAAGCTCACGTTTCTTTGGTGCAGTGTTTCTCAACTTGGGCCCTATGGACTTTCTTCATGGTGGAGGCTGTCTGGTTTAGCAGCATCTGTGACCTCTACCCAGGAGATGCCAAGAATATTGTCCATTCATGTGACAACACAAATGTCTACAGGCATTGTCCCTCAAGGGGAAAAAAATTGTCCCTCGAGGGAAAAAATTGGCCCTAGTTGATTTTAGTCTAATCTAAAAGCAATGACATGGCGGGTAATGAGGAAAATATAAATAAGAGCCAGAATGAAATACAATTTCTCCCATCACGTTTGCAAAAGTGCAAAGTTGGATAAAGCAAGGTGTTGGCAAAAATGCAGGGAAACAGGCCATTCTCGTGGGTCATATCACAAGTTATTTTGCGCAATGTTGTTTGGTTTTTTTTTTTTTT
>NW_012117710.1:4808936-4812778 GCF_000951035.1 Colobus angolensis palliatus | reverse complement strand
ACCGGGTTAGCCAGGATGGTTTTTTGTGTTTTTAGTAGAGACGGGAGTTTCACCATGTTAGTCTGGCTGATCTCGAACTCCTGAGCTCAAGTGAGATCCTCCTGCCTCAGCCTCCCAAAGTATTGGGATTACAGGCGTGAGCCACCTCGCCTGCCTGTTTTTCTGCAGCATTTTGTGTAGCATTGCACACATTATTTTGGGGAGCGATGAGTAGTTTCTATTAAAACTAAAAATGCTCATATCCAAGGACAGAGACCACTTCTGAGTACCAACCCAGGGGAAGTAGTGACACTTTTCTACAAGGAAACATTTAAATGATGCTCATTGCAAAATTACTTGGTTTGTTGTAGTCAAAGATGGAAAACCCCCTAAGTATTAAGCAGTGGTCACTGATGGGCTGGACTGCTTTGCAGCAGCTGAATATAATTAGGTGTATCTGTGCATTCTAATGTGCACAGAACACAGATAGCAGCGTTGAGAAAGTAAGAAGCAAATCACCAAGTGAAGTGTACAGAGTAGCTTCAAGGGAGAAGATCACTTGAGCTCAGGAGTTCAAGACCAGCCTGGCCAACATGGTGAAACTCCCGTCTCTACTAAACATACAAAAAAATTAGCTGAGTGGGGCTCCTGTAGTCTGTAGTTCCAGCTACTTGGGAGGCTGAGGCAGGAGAATCTCTTGAACCTGGGAGGCAGAGGTTGCAGTGAGCCTAGTTCGTGTCACCACACTCTGGCCTGGGCGACAGAGCGAGACTCAAGTCTCAAAAACAAAAAAAACACAAAAAAACAGAAAAAAAACCCAACTTCATTTATGTTGCCCTCTCACACACACATCGACTATTTTCTGAAGTTGTATGTAAGTGTCTGTAAATAGAAATCCATAGACATTTCCTGAGAGTACAGGGCTACTGTGACGGCTCTCTCCTTCTCCTGGGGGCCTGGTGAGGCATTGGTGGTAACTGTAGGGGGAGTCTGGGGAAGGAGTCAGAGAGATGGGAAGTAGGGGTAAAGTTGGTGGGGGACATTGCAAGCCCTGACTTTCACAGCCACAGCAAACAATTAAGAAGCAGAGAAGGGAGGAGGGCTCTGGGGGAAGAGGAGTGGGAGTGATGTGTATGGGGGTGGAGAGATTATGGTCCAAGGTTTGTTCAAATTAGGGTGTCACACACCATGTTCACAGCAGCACAGGTCATCACAGCCAAAAGGTGTGAACAGCTCAATTGTCCACCACCGGGTAAGAGGATAAACAAAACGTGGTGCTGACATCCAGCGGAATATTATACAGGCATAAAAAGGACAACATACTGACAAATACCGACACACGCTGTGTATTAGTCTCTGACGATTTTGAACCTCTTCTCTTCACACCCACCCAAAATCTCACCTTGAATTGTAATCACGTAGTCCCCACGTGTCAAGGGAGAGACCAGGTGGAGGTAAAGGGGGTGGTTTTCCCATGCTGTTGTTGTGATAGTGTGTGAGTTCTCGGGAGATCTCATGGTTTTATAAGTGTTTGGTAGCTCCTCCCGTGTTCATTCTCCTTCCTGCCGCCTCGTGAAGAAGGCCTTGGCTTCCCCTTTGCCTTCCACCATGATTGTAAGTTTCCTAGTTCATGCTGAACTGTGAATCAATTAAACCTCTTTCCTTTATAAATTACCCAGGCTTGGGCAGTTCTTTTTTTTTCTCTCTCTCTGTTTTCGAGAGGGGGTTTTGCTCTTCTCGCCCAGGCTGGAGTGCAATGTCAAGATCTCAGCTCACTGCAACCTCTGCCTCCTGGTTCAAGGGATTCTCCTGCCTCAGCCTTCCAAGTAACTGGGATTACAGACATGAGCTACCACACCCAGCCAGGGCAGTTTTTTTTTTTCTGAGCTGGAGTCGCTCTGTCACCTAGGCTGGAGTGCAGTGGCTTGATCTCCGCTCACTGCAACCTCTACCTCCTGGGTTCAAGCTATTCTCCTGCCTCAGCCTCCCAAGTAGCTGGGATTACAGGTGCTTGCCATCACGCCCGGCTAATTTTTGTGTTTTTAGTAAAGATGGGGTTTCATCTTGTTGGTCAGTCTGGTCTCAAACTCCTGAGCTAAAGTGATCGCCTTGCCTCGGCCTCCCAAAGTGCTGGGATTACAGGCATGAGCCACTGCACCCAGCCAGTGGTTCTTTACAGCTGTGTGAAAATAGATGAATACATGCTGCAATAGATGAACCTTGAAAATATGACTGAAAATGAAAGAAGTTGGATACATAGAGCCATATATTGCATGACTCTGCTTACAGGATATGTCCCACGTAGGTAAATTCTGAAAGGTGGATTGGTGGTTGCAGGTGGAGCAGGTTGGAGTGATGAATAGGGGGTGAACGCTTAACAAGTATGGGGTCTCCTTTCAGGGTGATGGAAAAATTCTGGAGGTGGTGGTTATACAACATTGTGAATGGACTAAATGCTAATGAATTGTTCACCTTGAAATGTTTAATTCTACATCACGTGAATTTCAACTCAATAAAGATACTTAAAAACAAAAAAGTAGGGCAACTGCTTATTCTCAGAACTAGCTAGAATCGACTCTGGGGACCACAATCAAAATCTGTTCATTCAGAAATTACTCTTCCATAACACCAGATCTAAGAATGAACCTTCTCCAAAGTGCATGTTTGTTGTCAAGGATGTGGGAAAATTTTAATCCTGTTAATTAATGAAAGTCAAATACTTGGATGCCTGACAAAATGCTAAGTGAAAAATTCAACTGTGCCCAATGCATGATAGAAAAATAAGAAGAAGGGGTGGACCCAGCCCTCTAGCCCACTAAGGGGAGAAGCAGCCATGAAAATAAATAATTGATAAATATTTAGGGAAAGCACAAAGATAGAAATGCTTAACTCCAAACAGGAGAAGATCTCCAGGATGGACCTGGGGATCCACAGGTGAACCTTGTAGGGTGACCCCTGCGGGGGCGGGAAGGGGCTCAGCAGTGGAGACCCGGAAGAGATCTTTGTGTTTTTGTTTGTTTGTTTATTTTGAGATGGAGTCTCGCTCTGTTGCCCAGGCTGGAGTGCAGTGGTGCCATCTTGGCTCACTACAACCTCTGCCTTGCGAGTTCAAGCGATTCTCCTGCCTCAGCCTCCCGCGCAGCTGGGATTACAGGCGCGCACCACCATGCCTGGCTAATTTTTTAGTTTTTATATTTAGTAGAGGTGGAGTTTCACCATGTTGGCTAGGCTGGTCTTGAACTCCTGACCTCGGGTGATCCACCTGCCTCAGCCTCCCAAAGTGCTGGAATTACAAGCGTGAGCCACTGCAGTCGGCTAAGATCTTTAAAATAAGGATAAAAATACCCGTTTCAAGGTGTTATGAGAATGAGGTGGACCATGTTCAGGGACCCAGCTTGGCCGGTGTCAGGAAGTCTCCCCATGCTCACAACATGTCTGCGAGGTTCATCTGGTCAGTTCTTTTTTCCAATGTCCACGACTATTTTGAACCTCTTCTCAAACCTCCCACCTACTCCTCACCCCACCTTCCACCCTCATTTTATGAAAACTGCATTGTATCCTTTGTCATTGAGAAAAGGGAAGCCACTGGTGATCTGAAATTCTTTCAACTTCCCAATTCCTGTCGGGGTTCTGCAGTCTCCTTACATCTGGGCTGCCCTCCTCCTTCTTTCCAGCTGTACTGGGATGGAGGATGGGGGAAGCAGTAGCGGATGGGGGGAGTCTACCCCAGGCAGAGGCCTGACCCTCTCTCTGTGCCCTGAAGATCCCTAGCCCCCAGCCCCTTCACAGAGTCCACCACTCTCAAATACCTCGTCTGTCCTGTCTTCTCTGCAGTCTTCCTGGCACTTTTTTTTTTTTTTTTT
>NW_012117710.1:4804201-4807516 GCF_000951035.1 Colobus angolensis palliatus | reverse complement strand
AAAAAAAAAAAAAAAATCCTGGAATCAATAGAAAGGAACGTCTGAGTTAAGATAAGGAGCTGTGGAGACCAAGGTTTTATCCTGCAGATGAAGCCTCCAGGTAACAGGCTCCAGAGAGAATGGATTGTATATGGTCCCATCAGACTCAAAGAGGCTGTTCTACCAGCCTTAAGGTCTCTGTGTTGAAGTCAATACTGGTCAGCTGTGCCTGAATTCCAAGTGGAAGGAGGGTACAACGGGGCATATCTGATCCCCTTTCCCATCATAATCTGAACTAGTTTTTCTGGTTAACTTTGGAACACCCTTGGCCAAGAGAAGGGATCCATTCAGATGGTTGGGAATTTCATTGGGGTTAGAATTTTATTTTATATGGCTTGGAATTTTATATTTTGTTTGCAATACATCACCATCAACTGAAGTTCATAGTTTACATTATGGCTCACTCTTGGTGCTGTGCGCTGTATGGGTTTTGACAAATGTATAATGACGTGAATCCTCCATTATGGCATCATACAGAGCAGTTTCACTGCCCTGAAAATCCTCCATGCTCCACCTCTTCATCCCTCCCTCTCCTCAACTCCTGGCTGAGTACGCGATGAGTATACTGAGTAGACGATGCTAACTCATCAGCATTTGTAGTGTCTGGCTCCTTTCTGGCCCCCATGCCTTCCAGGTCAGCGTGGCCAGGGGACCGTTTTTGGCCAATGAGATGAAGCGGAAATGAACGGCATTACCTGCAGGTAGAAGCATTTAAATCCCTGTAGGAGAGGCTCCCGGACTCTCTCGCCCTGCCAAGGTGATTGATCACGGCAGCATATTTTAGATATCTTATTTAATATTTGCATAATACAATATGTAATATCTGCACAATGAACAGGCAACATTTGCATAATAAAATAGGTGATGTTTGCATAATTAAACAGGCAATATCTGCATAATAAAATAGGTATTGTCTTCATAATAGAATAAGTAATAGCTGCATTTATAAAATAGGTGATATCTATGTAATAAAATAGGTAATATCTGCATTAATATAACAGGTAATGTCTATATAATAAAATATATAATATCTGCATAATAAAATATTTAATATTTGAACAATAAAATAGATAATTTCAGCATTCATAAAATAGGTAACATCTACATAATAAAATATGTAATATCTGCATAATAAAATGTCTAATATTTACATAATAAAACAGGTAATATCTGCATATTGAAACAACATTTGCATAGGAAATATGTGATATCTGCATAATAAATAATTAATATATGCATAATAAAATGTGCAATATTTGCATTGAAACAGCTAATATTTGCATAATAAAATATCTGATGTCTGCATGATAAAATAGCAAATATCTACATAATAAATATGTAACATCTGCATAATAAAATAGCTAGCATCTGCATAACATTAGATATTATGCAAAGATAAGCCATTACCTAGAGAGAGGCTGCCTGGAGAGTCACTGAGCCGCACCAGAGACTTAGTGCAAGCAAGAAACAAATCCTCAAGATGTGAAGCCACCGAAACCTTGGGGTCATTTGTTACTGCAGCATAACCTCGCCTATTCCTGGGATTGTGTGTGGAGGTTACAAATACTCTCACAGTGGCCGTTTGCAATGATTATCTTGGTCCAGACTAGGAAGAAAAATGCTGCTGTTCTCAGTGGTAAGTGATCAACTGCATTCTACAAAGTGGGACAACTTCTAAATGTAGCTGATAAGACATACATGAAAATGACAACCATTTTAGCAAAGCCAAATACCTTCATATTTCAAAATGCTCCACCACAGACAATAAGTTTTGATGACCACATGATTTCATTTATTTTGCACCCTTGACACATGCACTATATTATGAAAGAGACCACCAACGCTTTTTTATCTCGCTTATTTATTCAACAAATATTTATTGAGCACCCACTCTGCATCTGGCACTTGTCTGAGTGACATATCAGGGAATGGAGGAGGTAAAAATTCCTGTTGGCCTAGAGTTTACATTCTAGGGAGACACAGGCAGTAAATGACAAACACAGTACATAAATAATGGGCATAGCATGACAGAAGGCAACAAGTTTAAAAAAAAGTTACAGTAAAAAAAAGCAGGGTAAGAAAGATGAGGAAGCCTGGGGAGGTGTTGCTATTTTGAATAAACGGTCTGGAGAGAACTTATTGAGAAAGAGACATTTGGGCAAAAAATTGAAGGAAGAGGAGAGAGGGCACGTCATATAAATATCAGAGAAAGAATGTTCTACAGAGATCAGATCACCTGTGCAAAGGCCGTGAGGTGGGGACAAGCCTGAGGTCTTATAGGAACAACAAGGCGATCAGTGTGGCTGGTTGGAATGAGAACACAGGTGAGAGAGTGAGAGGGGAGAGAGAAGATGTGTGTGACGTGCCGTGCAGGTGACATAGAGACAGGAGAAACTGAGAGACAAATAAATACAGAGCCAATTTATCAAATAAAAATTGGGAGCCAAGAAGTGACATGATCTCACTGTTTCTTTTCTTTTGGGGCCTCACTCTGTTACCCAGGCTGAAGTGCAATGAGGCAATCATGGCTCACTGCAGCCTCCAACTCCTTGACTCAAGTGATCCTTCCACCTAGGCCTCCCGAGTAGCTACATGGCTACTTTTGAAAATTTTTTGTACAGACAGGGTCTCACTATGTTGTCCAGGCTGAGCTCAAAGTCCTGGTGTCAAGCAATCCTCCTGACGCCAAAACACTGGGATTACAGGCGTGAGCCATGCACCTGGCCTGAGTAATGTTTTAACAGGATCGCTTTCCCTGCTATATGGAGACAAGTTGCAGAGACTGTGGAAGGAACAGGGAGACCCCTTAGAAGACCCCACAGTCTTCTGGCACCCAAAGCAGAGGGGTGAAGGAGGCTGCCCAGATTCCAGGTTCATGCTTTCCAGGAGAAGGCCAGCAGATCATGCTGTGGTTTGCCTGTGACATGTAAGAGAGAGAGGAGAGTGAAGAATGTCTCCAAGGTTTTAGCCTGAGCAGAGGCATGGCCAGAGACATCAGCTCAGTTGGGAAGACCCTGAGTGTAGCAGCCTCGGGAGGCAGACCAGGAGCTCAGCACTGGTCATGCCAGGCATGAGATGACTTGAGCCGTTGCGTTCATGTCCTGGGACTGCCAGAACAAACAACTGCAAGTGGGGTGACTCAAAACAACAGCTTGTTCTCTTAACAGTCCTGGAAGCCAGAAGTCTGGAATCTGGTGGGACCGTGCTCCCCCTGGAGGATGGAGGGAGAATTTATTCTTGCCTTTTCCAGCTAGTGGTAGCTATCCACATTCCTGG
>NW_012117710.1:4781446-4803841 GCF_000951035.1 Colobus angolensis palliatus | reverse complement strand
TCTTTCTTTCTTTCTTTCTTTCTTTCTTTCTTTCTTTCTTTCTTTCTTTCTTTCTTTCCTTCCTTCCTTCCTTCCTTCCTTCCTTCCTTCCTTTTTGATAGAGTCTCACTCTGTTGCCAAACTGGAGTGCAGTGGCACGATCTCGGCTCACTGCAACTTCTGCCTCCCAGATTCAAGTGATTCCCCTGCCTCAGCCTCCCGAGTAGCTGGGATTACAGGCGCACGCCACCATGCCCAGCTAATTTTTGTATTTTTAGTAGACATGGGCTTTCACCATGTTAGCCAGAATGGTCTCGATCTTTTGACCTCGTGATCCACCCACCTCGGCCTCCTAAAGTGCTGGGATTACAGGCGTGAGCCACTTGTCTCTCCAACCAGGATTCACAGCTGGATTTAAGGCCTACCTGGATAATTCAGGATCCCCTCATTGCAAAATCCTTATAATCACATCTGCAAAGGCCCTTTTCCCAAATAATCACCTTCACAGCTTGCCGGGATTTGGATGTGGGTATATCTTTTTTGGGATGGGGCATCTTTTAGCCCATTGCAAGTCTTCAGTGGCTTCAAGCAGAGGTCTATAACCCCTGGGCCATGGACCGGTACTGGTCCATTAGGAACTGGATCACACAGCAGGAGGTGAGTGGCTGGCAAGTGAGCAAAGCTTCATCTGTATTATAGCCATCCACCATCACTTGCATTACTGCCTGAGCGCTGCCTCCTGTCAGATCAGCCACAGCATTCGATTCTCATAGGAGCATGAACCTTATTGTGAACTGCCCATGGGAGGGGTCTAGGTTATGAAAATCTAATGCTCCTTATGAAAATCTAATGCCTGATGATCTGTCACTGTCTCCCATTACCTCCAGATGGGACCATCTAGTTGCAGGAAAACAAGCTTGGGGCTTCCACTGATTCTACATTATGGTAGAATCTACATCTATTATTATTGAAATGTAATAATAATAGAAATAAAGTGCACAATAAATGGAGCATGCTTGAATCATCCTAAAATCATCCCCTTGCCCCTGTCCATGGAAAATTGTCTTCCATGAAAGCAGTCCCTTGTGACAAAAAGTTTGGGGACTGTTGCTGGTTGAAGGTCAGTCTCTCAATGGGTGTGTTACCACATCAGACCAAATCTGGCTCTTCAACTTTTATGTAACCAAATTGAGACTTGTTGTTAGTTGCCATGGTTATAGTCGAGTAACCTGAGAGTGCCCAGATGACCCAAGTGTGCAAGCATAGGGGAAATCAAAGTTCTCGGCTGAGGGGTGGAGACTGAATTAAGAAGCAGACACCTCATGGCAGAATCCAGGATCCAATCAGATCAAGCTCTGGGGTCACCTCATGACAGTGTCCAGTCATATCATGCCTCCTGACATCACCTCATTGCAGGATCCAATCAGATCACACCTCATTATCCTATGCTTATAAAACCCGACTCAGCCTGGGATGCTCTGGGGAGCTCTCCTTGGTGCTCTCCTGAACTTGTTGCAAGTAATAAAATCTCCCTTGTTAAATCCTCCCTGGTTGTGGTTATTGGGTTGATACCCACCAAGTGACCGAGCCTACGCATTGTGGGGTTAACAGGTGGTCTCACTGGGGCTGGGCGAAGTTCTTGATATAACAGTTTAAGTCTGGGGGGCATCGTGAGGTGAGGAACTAAAAGTGAGTTTTGATACATACGTAGTTGCTTAATAAGCAAATGCTTTGCCCCGTTGAGTGATCTCATGTCCTCAAAGGTGTCTGTTCAAGCAATGTAGCGTTCAGCTAAGTCGAACTTGAAGAAGTTCCTGAATGAAGCAGCGAAGCTCTTGACTGCATTATAGGCTGTGTGCCTGAGCAGAAACCCTCTGGCCTTAGTCCCAGTTGTTAAGCTGAGTGCATAGAGATTGAGACAGCCTCACAGGGGCAAGATGAACCTCCTGACCTCCCTTCCCTGGGTCAAGGTCTTGGAGGGGAGGCAAGGTGGAGAAGCAAAAGAGAAAGCCAGCAATCGAGAGTCCATGTTTCATTCATCACGGGAACTCTTGGTTGGATATGGCTTCTCCCAGTGGTCCCCAGTCTCCAGCCATATAGGAGCTGCAGCACAGAGAAAATGTCATCCCCACTCAACCTGGTGCATTCATCCAAGTGGAGATATCAAATAGTATTGGATAATACCTTTTAGTTACGCATGTTATTGTGCCTTTAGGGCTGAGTGAGGTTCTCAGATCATTTGCTACACTTTTGATGTTATTAGGCTGAGGCGTCCCAGAGACATTAAACTATAAGAGTGTAATGATGGCGACACAATACACTAATGGGAGAGCTGGGCTTCAAATCCCCACCTCCATCCTCTTGACATCTCTGCCATGACTGCCCAGGCATCACTAAGCTGAAAGGTCTTTCCCTGCCTCAGCCATCCTGGGGACCCTTAGTCCCTGCAGAGCAATCTCTGGTCTCTGAAGTAGCAAAGAGAACAATAGGCTCTTGAAATTGTAAGCATATGTTAGACTCTTTCTTCTTATTGACTCCCTTTTCCTCCCCTCCACCCCTAAACACCTCATTTTAGCCTATTTCCCCCATTTCAACTTTCTCCACTCTATGATTCCACCTCAGGTTTCTCTGAAGTAAGATTATCTTGGGCTCACCTGCACCCCAATTCTCCTGACCTAGGATTATCCTTGGAGGAAACCCCATATGTCCCTCTGTTCTTATAAGTTACAACCTTAGGCAGAGCATTCTTGAATCATTTCTGACATGAGTATTTTTATTTTTTTAATGTTAATTTTAATTCTTCTTCCCATTAGTTTTTGGAGACAGGGCCTCGCCCTATTGCCCAGGCTGCAGTGCAGTGGTGCGATCATAGCTCACTGCAGCCTCAACTTCCTGGGCTCAAGTGATCCTCCCCTCTCAGCCTCCTGAGTAGCTGGAATTACAGGTGCATATCACCATACCCACCTTTGAAATGAGTATTTTCTTTTTCAAGGAGAGCTGTTGCTGTTGTAGCTTCACATTTTTTAATTCTAAATTTCTTCATGAGATCTGTGCTACTGTGGATTCAAATGTAAGGAATGAACACCTGAAGCAGAGAAGTATTATTAGTTAGGGTTTTGTTTACAAGCAGCAGAAACCGGATGTGGTTAATTAAAGCAGAAAAGGAATTTGTTAAGAGGATTTTAGGGACCTCATGGAGTCCCCATGAGGCCTAAGAAGCAGGCTTGGAGGCTGCCATTGCCATTTACAATGTCCCCCAGGTCCCACCGGTGAAGATGCTGCAGCTGCCACCCTGAGGCTCTGAGAGAACTGCTTTCCTGGCCCCTCCATCCCAAACCCAGCAGTTGCGTCTACTGCTGGCTTCGGACACTGAACACAGCTGCTCTGCTGTGGCCACTCTTAGCTAGAAGAGAGCCGGGAGGTTCCTTTTCCTTTGCATCACTGTCTCCGATTTTAAAACTAGTCTATAGGAATGGACAGTCAGACTGAAGCCTGAGCCATAAGCCTGCGCCCAGAAGGATGATAGAAGGATGGTTTAACCTATGAAAGTCTATCACATTAATAGAAGGAGTAAAATGATGGTTCAATGGTTCAAATCTATGAAGTCTATCAGTGTAATACACCACATTAATAGAAAGGAATAATGCAGAAAAAGCATTTGACAAAATTCAATACCACTTCATGATAAAATCACTCAACAAACTGAGAATAGAAGGAAACTATCTCAACGTGATAAAAGCCATGTGTGAAAATCACATAGTGAACAACATACTCAATGGTGAAAGATGGAAAGCTTTTCCACTAAGATCAGGAACAAGGTAAGGAAGTTGGGTTTTGCTACTTCTGTCAGTATAGTACTGGAAGTTCTAACCAGAACAATTTGGAAAGATAAAGAAATAAAAAGCATCCAAATTGGAAGGAAGAAATAAAATTATCTCTGTTCACAGATAATATGATCTTATATGTAGAAAACTCTAAAGAGTCCACACACAAAAATTGTTAATTCTAATAAATGGATTCAGAAAAATAGTAGGATACAAAGTTGACAGGAAAAAATTAGTTGCATTTTTATATACTAACAATGAGTAATCTGAAAAGGAAATTACAAAAACAACTCCATTTATAATAGCATGAAAAAGGATAGAATATTTAGGAATTTACCTAACCAGGTAGGTAAAAGACTTGCACAAGAAAAACTTTAAAAACTGCTGAAATAAATTAAAGATATAAATAAATGAAAACTGGAAGACTTAACATTGTTAACATGTCAGTAGCCACCCAAAGTGATCTATGGATCGATTCAATGCAATTTCCATCAAAATCCCAATGATATTTTTTTCATAAATAGAAAAACTCATTCTAAACTTAATACACAATCTCAAGGGATCCTGAGCAGCCAAAACAATCCTGAAAAAGAACAAATTTGGAGGACTCATATTTCCTAATTTCAAAACGTAGTACAAAGCTACAGTAATCAGAATAGTATGGTATTAGTGTAAAGACAAGCCTACAGACCAATAGAAACAGAACAGAGACTGCAGAAATAAACACTCACATATATGGTCAAATGATTTTTGACAAGGATGCCAAGACCATTCAGTGGGAAAAATATAATCTTTTCAACAAATTGTGCTGGGGAAAACAGATGTCCACATACAGAAGAATGAAGTTAGACCCTCACCTAACATCAGCTACAAAAATTAACTCAAAATGGATCTAAATGTAAGACCCAAAACTATAAAACTCTTAGAAGAAAACCTCAGACAGAAGCTTCATCACATTGCATGTAGCAATGATTTCTTGGCTATGACACCAAAAGTTCAGGCAACAAAAGAAAAAATAGACAAATTAGATTTCATACAATTTTTAAAATTTCATTAATCAAGAGACACTAACAGCAGAGTATAAAAGCAACCCACGGAATTGAATACAAGATTTGCAAATTGTATATCTGATAATGGGTTGCTATTCAGAAAAATAAAAACTTCTAAAACTCAACAGCAATAAAACAAACAACTGGATATTAACAACAGGCAAAGATTTACAAGCTTTATGAGGAAGCTTGTAAGAGGAATTTATCCTTGCTGAGATAGGCAAAGAGATCAGTATAGGATCTTATGTAGAAAGTTCAGGTGAAAAAAAAGTATCTTAGGAAATTTAATCAGTAAGGATGCTTTAGAGGTGAGAAAACTGAGGTCGGAGAGACTTATAGACTTGTAGTAATAGTATTAAAACTGTAGAGTAAGGGACAAATCTGAAAAACATTTCAAAGGGAGGAAATAAATAAATGACACGCTGGATATAAAGATAGAATGGCCAGACACAATGGCTCATATCTGTAATCCCAGCACTTTGAGAGGCCGAGGTGAGCAGATCACCTGAGATTGGGAGTTCGAGACTAGCCTGGCCAACGTGGTGAAACCCCGTCTCTACTCAAAACACAAAAATTAGCTGGGCATAGTGGCACATGCCTGAAATCCCAGCTCCTCGGGAGTCTGAGGGCGGAGAATCACTTGAACACAGGAGGCAGAGGTTGCAGTGAGCCAAGATCACACCACTGCATTCCAGCCTGGGTAACAGAGTAAGACTCTGTCTCAAAAAGAAAAAAATCAAGTCAGAGGTAGTTCCAAGTTTATTGAAAAATGACAAAATATGATGTCACTGACAAATAATTTAGGAATAAGAGTCCTTTGGTAAATAACCATTTCTAAGCCACTTATAAGAAGTACATTTCCTTATTCATAGCACCCTATATTCTAAAACATAGTTTCCTTCTTTCCCTGCTGCAATTCTACTTTATTTTATAAAACAAAGCCCACCTGGTATATTGGAAACAACTCAGGCTTTGGAACCAGATGGTGCTGGCCTATCTCTACTTAGCAAAGTTTTTCTGGGAAAATTACTTACTCTGCCCAAGCCCGAAGGATAATGCGTTTAAACTTTCAGATGATTATGATGATTCAATGAAATATGTAAAATGTTTCACATATAATAGGTGCTTCATAATATTGATTCCCTTCCTCTAAGCACTTTTTTTTTTTTTTTTTTGAAATGGAGCCTTGCTCTGTCACCCAGGCTGGAGTGCAGTGGTGCAATCTCGGCTCACTGCAAGCCTGCAAGCTCCACCTTCCAGGTTCACACCGTTCTCCTGCCTCAGCCCCCCTAGTAGCTGGGACTACAGGCACCTGCCACCACGCCTGGCTAATTTTTTGTATTTTTAGTAGAGACAGGGTTTCACCTTATTGGCCAGGATGGTCTCGATCTCCTGACCTCATGATCCACCTGCCTCAGCCTCCCAAAGTGCTGGGATTACAGGTGTGAGCCACAATGCCTGGCCTAAGCATATATATATATTTAAACATAGTGTAGCTAAAAGAGAGAAATTCATCTGTGGGTGCTCTAGCTATATCAAAGTTTTTTACTGAGATTTGTAGTTGTTGGTTTTTGAATTTAAAAAATATTTATCAAGATTTCTTCTGAAAATAGCACCCTCTTGAAAATCATAAAGATATGGATCTCCTTTATATTTACGTAAAGTACTTCATCATCACTGTTTTAATTTTGTCACTGCATTCTTACATCTTCACAAATAACTCTTTTGTTCTTCAGGCTGACTTGACTTCATTGTTATTATTATTATTATTTTAGATAGAGTCTTGCTCTGTCACCCAGGCTGGAGCACAGTGCTGCAATCTTGGCTCACTGCAACCTTCACCTCCTGGGTTCAAGAGATTCTCCTGCCTCAGCCTCCCGAGTAGCTGGATTACAGGTGCCCACCACCATGCCCAGCTAATTTTTGTATTTTTCATAGAGTTGGGGTTTCACCATGTTGGCCAGGCTGGTCTTGAACTCCTGACCTCAAAGTGCTGATATTACAGGTGTGAGTCACTGTGCAAGGTTTGACTTCATTTTTTTTATTGTATTAAATTCTAATTCTTAAATAGGTCATGTAAGTATTTGGTGAAAGAAATGTATAGTAAAAACTGAGTCTGGCCGGGCACGGTGGCTCATGTCTGTAACCCCAGCACTTTGGGAGGCCAAGGCGGATGGATCACCTGAGGTCAGGAGCTCGAGAACAGCCTGGCCAACATGGTGAAACCCCCTCACTAAAAATACAAAAAATTAGCCGGGCATGGTGGCAGGTGCCTGTAATCCCAGCTACTTGGGAGGCTGAGGCAGGAGAATCACTTGAACCTGGGAGGTGGAGGTTGCAGTGAGCCAAGATTGTGCCATTGCACTCCAGCCTGGGCAACAAGGGTGAAACTCCATTTCAAAAAAAAAAAGGAAGGACATTCTGATGCCTGCTACAGCATAGGTCAACCTTGAGGACGTTAGGCTCAGGGAGGTAAGACGAACACTGTGTGATTCCACTTATAAGAGGCACTTAGCGTAGTGAAAATTACAGAGACAGAAGGTAAACTGGTCATTGCCAGAGGCTGTGGGGAGAGTCGAATGGGCCGTTGTTGGTTAATGGGTGCAGAGTTTCAGTTTTACAAGATGAAAAGAATTCTGAAGGTAGATGGTGGTGACGATCACACAGCATCATGAATGTGTCTAGTACGGCTGAATGGTACACTTGAAAATATTAAGATGGTAAATTTTATGTTTTGTGTTTATTTTACCACAATAAAACAATTGGAAAAAATGAACGAATTATTGATACATGCAATAACATGGGGCTATTTCTTTTCTTTTTATTATACTTTAAGTTCTAGGGTACATGTGCACAACATGCAGGTTTGTTACATAGGTATACATGTGCCATGTTGGTGTGCTGCACCAAACATGGGTAGATTTCAAATGCACTGTGGAGAGTGGAAAACTTCCAGTTCAAAAGGCTCCACATTGAACCCCAGCAACTGAGGAGCCTGAGGCTGGAGGATCACTTGAAGCCAGGAGTACAAGATCAGTCTGGGCAACATAGCAAGACCCCATCTTTAAAAAAAATTAGATTGGTGTGGTGGTGTGCACCTCTGGTCTCAGATACTCAGGAGGCTGAGGCAGGAGGATAACTTGAGCCCAGGAATTCGAGGTTACAGTGAGCTACGATTATGCCACCGCACTGCAGTCTGGGTGACAGAGCAAGAACTCATCTCTTAATGACAAAACAAAACAAAAAATCCCAAAAATTATTATAACAGAAGTGTCAGCATTGAGATTTCTCAGAGTCACATTTCTGTCACAGCCTTTAGGACACAACCTCTAATCAACAAGCAAAACATTCCAGAATTCTAAATAAATGAAAGATTAATGAGGCCAGCTACCTCAAGGCCCAAGAAGAAAATCCTATGGGACAGCCCGCAGGCCTTCACAGGTACCTAGCAGGTCTCATTCATATATAATTTTACTAAGCTTGGAGACTTTGTTTCCCAGCAGACAATAAATGAAAAAAGTGAGAGTCTCTTTCTCAAAAGATAAACAAAGTGAGGTTGAGCATGGTGGCACGCATCTGCAGTCCCAGCTACTTGGGAGACTAATAGGGGTGATCTCTTGAGCCCAGGAGTTTGAGGCTGCAGTGAGATATGCTCACACCACTGCGCTCCAGCCTGGGTGACAGAGCGACACCCTGTCTCTAAAAAAAATAAAAAATGAAAAAGCAAGAGAGGGGATAGAAAAAACACAAACAAAACAAAAGGTTACGTACTACGTGATTCCATTTATATGATATTCTAAAAAAGACAAAATCGTAGGGACAGACAGTACATCAGTATTTTCTGGGATCTTAGGGGCTGGGGCAAGGGCTGGCTGCAGGGGAACACAAGGGAATGATGTGAAGTGATGGTTGATGGTAGCAATGGTCATGCAACTACATGCATTCGTCAGACTCATAGAACTGTACACTGAAAGGTAAAATTTTATTGAATGCACATAATACCTCCCCAAAAATGACCTTTTAAAAGGTGAAAGAAAATGGAGGAAAATGTTCTGAAGGAGTGGGCAGAAAAGAAAGCCTTGGAAAATATTGAGAAGAGAATATTTAGGAGTCTGAGGCCGGGAGTGGTGGCTCACGTCTGTAATCCCAGCACTTTGGGAGGCCGAGGTGGGCAGATCGTGAGGTCAGGAGATTGAGATCATCCTGGCTAACATGGTGAAACCCCGTCTCTACTAAAAATACAAAAATTAGTCGGGCGTGGTGGAGGGCGCCTGTAGTCCCAGCTACTTGGGAGGCTGAGGCAAGAGAATGGTGTGAACCCGGGAGGCGGAGCTTGCAGTGAGCCGAGATCGTGCCACTGCACTCCAGTCTGGGTGACAGAGCGAGACTCTGTCTCAAAAAAAAAAAAAAAGTCTGAAATAAAAATTATTCTGCAACAGGAAATCAGGTTGGCTGTTTCCTCTCTGCCTTCAACACTATGGAATTCTTATAATTATTTTCCCCCTCATATTTCATGATGGATGTCTTCACACATAGTTTAATGAATTGTATGTATGGTCAACAGCTATATAGCACCACCTAGACTTTACAATGAACATTTGGCCGTATTGGTTCCATTGTGTTTCTCTCTCAACCCATCTATCAATCTTTTTGATTTTTGATTCATTTCAAAGCAAGTGGCAATGTCAGTGCACTTCAGCCCTGAACACTTCAGCATTCATCTCATGAGCTAAAGCTCACGTTTGTTTATGCTTATTTTTAGGTGAAATTTACATATAATGAAATGCACATCTCATGTGTGACTTGGTGTGTTGACAAGAGCAAACACCTTGTAACCAAACCAGCATCACAACAGAGAATTTCCTATCACCAGAGATTATTCTCTCCTGCCCCTCCTTAATAAATCCCTGCCCTGCCCGCCTGCCCCACAGAAGCAATCAGGAATCTGCTGTCACTACAGATTTATTTTGTCTGTTCTGGAATTTCATATCAATGGAATAAAAGAGTATGTTGCGCTGTACTTTTCTGTGTCTGGTTTCTTTCACTCGGCAAAGCGCGTGTGAGGTTCATCCTTGCTGGTGCATGCGTTGGTTGTGAGCCTGTGATTTCAATTCAATGTCACAGGATAAAGTGAGGCACGGAGGATCACAGATAGGCTGTGAAATTCATTGCTTTCATTTGAACAAATGAGAAGTTCATTCTGGTCACTGAGATTGACTGAGAAAGAAGGAATGGGGTTGAGAGGAGCCCAGAAAACGGATCCATTGAACCCTCCAAACCTAACACCATCAGAGCCTCTTTCATCTCTTTTTATATATGGGTGTTTTGGGTGAGATTTTGTTTGAGGACCGAAGAAAAAGAAAACTTTCTTCTACTAAACAACGTTTGAGAAACTGGACTGGGAATGGGTCAGGTGCTACTCATGAGTGGTTGTTTTTTGAAGGGAGCACACACTCCAACTAGAAGCTGTCTCATAGTCAAGAGTTTTGAGTTTTTTAGGAAGTCAATGAGGCTAGGCATGGTGGCTCATGCCTGTAATCCCAGCACTTTGGGAGGCCGAGGTGGGCAGATCACGAGGTCAGGAGTTCGAGACCATCCTGGCCAACATGGTGAAATCCCATCTCTATTAAAAATACAAAAATTAGCCTGGTGTGGTGGTGTGCACCTGTAGTCCCAGCTACTCAGGAGGCTGAGGCAGAAGAATCACTTGAACTCAGGAGGTGCAGGTTGTAGTGAGCCAAGATCATGCCACTGCACTCCAGCCTGGCCACAGAGCAAGACTCTGTCTCAAAGAAAAAGAAAAAGAAAGTCAACAAACAAACATTTTGCTGCCCAGTGTGGTCAAAGAAATGTGTTAAAAATCCTGAAGCTTCTGCAGACCTCAAGACAAGACACTGCCTGTGGTGATTCGTGGTCTAACTGGCAAGATGGGTTAAAGACACTCATCAAGAGTCCTTGCCATTCATTCCAGGTAAGTTTGATACAGTCCTTCTCGTGAACTTATGCCTCACAGAATACCCAGAAAGCCTGATAAGCCCTCGTTGAGCTCTGTGAAATACGAAAGCGGAAAGGATTAGAACTGGAAGGCATGCACAATATGTTTACTGCGGGATTGCAAAGGAAATATCATTGGGTTCCTACACAGTTGGGATTTTCTGAGCCAATTTTACTCAAATTTGGGGTCCTTGACTAAGAACAAGATTTGCAAGTTAATTGGCAACTGCACAGGCAGTGAGACAAGTCCAGAAAGATTTACTTAACTCTCTGCAGAGGGGAGGACGTAACACAGGACCCTGGAGACACCTGGTTTCTCTGGCCCCTGGAGAGGCTGATTTACTTAGCAAAGAGGTGAAGTAAGGACTCAGGCTCACTCCTTTTCCAAGGATCCCTTCAAGGGCCACTAAGCTAATGACACTATTTCAGGTTTTTGTTATGTTCACACTTCCAGATGCAAATTTATGTTAAGAATATAAAATATAGGACATAGGTTAAAAAAACCCAGCAGCTTACATAAGAGAGAAACTTACTCCCCTCTTGGAACAGCTCCTAACAATCCTGGGGATCTCAGTCCACGCAGTTGGGGACGCTCTACACTCCATGAAGTCACTCGGAGATCCAGGTTCTTTCCACATTGTTGCTCCTTCATCACCTAGATTCCTGTCCAAATACAGCATGCTAGGAGCTGCATCATGACTGCGTCTGCATTCCCGATGAATGAAGAAAAAAGGGCAGAGTCCAAAAAACGTGGTTTTCCTGTCAATCACAAACTGTGCACTTACCCTCTGCTTACTTCCCATTGGCCCCACATGGTCCCACGACCACATCCGGCTGAAAGAGAGGCTGGGAGATGTAGTTTCCAGGTGGTTGACCAAGTACCCAGTGAAAATTCCATAAATACGAAAAAAAAAAAAAAATGAAAACAGAATTTGGGAAGGCATCCAGCAACAATCTTGTGAATGAGCTCCTGGTGGGAAGCTGTTGAGAACAGCAGAAGGAAGTGCATCGGTGCTGTCTTCACAGCCCCAAGGATTTTTCTTCTCTCCTGCCACAGAGCTAGGCTACTCTTGGTAAATATGGCTTCCCTCTCTACAGCTCTCTGCATCTCTGAACCAAACCAGGTCCACAAGAGCTTCTCTCACACCTCTCTCCCCAGTTTTCATGCTAGCTAATGTTGCGGGCAGCAGGTTCAGCTGTTGAGCTTCAAGGTGAGCCCCTCACTTTTGGGAGGTGCCTTGAGTTGGTGCACTCCTCATCTGCAGCTGGCCTCCCCCCACTTCTTCACTTCCTCTTCCCTTTGACAGTTCTGCTCCATCTCAGCTGTCTTCTAAGTCTGGACATGCACTTTGAAGTCTGTGGACTCTATCTAGGTCTTTTCCGGTTTCCTTGAAAATGGAGTTTATATGGTTTTTAAATTCTCCTTGCTCCTTATGTATGATTTCCAGGAGGAGACGTAGAAAAATGTTCTCATGCAGCTATGCTCATTCTGAAAGCCAGTGGAATAGTTTAATGAGTCACTTTATTCTGGTTAGAAGGAGCCAAGGACTTGGCCTCTTGGGATGCGGTGGTAAAAGGAATTTCTCTGTAGGGCAAAGAGACTGCAGCAAGTACCAATTTAGGCCAGTGACAGAAAATCAGCTTGATTAACGACAACAAGGTCAGGCGAGGAGGAGGGAATGCATCTGGTTTAAGGGCGGAAGCAATGTCTTATTGTCTGGCATCCCAGAACAACCCTGGTGATATTGCCCAGGGCAAAATGTGAGCCGGTTTTCTATGGCTGAAATCGGCTGAGATGTACCTTGGAGGCAGGTAATGATCCTACAAAAAAAAAAGTAGAGACTCCAAGAAATGAATGTGTAAGAGCCACGAAGTAAACGCAAAGAGAGCTTCCCAGGGCACTCGCATTCCCTACCAGGCATAGCAACCATGAGTCGTAAATGAAGCCGGGGAGCGGGAGGCCTGACAGCGCTTCGGGGGCCATAACTCTGACTCTGGCTGGTGTCTCCAGTCTGAAAAAGACAGAGAAACTGCAGCTCACATTTGACTGATTATGACTTGCAGCACACATTTTTTTTTCTAGAACGTCCACTTTAGTGCTTTTTGGTTTTTCTCATTCTGAAAGCAGATTGCTGGACTCTGAGCCAGAGATTTGAATATTTCTTTGTTCTCATGATGTAACCCACCACCAGGCTAATGATAGGCATTGTACAATGTAGTTAGACAGGGGAAGCAGCCCAGCCTTTGTGTAGGAATTCCTTTTTTTCAGGACATGCTTAGTGAGCCAGACACGCAGCTAGGTGAGGATATGGTGTTGTTCCATTATACAGATAATATAACTGAGGCACACAGGGCTCAAGTGGTAAGCTCAAAGTCATTAAGCAGTTAGGCTAGTTTAGTGGGTAGAGTGGATAGTGCTCACTAGGTCGCTAAAACTCATCACCTCCGTCTTCCTTGTTAAGAGCTGCAATTCGCTCAGCTGCAAGTGATGACTTATAATTGTCTAAGACAATAATGACAAAGCTATTTCTCAGTTCCTCAGGCTCTGTGGCAGCTAGGGGAAGTTATGTGGCCCAGCTCTGACCTGTGAGGCCTAGGGAAAGGACTGCTAGAGGGGAATCTGGAAAAGTCATTGGCGTTTTCACTTGTTTTTGTAAAAAAGAAAGGAAGAAAGAAAGGAAAGATGTGGTTAGCTCTGCTCCTCATCCTTCCTCCCTTCTCACTGCCTGGTAGCAGATGTGATATCTGGTGCTGCTCCAACCGTCTTGTAACCATGAGGCCAAAAAAAGAAAGGAAGGAAGGAAGGAGAAGGAGAGAGAGAAAGAGAGAGAGAAGGGAGAAAGGAGAGAGGAAAGAAAGAAGGAAGAAAGGAAGAAGGAAAGAAGCAAGGAAGGGAAGGGAAAGAGGAGGGGGAAAGAGGAGGAAGGGAAGGGAAAGAGAGAAAGGAGAGAGGAAAGAAACAAGGAAGAAAGGAAGAAGGAAAGAAGCAAGGAAGGGAAGGGAAAGAGGAGGGGGAAGGGAAGGAGGGGGGAGGGAGGAAGGAAGAGAGGGAGGGAGGAAAGAGGGAGGAAGAGAGGGAAGGGAGGAGGAAGAGAGAGAGAAAGGAGAGAGGAAGGAAAGAAGGAAGGGAGGGAGGAAAGGAGAGAGGGAAGGAGGGAGGAAGGAGGAAAGGAAGGAGGGAGGGAGGGAGGGAGGAAGGGAGAGAGGGAGGGAGGAAGAAAACTCAAAGTGAGCACAGCCTGGTTCTCTAATGACATTATTAAAGCAGCTGAAACAATGTCAGCAACTACCTATCTGCAAATTTCTGTGAGAAAAATAATACATTATTTTTTAAACCCGTATTATTCAAACTTTCTCTGTATTATAGCCAAATGCATGCCCAGTAAAATGGCCGAGCAGAGAGAGAATGTTTTCAGAGCTGTCTGACTCCAAAGTCCTTCTAGCAGCCACTCTACTACCATGGTAGCTCCTTGGCAAAAGATTCTCTGGCAACTTCCCCAAATCCAAGGGAACACGGCAAAAATGTCATGAAACAAGGTCAGGCTTAAGGGGCAAAAAGTGAGACCTTGAGTCTCATGTTGCTGGGCTGGAGTCACCTAAGTCCTTTCTGTCTAAGTTAGCTCTCGGTACTAAAGACTGGGTGGAGGCTGGGCCTGCACATGTGTGTGGTTTGAAGTGTGTTAGAGGGTGTGGTTACATGCACAGAGCAAACACAGTGAGACTGGGAACCAGCAGGACTGAATCTCCCCCATCGGCTTGCTTTATTGTAAGGGAGTGTTGAGTTTCTTGTTTGTTTGCATGCCCAGGCTAGAGTGCAGTAGTGCAATCATAGCTCACTGCAGCCTCTACCTCCTGGGCTCAAGCGATCTTCCCACCTCAGCCTCCAGAGTAGCAGGAACTACAGGTGTGTGCCACCATGTCTGGCTGATTTTTGTACTTTTTATAGAGATGGGGTCTCACTATGTTCCCCAGGTTGGTCCCGAACTACTTGCCCAGGCAATCCTCCTGCCTCGGCCTCCCAAAGTGCTGGGATTACAGGCGTGAGCCACCCCTTGGGCCTGGCCATGTTGAGTTTCTCAATTCCAGTCTTCCCTGAGTGTATTAATCCGCTGTAAATGCTGTGCAAGTCACCACCAGGTCCTTCAAACCACTAGGAAGTCATTCTCATTTTCCCGTAGAGAACCACTGTTCCAGTGTCTGCAAAACAAATTACCCCAAACTTAGTGATGTAAAACAACAGTCGTTTTATTTTGCTCATGATTTGGTGGGTCGAGAATGAAAGAATGACCTGGCGCTGGGGCTCATGCCTGTAATTCCAGAGTTTGGGGAGGCCAAGGTGGGAGGGACTCTTGAACCCAGGAGTTTGAGACCAGCCTGGGCAACAGTGAGACCTTGTGATGCTTAATATCGAGTGTCAACCTGATTGGATTGAAGGATGCAAAGGATTGTTCCTGGGTGTGTCTGTGAGGGTGTTGCCAAAGGAGATTAACATTGGAGTCAGCAGGCTGGGAGAGGCAGCTGCACCCTCAGTCTGGGTGGGCACCGTCTAATCAGCTGCCAGCTCAGCTAAAATAAAAGCAGGTGGAGGAATGTGGAGAGGCCAGACTGGCTGAGTCTTCTGGTCTCCATCTTTCTCCTGTGCTGGATGCTTCCTGGCTTTGAGCATCAGACTCCAAGTTGTTCAGCTTTGGAACTCTTGGACCTTTGACCACAGACTGAAGGCTGCACTGTCGGCTTCCCTAATTTTGAGGTTTTGGGACTTGGACTGGCTTCCTTGCTCCTTGGCTTGCAGACGGCCTGTTGTGGGACCTCTTCTTGTGACTGCATGAGTCAATACCCCTTAATCACTCCCCTTTATATATGCATTTTACATATTCATATAGTTAGTTCTATCCCTCTAGAGAACTCTGACTAATACAGAGCTTGTCAAAAAAAAAAAAAAAAAAAAAAGGCCGGGTGTGGTGGCTCATGCCTGTAATCCCAGCACTTCGGGAGGCCGAGGTGGGTGGATCCCCTGAGGTCAGGAGTTCGAGACCAGCCTGGCCAACATGGTGAAACCCCGTATCTACTAAAAAAAATACAAAAATTAGCCGGGCATGGTGGTGGGCACCTGTAATCCCAGCTACTTGGGAGGCTGAGGCAGGAGAATTGCTTGAACCTGGGAGACAGAGGTTGCAGTGAGCCACACAGTGCCACTGCACTCTCCAGCCTGGGAGACAGAGTGAGACTCCGTTTAAAAAAAAAAAAAAGAAAAGAATGTGGGAAGGCATAGGTAGTGCTGTTCTCACTTGGGGTCTCCTTCATGCTGCTGCTGTCAGACATTGGCTGAGGTTCCATTGTTTGAAGACTTAACTGAGCTGGCCATCCCCGATGGTGCACTCACAGGCTTGCTCAGAAGGCTGGCTGGTGGAGCTGGTGGCCGGGGCCTCTCTCACATGGCAATCTCAGAGTAGTTGTGCTTTCAGGGCAAGTGTCCAAGGAGAAAGATCTTTTTCTACCTAGCCTATCACTTATGCTTTATTCTATCAGCTACAAGAGAGTTACTAGGCCAGTCTAGTCTCACCTGGAGGAGATGGAGAGTCGAAGAACTCAGAGGCTGCACTTACAGGCTGGGATTAAAGATATGCGCCACCCACTGCACCTGGCCGTGTTTAGTTTCTTAATTCCAGTCATCCCTGAGTGTATCACCCTGCTGTAAATGCAGCACAAGTCACAAGGAAATGAAGCTGGAGAACTGCCTGGAAGGGAAGTGTCCTGCCAGCCACTGGGGTTGCACAGAAAGTGCTGATGCCAGTAAATTCTTAACCGTTTCTTTTTGAGAAGCTATTGACTCTTTTCCAATTAGAAAATGATGCATGTTAATTGAAGAAACTCTGGAAAGCAGAAATCACGCCATATGCAATCACATCAGAGATATCGCCATGTTCGTATTTTGGCATATTTCTTTTTAATTCTTTTTTTCTCCAAAATAATTTCAGATCATAATATTCTATGCAAGAAGCAAAAAACAGAAGAAGGGATAGGACAGCCCTGGAGTTATGGGGACACTGCTTTGGGATGAAGTGGTTGTGAACACCTCTCAGTGGGGGGTGATGTTTTTCCAGAAACTGAAATGACAAAAATACTTAGGAAGAGCTTAGTGCAGATGAAGGGGACAGCTGGAGCAAATGCCAGGAGGTAGGACTGGGTCTGATACGACTGCATCTGAAATTCTGGAGTGTATTGAATTTCAGGAAGAGGTTAAAAAAAAAAAATGGGGACGATGTCAGCAAAGACCAGGCTATGCAGGGCTTGTTGGGCATGATAGGGAGCTGAATTTTATCCTAAGAGTGATGGTGAATTTTAAGCAGAAGGGAAAGACAGCGGATTTAAAAGCAATCTCTCTGGGTGTATTGGTTTGCTAAGTCTGCCATAATAAAGTATCACAAACCTAGTGGCTTGTACAATGGGAATGTGTTGTCTCCAAGTTCTACAGGATGGAAATCCAAGATCAAGGTGTATTTGTCTGTTTTCATGCTGCTGATAAAGACATACCTGGGACTGGGCAATTTACAAAAGAAAGAGGTCAAATGGACTCAGAGTTCCACGTGGCTGGGGAGGCCTCACAATCATGATGGAAGGTGAAAGGCACGTCTCACATGGCAGCAGACAAGAGAAGAGCTTGTGCAGGGAGACTCCCCTTTTTAAAACCATCAGATCTTGTGAGACTTAGCATCACGAGAACAGCATGGGAAAGACCCGCTCCATTATTCAGTCACCACCCACCAGGTCCCTCCCACAACACATGGAAATTCAAGATGAGATTTGAGAGGACACAGCCAAACCATATCACTAGGTGTCTGCAGGGCTGGTTCCTTCTGTTCCAGGCCTCTGGAGGGACCTGGTGGGAGATGATTAGATCATAGGGACGGAATTCTCCTTTGCTGTTCTTGTGACAGTGAGTGAGCACTCAGGAGATCTGCTTGTTTAAAAGCGTGCAACGCTTCCCCCTTCCCTCTCTCTCTCCTGCCGCCTTGTGAAGATGTGCCTGCTTCCCCTTTACCTCCGCCATGACTGTCAGTTTCCTGAGGTCCAGCCTTGCTTCCTGTATAGCCTGCAGAGTGGTGAATCAATTAAACTGCTTTTCTTCATAAATCACCCAGCCTCAGGTGTGTCTTTATAGCAGTGCAAGAATGGACTAATACAGCTGTCTTGTACTAGTACATCACTAATGTACCTGTCTTGTCCATCACTCTGACCTTTGCCTTCATCTTCTCATGGTGTTCTCCTTCTGTGTGTGTCTGCCTTCAAATTTCTCCTTTTCACAAGTGCCGGGTCTGTCCTGCAGATGCTGGCCGACTGATGGATGAAAGGAGTACTCAGACACAGGTATGCAGTGTGAGAGCAGCTAGGGGACTGCCTGGCTCAAGTTGCCAGAGTACAGCCTAAGAAGCTGGAGCTGCTTGCTTTTATTCAGTGCAGGCACAATGCTGAAAGCCTGGAGCCCACACAATCTGTGGGTAATTAACATTTATTGTTCCCCTTTCAGGTAACCTCGGGCATGCAGATGTTCAAAGGTCAGTTCCTGGACAACTTCAAACAAACTTCCCCTTCACTGCCTTGCACATACTCCTCACCTTCTGCTTCGGGGTCAGAGAATAGCTGCCTCCAGCTGTTCTCCCCCAAAGCCATGCAGAGCCTTCTGACCTTTCAGAAGACCTGCTCCTTTCCCTATAGTTCCTCCCACAACTCTGATGGATCCCCTACACACAAGGACACCAGTTCTATTGGATTAGGGCCCACCCTAATTACTTCATCTTGACTCGCTTTTCCTGCAAATACACTGTTTCCAAATAAGGTTCCATTCACAGGTATGGGGGTTAGGACCACGGTATCTTTTGGGGGCTGTGGTTCTACCCATAACCCTGGCGTTGCATGGACAGATGCAATTTGGGAGCAAGTATGAAAGGCAGAAGCTTGATTTAGTTCCATTGTTCTCCTTAAATCTTCCATGGTTCAGTGCAGGTCCAGTAGCATTCAGAGTCCCTGCCCTGTGCTGACCGTACCTGGACAGGTGCCCTCCACCCCCAGTCTGAGGTCAGGAGACTCATGCAAGGATATCGGGAATCTGGGGTCATTCCCAGGGATACCCAAGGCCTCGGGGCCCAGGTAGTCCTTGTGGACCTTTGTCCCGGTCCAGCCTTGGAGGAGGCTGCTTTCTCTCTGTTCTCCTGGTAATTGATCTGATTTAAGAGGATGACCTATGCCTCCCTGGGTAATGCCTTTTTTCCTGCTTTGCTCTCAATCTTAATCTTTATGTAATGGACCCAAACCCACAGCCTGATCCCAGCTTTGGTTAGGAGAAAACTCTTTTATGCTCACAGTTAAAATTTAGTGTGGCAGCTCCGAGAAGGGAAATATTTAAGATCCTGACATCTTACATTGAGAGAGTAAATCCACATGGCTTAGCAGGGATTTGAAGAAATGGAACTATTATGGGCTAAACTGTGCTCCCTCAAAATTCGTATGTTGAAGTTCTAACCTCCAGCATCTCAGAATGTGATTGTGTTTGGAGCTAAGACTTTTAAAGAGGTGATTAAAGTCAAATGAAGTCAGATCATTTTGGGCCCTCATCCAGCAGGACTGGGGTCCTTATAAGAACAGATCAGCACACAGGCACACACCGAGAAACGGCCAGATGAGGACGCAGGGAGAAGACGCCCTCTGAAAGCTGAGAGAGACCTCAGGAGGAACCAGCCCTGCCCATGCCTTGATCTCAGATGTTTAGCCTCCAGAACTGCAGGAAAATAAATTTCTATTGGTTAAATGGCACAACCTGTGGTCCTTTGCTATGGCAGCTGAACAAACTAACACAGAGACATAAGAAGGAGAGGCTTTGCAAGTCAGAGATGAAGCAACTTAGAATGTGGAGCCTGTCCTCATCCTTGGAGGATTCAACATTTGTGAATTTGCTTTTCACTATTTCAGAGCTGTTTGACTCCAGAGTCCTTGTAGGATGCACTCTACTATCGTGGTAGCTCCTTGGCAAGAGATTTTCAGGCAAGTTCCCCAAATCCAAGGAACACAGCAAAAAAGTCATAAAACAAGGTCAAGCTTAACAGGCAAAAAGTGCGACCTTGAGTCTCGAGTTGCTGGGCTGGAGTCACCTAAGTCCTTTCTGCCTGAGGTTGCTCTCGGTCCTAAAGATTGGGTTGAGTACTAATTTGGGTCTTTTACAGTCGTTCCCAGACATACACAGAATGGTGAAAGATTCGAATCACCTGATGTACCCATTCCCACTGTAAACCAAACATAATATTCTAAGCATCCCCCACCCACCGCCCCCAGCCATCTGAATGAACCTCTTCTCTCCACCAAGTGCATCCCGAAGTTAGCCTGAAAAACTGGTTCAGGCCTTGATAGCAATGGGGAATCAGGCCTGCCTCATACACTCTCCTTCGTTGTGGACTTCAGGAAAAGCCAGCCAGCATTAACACCAACGCAGACCTTAGGTCTGGTAAGATACATTTACAGTCAATTCTCTTGGATGCCTGCTACCTGGAGGCTTCATCTGCTTGATGAAACCTTGGTCTCCACAACTCTTTTCATAACCCAGACATTCCTTTCTATCAATTCCAGGTCTTTAGAGAACAACTTAACTCTTTCAATGGATGGCCAATCAGAAAGTGTTTAAATCTACTTACGGCCCGGAAGCCTCCACTTCAAGTTGTCCCTCCTTTCCAGATGGAACCATTGTATATCTTACAGGTATTGACTGGATGTCTCATGTCTCCCCTAGATGTATAAAAGCAAGCTGTACCCCGACCACCTTGGCCACATGTCGTCCGGACCTCCTGAGGCTGGGTCACAAGTGTGTCCTTAACCTTGGCAAAATAAACTTTCTAAATTGATTGAGGCCTGTCTCAGATACTTTCAGATTCACGCCAGCGAAGGTGTTCCAGCTTTCATACAGCCAATGAGTGGCCTTTTCAGAGTCTATGTAGTGCTATGTTTTTCACGTTGTTGTGCTTTTTTTGTTGTTGATTTTGCTGTTTACAATGCCCTCCACCCCATGTGAGGTGCTGAGCACTGTCTGATGTCCAAAGAACAACAAGGCAGTGATTTGCCCCGTGGAGAAGAAATGCCTGTTAGATACGCTTCATGCAGGTGTAAAAAGTAAAGTAGAGGTTCCTCTTCAAAGACTTTCCTCCCCATTTAATTAGGAATAAATAGTAACTTCTCTTAGAAGCAAAATTGATTCAAAGACCTGTGCTAACATTCTTAAATATCTGCTAGCCATGATAAAGAAATTCAGTGTGCTTTATGTTCTTAGCTCCCACAATGTAGCCTAAATATTTGCCCTGGCATGCTTATACTGGTCCAAGCAAGCATTAGGTCATAGCCTGTTCCTCTTCCTTATTTGAAGGGTTTTTTTTTTTTTTTTTTTACCTTTCCCAGCATTCCACAAGTTACTTCCTCCTTCCTTTGTTCTCCTCTGCCTTTGCCTCTTTTTAGAAGTTCTAAGTTGCTAGTCAATCGGGACAAATACAGAGTGTGAGGTTCCGTTCCAGCCAGTGGAAACTGGACACAGCAGTAGGGTGGGTGTGTCAGGTTATAAATGATCCTGTCTCCTTCGTTTGATGTACTCTTGTAGCAAAAATGCTGGCGTGTGTACCCTTTCTGCAGGAAGTAAAAATGGCCTTGCTGGGTAATTTAAATTTACGTTCAAGTGCTATTTCTTTACAGCACCAGGGAACAAGCATTTCAAACACAGGCGTGAATCACAGCACTGTTGCCTGGGGGGTCAATGTTAATGAGTCAACCATGTCTGTCAAATTAAATGTGTTTAAACAGAAGCACACACAAAACACGGCTATGTGTCGATGAGTTGACGAAAATATTGCAACCAGAAGCCCCCAGGAACCTAACTCGGTGTTTTCCTAGGAGCAGTGGCTCAGAATTCAGTAATTCAGTTTTGCAGTGACTTTATAGAATGTAATTATTGGAAATAATGAGAACTGACCATAGATGCTTCTAGGGAGTAAGACACTATAATGGCAAGTTTTAAGATACTTAAGGGGTGCTCCTACTTAACAATTTACCTAAGTTGGGCCCCCAAAGATGCAAATATGGCTGGGCATGGTGGCTCATGCCTGTAATCCTAGCACTTTGGGAGGCTGAGGCAGGCAGATTGCTTGAGCTCAAGAGTTTGAATCCAGCCTGGGTAACATGGCCAAGTCCTGTCTGCCTAAAAATACAAAAATTACCTGGATATGGTGATGTGCACCTATATCCTAGTCTAAGCTACTTGGGGGGCTGAGGCAGGAGGACTGCTTGAGCCCAATAGGTTGAGGCTGTAGTGAGCCAAGATTGCACCACTGCCCTCCAGCCTGGGTGACAAAGTGAGACCCTGTCTCAAAAATAATAAATAAATAAGAGGGCTAGCATGGTGGCCAATGCCTGTAATCCCAGCACTTTGGGAGGCCGAGGTGGGTGAATCACGAGGTCAGGAGTTCAAGACCAGCCTGGCCAAGATGGTGAAACCCCATCTTTACTAAAACTACAAAAAA